>NC_138771.1:634128058-634465558 GCF_965119305.1 Pelophylax lessonae | reverse complement strand
GTGGCATTTGATCACCTCTGCTGTTTTTCATTTTTTGCGCTATGAACAAAGCATCAATTTTGAAAAAACACCAATATTTTCTACTTTCTGCTATAAAACTTTCCAAATAAAATTTTTTAATTTTTTTTATCAGTTTAGGCCAATTTGTATTCTGCTACATATTTGTGATAAATAAAAAATCCCAAAAAGCATATAATTGGTTTACGCAAAAGTTATCTCGTCTACTAACTAGGGGAAAGCTTTATGTAATTTTTTTTTTTTTTTACTAGTAATGGCGGCGTTCTGCGTTTTTTAGCGGGACTGCGACATTGCGGCGGCCAGTTCGGACACCTAACTGACATTTTTGACACTTTTGGGGGGACCAGTGACATTACTACAGTAATCGGTGCTAAAAAAAAAAAAAAAAGCACTGTCACTGGCAGGGAGGGGGTTAACACTGGGGGTGATCAGGGGGTTAAATGTGTTCCCTAGATGTGCTTTCTAACTGTTTTGGTGATGGATTTAACAGAGGCAGAGAGAGATCTGTGACTCAGCTTAGCTGAATCACACGATCTTTCCCTGCCTCACTGACAGGAGAGCCGCCTTAAATTGTTTACATTCCAGAAGGCTCTCCTGTCAGTATTGCTGAAGATCCCGTGAGGCCGGCAGCGACCGAGCCCGCTACCTCCCGCTGTGTCTAATCACAGCAAGAAGCACGGCTGTTCCGGGGGCGCACGCGCCGCCGAAACCACGTGCACATAATCATGTAATCTACGTGATTATGCACAACTGAGCAGCCTTGCCACAGTAAATATGCGTGGGGAGGTCGGCAAGTGATTAAAAAGGAATACCCCCAATGACCTCACAGGGTTAAGGGTACAGTACCCTGCTATGGAACAACCGGAAAATCAAGATATATATCACAAATAATCAAATATATCCATGAGCTTCTGAAGACGCCCAGTGGGAGGGGCGAAACGCGTCAAGCGGGGACGATAGAGTGACGTCAATTCCGGTCGTTGGAACGCACACCAAGGCGGCGATCAGAACCTTTAAAAATGCTTGGAATTGTTTTTAACTCTATAAGTGTACTTGCTTTTTAAGCTGCTAACAAATGAAACAGTATCACGCTATGGAAATCTCTCTCATATTGATTTCTATAACACAATCTTGCTGAGAGCCCTATTATCGTAAGAGAGGAGAGGAGTCCTATCTACACACTTCGCCTAAGGAAGTATTCCATGCCTGCTTAAATATTACTGTTGGTGAGTAGGGATTTCATGAGGGGAACACGGGAGTGGCACTTTGGATTACACCAGAAGAATTCATCAGGACTGACACTTTGTTTGCATTTTGGATTATTATTGATTTTATTTATGCACTGGCACTTTATGTAGCACTATTCATGTATAATTCATTATATGTGATTTATATGTGGAAGCAGCGCTAGTTTCATTTCTGGCATTAACACATCAGGTATTACACCTTTCACTTTAGCAGCAGCTTGAAAAAATTATTTATATTATCTTTTTTAACAGTTTCAATAATTTAATGTTTTTTTGGTTCACATAACCGATACACAAACACTTTTTTATATAGCACCATAGCGCGGGTATACCCATAATTCCTTTAACCGCTCCTCGTTCGCCTGCCGCAGATTTACAGCTGCGTGAACTGACGTAGGGCTACGGGAGCGCTTTTGGGGGGGGGGAGCACGCGCTGCCAGTGGCACGCACCCACCTCCACTAGACAGCAGGGATGCCGATGCACAAGACCAGCGGCACTGATTGCCGCCAGGCTCCCGCGATCGCTCCCCGCTGAGAGAGAAGGACGGTCAGCTGTTGTAAACACAGCAGACCGTTGTTCTCTCTGGAATGATCACAGAGCGCCTGTGATCCTCCTACATAGAATCACAGGTCCCTATGATAATTTCACATGTCCCTCCCCCATACAGTTAGAAAGCACTCCCCTAGACTCACACTTACCCTTTGATCGCCACTAGGTTAACTCCTTCCCTGCCAGTGTCATTACAGTAACAGTGCATATTTTTAGCACTGATTACTGTAGTAATGTCACTGGTCCCCCCCAAAAGTGTCAAAAATGTCAGTTAGGGGTCCGATCTGTCCGCCGCAATTCAAACATTGGCGATGCAGATATAAACATCTTCGATCCAAGTTGTTTCCTAAAGAGATATGTTGTACCTTTAACTGATAAACGATTATCTAAATTGATTCTGTATATCTACATGTTTTTCCTTTCACCCCCTTCCCCCCCCCCCCCCATCCTCCAACATGTGTATTAAGTTTTATAAACCTTTGTTAATAACTTCAAAAGTTTATGTACCACAATGCGTGTTACGTTTGACTTCGATGAATGTTGATCATCGCTGTATCTTGTGCACTTATTTTAAATAAAATAAAACTTTTATTGGAAAAAAAAAAAGTCAGTTAGGGGTCCAATCTGTCCGCTGCAATGTCGCAGTCCCGCTAAAAATCGCAGATCGCTGCTATTACTGGTAAAAAATAAATAAAAAAGACAAATCTCTCCCCTAGCTTTTGCGCAAACCAATCAAAATACCCTCGGGGTGTCGTTGACTTAACACTCCGCAATTGGTTTGCATACACTGGTTGCGATTTTGATGCTGGGAACTTGCACCACATCTAGTGTGAACCAAGGCTTAGATGGTATTCAAGGATATGGGGGGGGGGGGGGGGGGGGAATTGTTAAATTGTAACTGTTTGAGGATTCAGTGTTCTTCACTGAGCATTTCAGGATAGGCGAGTTAAGAAAGAGCAGATTCCTCCAGCAGAGCAGAGTATTAAAGCAGAAGAGAGTTATACAGAGGAAAGAGAAGAGTCCTCCAGTACTGCAGAGTACTTAGGAAGAGGAGAGTTAGCGCCGGTTCACGCATACGCGGTCAGACATCGCATGTGATTCGGAGCGCACTGCTCTGCAAATCTCATGCGATGTCTGTGCGCTGAAAATTCAGTCATACAGATTGTATACAGATTGTATGGCTGAATTTGCATTGCATTCGGGCCAAAGTTGCACAGTACCCTTTTTTTGGTCCGCACCAGAATGGGATCACATAGGTGTTCACACCGATGCGATCTGATTCATGTCCAAACTGCCAGTTCGTACTGCAATATGATTGGGGGGGGGTCGTTAACTTTATATTGACACCCCCAGCGATTTGCATATGGCCGTGTGAACTCCCTGCGAGTCAAGTGCGATGTGGGAAACCGCAGTGGATTCGCAGGGTTCCCGCAATGCGTATGTGTGAGCCGGGACCTACATAGAGGAAAGGGCAGTCTCCTCTGGTACTACAGAGTACTACGGAGAGGAGAGTTGAATAGAGGATGGAGCAGTTTTGCAGAATATCTGAGGAGAAGAGAGTTAGATCATGGAAGGAGGAGAGTCCTCCAGTTATACAGAGTATTGCAGAAAAAGAATTTGGATTTGAAACGCTACTTAATCTGCACAGAGGCAAAGAGGGATATTAAAAAATAAAACAACGTCTCCATCCACGAAGTGACTTGCCTTCCTGCCTCCAGAGAAGATGCAGTTTCCATCCGGTGAGAAGAGAAGGTGGGTTACCCCTCCATGTGGACCATGCAGAACTGACAGTGTGATCCCTTCCTCATAGGAGTACAGGCCCAGACACTTGGAATACGAGCCGCAGGCGTAAATGTCTCGAGAGGGGCTGAAAGCGATGCAGGAGATGATACCCGGCTGACCCTGCTTCTTGTCTGTGTGAGATAAGAAGGAATGGATGAGTGGGATATATGAAGGACATTACACAATAAATATTACAAAACCTCCTGTACAGATGGGTTATCAATCTTATTCGGTTATGTAAGGAAGGACTCTGCTCCCTCCTCTTACGCTTTCCTCCTTAAATACTCTGAGCTGCTGGAGGACTTTGCACACTTTCTGCTAACTTTCCTCTCCTGAAATACTCTACACTTCTGGAAGAGGGCTCTGTCCTCTATCTCTCCTGAAATTCTCTGCTCTGCTCTTTCCTTTATCTGAAGCCTATCACCTGAAATACACTATGCATCTGAAGGACAATGGCCTCGCCATTTAACAGAGGAAGTATGGGGTTTGATTCCCCCCCCCCCCCCATGTATACTTGCCTAGGTGGAAGCAGCATTGCTCCGATGCTGCATCTGTCCGCTGGCGCCACAACACTGATAACCAACTGAGCAATCACTGCCGATCGCTCCCCGAGCAGAGAGCTGCTGACTGTCAGTCACTGCTCTCTGCTCTGCCCCCTCCTCACTCATTGGAGCTCGGAGCTGTGGAGGGGGCGGGGAGTGGCCCGCTCAGACTCGCTGAGACGGGTGTCGGTCAAGGCACTTGGCGGTTCCCGTCTCCGTGGTCGCGATGACGCAGTTTCTGGATAGACATCTGTGACGTCAGCAGACAGCGGACTCCAGACCGCTCTCTGCTGAAAATGGGTCACAGGAGTGCAGAACAAACTTCACTCCTGTGATCCATAGGAGATGTACAGCCAAACAAGCTTTCCATGTACATCTCCTTTAATGTTTAAAATACACTGTGATGAAGTTTACATTTCCTTTAACAAAAACTAAAATATTTGCTGTAAAGTACTTACGGAAAGTAGGCCGACATTCAAAGTCTCTTCCTGGGCGAGAGGTATTAAATACCCGGATCATTTTATCAAAGCCAGCAAAAAGCAAAGACCCATCCGGGGAGAAACAGAGGGAGTGAGCAGCTGTCAGTTCATCCTAAAACAAGAAACAAATTTAGTGTTATGCAGAAATCAGACATCCATTTCTACCCCCCCCCCCCCTCCTGCAGGGTGATACAGACAGAAGGGAGCTATGAGTCTGTCCTCCTCCTGCAGGGTGATACAGACAGAAGGGGGCTATGAGTCTGTCCTCCTCCTGCAGGGCGATACAGACAGAGGGGGGCTATGAGTCTGTCCTCCTCCTGCAGGGTGATACAGACAGAAGGGAGCTATGACTCTGTCCTTATCCTGCAGGGTGATACAGACAGAAGGGAGCTATGAGTCTGTCCTCCTCCTGCAGGGCGATACAGACAGAGGGGGGCTATGAGTCTGTCCTCCTCCTGCAGGGCGATACAGACAGAGGGGGGCTATGAGTCTGTCCTCCTCCTGCAGGGTGATACAGACAGAAGGGGGCTATGAGTCTGTCCTCCTCCTGCAGGGTGATACAGACAGAAGGGAGCTATGACTCTGTCCTTATCCTGCAGGGCGATACAGACAGAAGGGGGCTATGAGTCTGTCCTCCTCCTGCAGGGTGATACAGACAGAAGGGAGCTATGAGTCTGTCCTCCTCCTGCAGGGTGATACAGACAGAAGGGGGCTAGGAGTCTGTCCTCCTCCTGCAGGGTGATACAGACAGAAGGGGGCTAGGAGTCTGTCCTCCTCCTGCAGGGCGATACAGACAGAGGGGGGCTATGAGTCTGTCCTCCTCCTGCAGGGTGATACAGACAGAAGGGAGCTATGACTCTGTCCTTATCCTGCAGGGTGATACAGACAGAAGGGAGCTATGAGTCTGTCCTCCTCCTGCAGGGCGATACAGACAGAGGGGGGCTATGAGTCTGTCCTCCTCCTGCAGGGTGATACAGACAGAAGGGGGCTATGAGTCTGTCCTCCTCCTGCAGGGTGATACAGACAGAAGGGAGCTATGACTCTGTCCTTATCCTGCAGGGTGATACAGACAGAAGGGGGCTATGAGTCTGTCCTCCTCCTGCAGGGTGATACAGACAGAAGGGAGCTATGAGTCTGTCCTCCTCCTGCAGGGTGATACAGACAGAAGGGGGCTAGGAGTCTGTCCTCCTCCTGCAGGGTGATACAGACAGAAGGGAGCTATGAGTCTGCTCTCCTCCTGCAGGGTGATACAGGCAGAAGGGGGCTATGAGTCTGCTCTCCTCCTGCAGGGTGATACAGGCAGAAGGGGGCTATGAGTCTGTCCTCCTCCTGCAGGGTGATACAGACAGAAGGGGCTACGAGTCTGTCCTCCTCCTGCAGGGTGATACAGACAGAAGGGAGCTACGAGTCTGTCCTCCTCCTGCAGGGTGATACAGACAGAAGGGAGCTATGAGTCTGTCCTCCTCCTGCAGGGTGATACAGACAGAAGGGAGCTGTGAGTCTGTCCTCCTCCTGCAGGGTGATACAGACAGAAGAGAGCTATGAGTCTGTCCTACTCCTGCAGGGTGATACAGACAGAAGGGAGCTATGAGTCTGTCCTCCTCCTGCAGGGTGATACAGACAGAAGGGAGCTATGAGTCTGTCCTCCTCCTGCAGGGCGATACAGACAGAGGGGGGCTATGAGTCTGTCCTCCTCCTGCAGGGCGAAACAGACAGAGGGGGGCTATGAGTCTGTCCTCCTCCTGCAGGGTGATACAGACAGAAGGGGGCTACGAGTCTGTCCTCCTCCTGCAGGGTGACAGACAGAAGGGGGCTATGAGTCTGTCCTCCTCATGCAGGATGATACAGACAGAAGGGGGCTATGAGTCTGTCCTCCTCATGCAGGGTGATACAGACAGAAGGGGGCTATGAGTCTGTCCTTCTCCTGCAGGACAGAAGGGAGCTATGAGTCTGTCCTCCTCATGCAGGATGATACAGACAGAAGGGGGTTATGAGTCTGTCCTCCTCCTGCAGGGTGATACAGGGAGCTATGAGTCTGTCCTCCTCCTGCAGGGTGATACAGACAGAAGGGGGGTATGAGTCTGCTCTCCTCCTGCAGGGTGATACAGACAGAAGGGGGCTATGAGTCTGCTCTCCTCCTGCAGGGTGATACAGACAGAAGAGAGCTACGAGTCTGTCCTCCTCCTGCAGGGTGATACAGACAGAAGGGAACTATGAGTCTGTCCTCCTGCAGGGTGATACAGATAGAAGGGAGCTATGAGTCTGTCCTCCTGCAGGGTGATACAGATAGAAGGGAGCTATGAGTCAGTCCTCCTCCTGCAGGGTGATAGACAGAAGGGAGCTATGAGTCTGTCCTCCTCCTGCAGAGTGATACAGACAGAGTGGGCTATGAGTCTGTCCTCCTCCTGCAGGGTGATACAGATAGAAGGGAGCTATGAGTCTGTCCTCCTCCTGCTGGGTGATACAGACAGAAGGGGGCTATGAGTCTGTCCTCCTCCTGTAGGATGATACAGAAGGGTGAACTATAAGTCTACAAATAACGATTCTACTTACGAGATGATTGTAAGGTCTGTAAGATGCTTTCATTTCTCCACTGAAGGCATCCCACACGTGAATAGGGTTATCCCGGCAGCTGCTGGCAATACTAGAAAAAAGGATCACAATATTGTAGAATTGTGCTGTGACAGAGTACAATCTAATGAATATGATGTCACTGGCCTCCGGTGACTGGACGGGCCGTGCCATTATATCACAATTTGTGACACACACAAAATCACACATCTATAAATCAACAGAAAGACTTACAAGCAGGTGTCGGGATCAGCAGAGTTCATAGACGGATACCAGCAGTAATCATAAATGGTGTCACCCTCTGCCATGCGCAAAACCGGGGCCTGCAAGATAACAAAAACATGCATGTGCTAATCCGATGCCTGCTCTGTATGTACATCGAATGCAAATTTAGTTTTGTGAAAAAAAAAAAAAACATTACATTTTATCTCTTCTATGTTGCAAGTCTGTATTTTTGATGAGAGGACAAAGACAAGGCATGTAGGATTATGGATATGCACCAGAGAACCAGGAGCCTCACAACGCCATGTTTGTCCTCCTGTGGAACCCTGCCAGGGAACGTACCATTTCCTTCAGCAAATCCCATTCTCCGGAATAGATCTGTGATGGAAGGTTGTATATCCTCAGAATGTTGTCATCACTGTTGGTTAAAATGCACGACCCATCAGGAGCCCTAGGGTAGAAGCAAGGGGGAATTTTGGTTAAAATTAGAACGGAGACCTCAAAAAATGATCTCTTTAACAACCGGAGGATTTTGCTGTCTTACGTCCAGGCCACTTTTTGCGATTCGGCACTGTGTGACTTTAACTGACAATTGCGCGGTCATGCAAAGCCGTACCCAAACGAAATTTACGTCCTTTTTTTCCCCAAAAACAGAGCTTTCTTTTGGTGGTATTTTATCACCTGTGCGATTTTCATTTTATGCGATATTAATAAAAAAAAGCGACAATTTAAAAAAAAATAACAATATTTTTCTACTTTGACAGTTAAAAAATATCCAATATATTCAATTTTTGTCATATATTTAGGCCAAAATGTATTTAGCTACAGGTCTTTGACAAAAAAACATTGCATTAATAGCATTGCAGAGATTGTTGTAATTCCTGATAAGCATAATGGAAAAATTCTCAATGAGCGTATTTTTAACCGCTTTAAGACCGGAAGATTTTACCCCATTCCTGACCAGGCCATATTTTGCGATTCGGCACTGCGTTAGTTTAATTTTTAAGAATTACCCACATTGTAATGTAGATCGCTAGTGGATTAAGGTTTGGATATTGATGTGTTGAAATTTCTGCAGAAAGTACCTTTTTAGTAGTGTACCCCGTGACTTATGGTCGCAGCTGCCTAGAACCAGGCCCATTGACTCCTGGGATATCTATGTCATCAATCCCAGAAGTCTCCAGGCGTCTAATGCAATTACACAAAGTGCGCCACAGTGTTGTTACTGCGCAGGCGCAAGCTGGGTAGTCAGCTGCACAAAATCCAGGAAATAAAGCCAGGCCAGCTTCAGCTGCCCAAATCCTGCATGTCCGCATCCAGAATCGAGGGGGCAAAAGAAAAATAAGCAGTTTGTAAGTAGATGCAATGTGTACATGGGCAACATTTTCCATTATGCTTATCAGGAATTACAAGGATCTCTGCAATGCTATTAATGCAATGTTGGCTAGGAGATTCGAACTCCGCTTTAGGATGTATGAAAGGATAAAAGGCACTGACAGAAATAACAGATCATCACACCTAATCTGCAGCCCATTTAGTTGACAAAAGGTGCAGGAAATGTTATTGTCTGCCCTCCACAGAATACTCACCACTTGCAGCCTTTCAGGAAGTTTTCGGGAACATTTGTGTACTCGTTCCACGCCCCGGTCACTGTCCATGGAGGCTGAGAGAAGTCGTAGGATGCTGGGCTGTGGGGATATAGAGGGAAAACAGGTGAGATACTTCAACTAAACAACATCAGACAAAACCAGTCTTTTCTTAAAGCAGAACTCAAGACAAAACGAATAAAAGACAAAAGTAAAACAGCCTATTAAAAAAAAAAAGGCAAAAAAAAAAAAAATTCTACCCACTTCATCTTGGACCCGCTCCCAGACTGTAGGTAGGCAGTGAAAAGTTTATATGTCACTCTGCTATCTCCTCCATGCGCTGACTGGTTGCCTGTGCCGTAGCCATCCAGGGGAATAATGTCCCCATCAGGAGGAGCCGATGATGTCACGCACAACTGGAAGTGAGCTGAACGCCATCGGCTTCTGCCGAAGGGGACATTATTCCCATCCATGGCTAATGATGGAGGTGGATTGAATTCCTGGAAGCGGTGAAGGGAATATTTGCTGGCATTTATAGGTGTAGACCTAATTAAGTTTGGGTCAAACAAAGGAGGGGTGAGAGCAATATTGTGATGTGACTGCACGGTGTACGAGCACAAAAACTGCATGAAAATTGCCTAACACGCTGGGACATCATTATAGAGAAGATCTGAACAGTATATATGAAATAAGGGCATGCAATGTAATACACTGTATGGTGGATCTTTATAAACACCGGACTTTTCAGTTTTTGAGCACTTCGTATATTTCATAGATAGGGGGGAAATTACGTTATATAAAGTTATTGGGTAGAATTTATCTAGAAGTATATAGAGCAATATTGCGCAGCACTGTTCTGTATTTATAAAAGGCTAAATCTACCTATTCTCTCAAACATTCCCTCCTCTCGCCTCTTCAGCATGCCCTGTATAGAGAAAAATAAATAAATAAAAGGGAAGGGGAAAGAAAAACGAAAGAAGAAGGAAGGAAGAAAGGAGAAAAAAAAGGAAGAAAGGAGAAAAAAAAAAAAAGGAAGAAAGGAGAAAAAAAAAAAAAAAAGGAAGAAAGGAGAAAAAAAAAAAAAAAAAAGGAAGAAAGGAGAAAAAAAAAAAAAAAAGGAAGAAAGGAGAAAAAAAAAAAAAAAGGAAGAAAGGAGAAAAAAAGGAAAAGGAAGGAAGGAGAAAAAAAGGAAAAGGAAGGAAGGAGAAAGAAAAGTGAAAGGAAGGAGAAAGAAAAGTGAAAGGAAGGAGAAAGAAAAGTGAAAGGAAGGAGAAAGAAAAGTGAAAGGAAGGAGAAAGAAAAGTGAAAGGAAGGAGAAAGAAAAGTGAAAGGAAGGAGAAAGAAAAGTGAAAGGAAGGAGAGGAGAAGAGGAGATGAAGGAGAAAAAAAGAAAAAGGAGAAAGAAAGGAGGAAGGAAGGAAGGAAGGAAGGAAGGAAGGAAGGAAGGAAGGCAAAAAAAAGGAAGGAAGGAAGGCGAAAAAAAGGAAGGATAAAAAAGGAAGGAAGGAAGGAAAAGGAAGGAAGGAAGAAAGGAAGAAAGGAAGAAAGGAAGAAAGGAAGAAAGGAAGAAAGAAAGAAAGAAAGAAAGAAAGAAAGAAAGAAAGAAAGAAAGAAAGAAAGAAAGAAAGAAAGAAAGAAAGAAAGAAAGGAAGGAAGGAAGGAAGGAAGAAAGAAAGAAAGGAAGGAAGGAAGGAAGAAAGGAAGAAAGAAAGAAAGAAAGAAAGAAAGAAAGAAAGAAAGAAAGGAAGGAAGGAAGGAAGAAAGAAAGAAAGAAAGGAAGAAAGAAAGAAAGAAAGGAAGGAAGAAAGAAAGGAAGGAAGAAAGAAAGAAAGAAAGAAAGGAAGGAAGGAAGGAAGGAAGGAAGGAAGATGAAAGGAAGGAAGAAAGGAAGATGAAAGGAAGGAAGGAAGAAAGAAAGGAAGGTGAAAGGAAGGAAGAAAGGAAGGAAGAAGGAAAGGAAGGTGAAAGGAAGGAGAAAGAAAAGTGAAAGGAAGGAGAAAGAAAAGTGAAAGGAAGGAGGAGAGGAGAAGAGGAGATGAAGGAGAAAAAAAAGGAGAAAAAAGGAAGGAAGGAAGGAAGGCGAAAAAAGGAAGGAGAAAAAAGGAAGGAAGGAAGGAGGAAGAAGAAAGAAAGAAAGAAAGAAAGAAAGAAAGAAAGAAAGAAAGAAAGAAAGAAAGAAAGAAAAGGAAGAAAGGAAGAGAAAGAAAGAAGAAAGAAAGAAAGATCTGTGCATTTACTTAGCATTACCCTTATCTTCCACTTTAATTAATGCAAAGCTGCAGTAAAAGCATTCGGCATTTTTTTTTTTTAGGAATCAGACTTGCCTAGGTGGATGCTGCATCTGTCCCCCGCCGGCTCGCTCGGTTCTCAGAGCTCCATGAGCAGTCACCAGCTCTCTGCTCTGCCCCTCTGCGCTTACTGAAGTGCTGGGCTGTGGAGGGGGTGGGAGTGGCCGGCTCAGGCTCTCAGCGGCTTGCTGAGAGGCTGAGCCAGGTGCCCGGTCCAGGGTTGTGGGCAGATCCCAACCATACTGTCGCGATTTTGCCCAAGCCTGGACAGGCTCTGAAGTCAGCCGACAGCTTTAGCCCACCGTCTGCTAAAAATGGGTCACAGGAGTGCAGAACGTACTGCACTGCAGCGATCCACAGGAGAATTACAGCCAAATGAGCTTTAAATTGTTTCTTACAACTGCCTGGAGTTCAATTTTTATTTTCCTGAGAAAAATATGCAAATAAATGTGTCCCCCCCCCCCCCCCCCCATTCAAGTCATGGTGAATGCAGGCAGATATACAGCTAAACATGTGACAAGCACAGGCATTAGAGGCTTGCATTGTCACATGTGGACACACAGGCCAGCATGAAAACAGGCAACGGAAGAGCAATGTGTAAGCACTTGTAGAGGTGAGGAGAGATTGGTGCACAATGAAGATTGGTGAATGTGGTTCCTGTATGAACCTGTGCACCGGCAAGCACCTCTCCTATAGTGGTATACACCAGTGGTCCTCAACCCTGGCCTACAGGGCCCACTAACAGGCCAGATTTGCAAGATAACTGAAATACATTACAGGTGATATCATTTGCTGCTCAGTGATTGCAGTACTCTAGTCTGCATCTCCCCAAGGTAATACTTAAAATCTGGCCTGTTAGTGGGCCCTGAGGACCGGAGTTGAGGACCACTGGTACACACAGCTATAGACAGTACCGCATAACAGAATATCCCTACTGCTCACTTACAAATAGGTCTCCTCCTCTGTAGTCTCAGCGAAGTCCTCTGGATTTTCCAATTCGGCTCCTACTTGCTGGACGACCTCTTCCCCCTCATGGGAGCAAACGTCACAGACCGGCTCCGGGTGATCAACACAAGGCTTCTTGCTGGGTGGCTCCTCAGAATCCTGATCAGGGTCATCTGAACCCAGAGAACAATCTGCCTCTTTGACTTTATCTCCACCTAGGATCTCAGAACCTTCACCACTTCCAGAAGAAATATTCTCTGCATCCTTCACCTTATGGTCTTCTTGGTACGGTGAGGGATTGGTGTCTTCAACCAAGCCACCAGTGCAAGAGTCTGCAAGAACAGTACGGCTCTCTGAGAACCCAAGGCTTTCCTCAACCAGTATCTCAGGTGGCTTCCCACAGACATCAACCAATGAGCCATTGTCCCTCGCTGAGGTCTTGTCCAAGTTGTGGGCAACACTTTGCTCTGACTCCAGTCTTAACTTCTCAAATATATCAACACTGCTTCCATCCAACAAGTCATTGTCTCTCTCTGTTGTCTCATTTGGGTTGCGAGTGGGAATTTTTTCTGGCGACTTCTCAAAAATATCAACGCTGCTTTGATCCAGTGAGCCAACGTCTTGCTCCAAAGTCTCTTCTGGTGCGTGGGCAAAACTGTGATCGGACACCAGGCCCTCTTCAGCCGTAGTGTCTCCGACTAAGGGAGTTCCCTCAGGAACTTCCATCTTGAGCTCCTCTAAGGATATTTAATGAAATCGCAGAATTGCTTTTAAGTTTTCCATCCAGATGGTGTTACTGTCTGTCAAAGGAGAGAAGAATAAAATGAAAAAAAAAAAAGATGAAGCGCAGCGCTTGGTGATCTTATAGCGCAGGGGCAGTCACATCGGCGCTCCAGCTGTTCTGAAATTACAAATCCCACCATGCTTCTGCCTCTAAGAACATGCCTACAGCTGTTAAAGTCAAGCCATGTCTCATGGGATTTGTAGTTTGACAACAGCTGGAGTGCTGAGGTTGCTTAACCACCTTAGGACCGGAGGATTTTCCTGCTTTACGTCCAGGCCACTTTTTGCAACTTGGCACTGCGCGACTTTAACTGACAATTGCGCGGTCATGCAACGCCGTACCCAAACAAAATTTACGTCCTTTTTTTCCCACAAACAGAGCTTTCTTTTGGTGGTATTTGATCACCTCTGCGCTTTTCATTTTTTGCGATATTAACCACTTGCCGTCTGCTCACTCGAGCACTACTGCGGCAAAGTGGCTCGATAACATCTGACGACGTAGACCTACGTCGCCAGACATTCCCCTTTCTCGGCGGCGCGCATGCTGAACCCTGGATCTGTCCTTGTGTCACTCAGTCACCTCCCCCCCACACGTCAGTAAGCACCAGGCATACATTAACCCCTCCAATAAAATTAACCCCTTCCCTGCCAGTGTCATTTTTACAGTAACAGTGCATATGTATAGCACTGATTACTGTAGTAATGTCACTGGTACTCCCAAAAGTGTCAAAAATGTCAGTCAAGGGTCCGATCTGTCCGCCGCAATGTCGCAGTCCCGCAAAAAAAAAAAAAAAAAAAAAAAATCGCAGATCGCCGCCATTACGCGTTAAAAAAAAACCCACCAAAAATGACAGAAATCTTTCCCTTTGTTAGTAAACGCAATAACTTTTGCGCAAACCAATCAAAATACGCTTTTTGCGATTTTTTTTACCAAACATATGTAGCAGAAAACAAATTGGCCAAAAATTTTAAAAAATTTTGATTTTTACATTTTTTGGGGGGGAATTTCATATAAAAATTTTTTAAAAATATTGTTATTTTTTCAAAATAAACGCTCTTTTTTTGTTTATAGCGCAAAAAGTAAAAATCGCACAGGTGATCAAATACCACCAAAAGAAAGCTCTGTTTGTGGGAAAAAAAGGACGTAAATTTCGTTTGGGTACAGCGTCGCAAGACCGCGCAATTGTCAGTTAAAGTCGCACAGTGCCGAATCGCAAAAAGTGGCCCAGACGTAAGACAGCAAAATCCTCCGGTGGTAAAGTGGTTAAGTAGGAGGCTTTGTTTCATCTCTGTGTATCTCCTGAGTCCAGTCACTTAATTGGTTAAAGTGGTTATAAACCAGGGTTACAGCTAAAAATTATGCCCCCAGAATGTATTTTTTCACTTTATTTTTCTATGTTTTGACCCACAATCCTTTCTCCAATCTTTCTCCCCCAAACCCTTAGGGCTCATTTACACTTGTTGTTGGGGAGGGCATTAAAAAAAAAAAGGGTGCCTACCCCCTTAAAGGGCTGTGTATTGTGGGGTGTTGTACAGACCACTACATAAGCTGCACAGGGCATCACTGGCTAATTGGTTTACATCATGAGCACGCAGGTAAACATGCAGAAGCCAAGTGTACATGGCCATGCTCAGGTAAATGCTGATACCTTTTATGCACTTGCATGGGTAACCACCGATGCAGAAGCCATCAACGTTTACCTGAGCATGGCCATGTACAGTTGGCTTCTGCACGCTTACCTGCGTGCTCGTGTACGGCTCTCTCTCCCGGACACACCTCACATTTGGGGAGCTGTGTCGTGTACACAGGCACATACATTCTTTATTTGTATTTGGGGCTGTATGTGGCCACACATAAAAGTCACTCACTTGTATTGGTGGCTGTACACGTTTGTGCCCAGTTAAACGCTGATGTTTACCTGCGTGTATTATGCTCCTCCCCAGATGTGCCATTTTGCTTTTGGGGATAATCTGGGTAAAGCTGCTAACACAAGCAAATAACTGCCAGTGACCACACTTGGGTAAACAATGATGTCAGCGGTTAGCTATGTACGCATGTATAGGGGTTATCGCCAAATGCAAAAGTGACACGTCTGGGGAGAAGCATCATCCACGCAGGTAAACATGCAGAAGCCATCAGTGTCCTAATGGGCACGAATGTCTATTGCTGCCAATACAAGTGAATGAGTGTAGATGGCCATGCAGAGGTAAACGCCGATGCCTTCTGCATCAGTGGTTACCCAGGGCATCGGCGTTTACCTGAGCATGGCCATGTGCACTTATTAAAGCGGAATTCCACCCTAAAGTGGAACTTCTGCTCATTTGCTTCCTCCCCCCCCCCCTGGTGCCACATTTGGCACCTTTCAGGGGGGAGGGGGGGTACCTGTTTTTGACAGGTACACTTCCCCACTTCCGGGAGACAGCGCCGCAGCGCCGTCCACCAGAAGTTTCGTCCTCTTCCTCCTTCCACCGCCGCCGAGCCTATGAGAATGTGCAGCGCGCTTCGCACATGCACAGCAGGGAAACCGGCTGTGAAGCCGAAAGGCTTCCTTGCCGTTTCCCTTAGAAAGAATGGCGATGGCAGCCGATCCGAAAATCAGCTGGGGTGCCAACATTGCGGACTCCCTGGACAGGCAAGTGTCTATATATATTAAAAGTCAGCAGCTACAGGATTTGTAGCTGCTGACTTTTAATTTTTTTTTTCTCCAGGCAGAACTTGTATTGCCAGATTTACACGGTAGTGCCCAGTTAAAAGCTCATGGCTTCTGCATCAGTGGTTACCCACGCATGTACCTTGTTCGTATGGGCGTACTACAACAAACACCCACGAGAGGGCTGCGTTTGCCTACATAGGGATGCACAGGTGTTCCATGCATCCTAGAGCAGGCAGTCCCATTTATGTCTATTAGGACGCATTGGCTACATGGACACAGCTGCTGGTCCCAATTTGACATCCATGATTTGACAGGCAGTGTGTGTGTTTGGGGACATGCATGCGCATAGCTGTCAAATTGAGAGCAGTGGCTGCATCCTAATTGACAGGACTGCCTGCATGGAGCACCTGTACATCCCCACGCAGGCAAACATGGCCATCACACACGTGTACGCTGTAGCCAATGTGCACAAGACCATGAAACATAGAATGTGTCGGCAGATAAGAACCATTTGGCCCATCTAGTCTGCCTAATATATCTGAATCATATGAATAGTCCCTGGCCCTATCTTATATGAAGGATAGCCTTATGCCTATCCCATGCATGCTTAAACTCCTTCACTGTATTTGCAGCTACCACTTCTGCAGGAAGGTTATTCC
Organism: Pelophylax lessonae; assembly: GCF_965119305.1. Classification (NCBI taxonomy): domain Eukaryota; kingdom Metazoa; phylum Chordata; class Amphibia; order Anura; family Ranidae; genus Pelophylax; species Pelophylax lessonae. Next base: position 634,449,232 of record NC_138771.1, on the reverse strand, counting down.
ATGCATCCACTACTCTCTCAGTAAAGTAATACTTCCTCATATTACTTTTAAACCTTTGCCCCTCCTCTTGTGGTAGTTTTTCTTCTTTTAAATATGCTCTCCTCCTTTACCGAGTTGATTCCCTTTATGTATTTATTTGGAGTTCTTCTCCCCAATTGCAAAAATGAAGCATCTTGGGGAGAAGCGTCGTACGTACCGGTAAACATGTGGAAGCTGTCTGTGAGTGCCGTCCGGTACAGCTGCTGATCCAAGTAAAGGACTAAGCACTGCTGTGCTTGTTAACCACTTGCCGCAAAATCATGTATCTGTACCGTTTGTTCTTTACAGCCGATGCTCCGCACTCTTGTAATAACAACTGATGCAGCTGTTATTACAAGTAGTGGGAGAAGACCTTCCCCGCCAGCCAGCCAAGCCTGCCTCCCAAGAAGAGGAGGATCAGGGCTGCCCTGTGCAAAACCGCTCCTCCCCCCACCCCAGGTTGTCCCATCCCACTGGGAGACCCAGTGACCAGCCAGCGGCATGTCTGCCTGCTGGCTGAAAACCCAAAACTGGGTCTCAGATATGGTAACCTGGAAGCGATGCAACGACATCACTTCCGGTTTACTTGGAAACCAAGGGCGCCAGTTTTTAAAATGTTTACATTCCTTGTGACAATAAAAGTGTTCAAAAAAATTAACATGGTTCAGTGTAAAAATAAAAAGTAAAAAAAATAGGAGAAAAAAAAAAATTTGCAGCTCTTTATCCCTTCGTGCTTGCGCGCAGAATCGAACGTTTGCGTAAGTCGCGCCCATATATGTAAACAGCGTTCAAACCACACATGAGGTATCACCGCAATCGTTAGAACGAGAGCAATAATTCTAGCAGTAGACCTTCTCTGTAACTCTAAACAGGTAACTTGTAATATTTTGTAAAGCGTCTATGGAGATTTTTAAGCACTGTAGTGTGCACAATTTTAAAGCGTGACATGTTTGGTATTGATTCACTCGGCGTAACATCATCTTTTACATCAGCCCTCAAATTTTCCACTCGCCTACTCGCATTTTGCGAGTGGAAAATTATGTATGGCGAGCTACTGCCAGGGGAAGAGAGGAGAGGAAAGCCGCTGAAGGATTGCATAATGTCAGCGGCGGATCATCCCGCTCAGCTTTAATTGTAATGGCCGGGCGCTCGCCGACACACAGTTCCGTCTCCTAGCGCGGCTTCTTTGATAGACAGAACACCTGGCCAACCAGGACGTGTTCTGTCTATCAAAGAAGCCGGGCTAGGAGGCGGGACTGTGTATGTCAGCGAGCGCCCGCCAATTACAATTAAAGCTGAGCAGGATGACCGCCGCTCCGACATTATCCAGCAGGACTGATGGAGGGGTTCAAGCCCAAGTTGGAAAAATCGGCAGTACACCCGTACAAGGTAGGGTGGGATGGATGGATGGCTGCTCTGGCTGGGCGTCTGTGTCATGGGAGGTGGAGGGGCGCTGCCAGGAGTGTTTCTGTAACAGGAGAGAGCGGGATGTGCTCTCTCTGTCTTCTCACCGGGCTTCACACACTCCTGTCAGATCGGGACTTCTCCCCTGAGTCAGAGTGGAGGTGGAGCGGAGGAGAAGACAATTAATTCCTAAAGCTTTGCACGGACAGCTCGGGAGAGAAATGCGGCTGCAGAAGGGGAAGAAGATTGCGGCTCAGGAAGGACACTGCATGTCAGATCGGGACTATTCAGAGTTGGTTATCCCCTCTCCTCCGAGTCAAAGCAATGTGGAAAGGGGCGGGTAACAAACTCTGTATAGTCCCGATCTGACATGCAGTGTCCTTCCTGAGCTGCAATCTTCTTCCCCTTCTGCAGCCGCATCTCTCCCGCCAGCTGTCCGTGCAAAGCTTTAGGAATAGGAATCGGCTTCTCCTCCGCTCCTCCTCCGCTCTGACATATGAAGAGGAGGATCACAGAGCGATGTATCTGGTATCACAGGTGCTGAATCTGAGGTCTGTGACATGCTGGAGGAAAGGGTGAACTACACTGGGGTACAAATCTTATCCTGTCACCTCCCAAATTCCCATCTCAGCACAATCCCCCCCTCCCTCCTAGCACAACCCCCCCATCTCAGCACAGTCCCCCCCCTCCCTCCTAGCACAACCCCCCCCATCTCAGCACAATCCCCCCCCCTCCCTCCTAGCACAACCCCCCCCCCATCTCAGCACAATCCCCCCCCTCCCTCCTAGCACAACCCCCCCATCTCAGCACAATCCCCCCCCCCCTCCTAGCACAACCCCCCCATCTCAGCACAACCCCCCCCATCTCAGCACAGTCCCCCCCCTCCTAGCACAACCCCCCCATCTCAGCACAACCCCCCCCATCTCAGCACAGTCCCCCCCCCCTCCTAGTACAACCCCCCATCTCAGCACAGTCCCCCCCTCCTAGCACAGTCCCCCCCATCTCAGCACAATCCCCTCCTCCTAGCACAACCCCCCCCATCTCAGCACAGTCCCCCCCTCCTAGCACAACCCCCCCCCCATCTCAGCACAGTCCCCCCCATCTCAGCACAATCCCCTCCTCCTAGCACAACCCCCCCATCTCAGCACAGTCCCCCCCCCTCCTAGCACAACCCCCCCCCCCCCCATCTCAGCACAGTCCCCCCCTCCTAGCACAATCCCCCCATCTCAGCACAACCCCCCCCATCTCAGCACAATCCCCCCCTCCTAGTACAACCCCCCCCATCTCAGCACAGTTCCCCCCCCCTCCTAGCACAACCCCCCCGCATCTCAGCACAGCCCCCCCCCTCCTAGCACAATCCCCCCATCTCAGCACAGTCCCTCCCCTCCTAGCACAACCACCCCATCTCAGCACAGTCCCCCCCCCCCCTCTTAGCACAACCCCCTCCCATATTGATCCCACCTAGAAGTAATCATCTTCTCCCCACCCCTCATGCTACAAATTCTCTTATTCCAACCCCCCCCCCAGGGACAATCCCCCAAAAAGTATTTGTACTAGGAGGGGTGGGGAGAAGATGATTACTTCTAAGTGGGATCGATATGGGGGGGGGGGGGGGAGCGGGGTTGTGCTGGGATGGGGAATTTGAGAGGTGACAATATAAGATTTCTTCTAGCAGGGGAATTGGGGGGGGGGGGGGGAGGGTGCTAGGAGGAGTGATTCGTGCTGGGGGGGGGTGAGGATTTGTGCCAGGAGTGGGGATTTGGGGATCGCCCTTATAGAGATTATTGGAATGGGGTGGGGGGATGGATTTGTGCCAGAACAGGAAGTCTTGGGGCTGTTAAAAAGGGGTATTGGGGGGGGGGGGTTGTGTCAGTAGGAATAATGGGTTTTTTTGTGCTAGGGGGAAAATTTTGATGGGGGGAGGATTTGACGGGTAGGATTTGTTCTAGGAGGTGAAATTTGGGGGGGGAGGGTTACTAGGATGGTGATTTGGGGGTTCCAGACCCTTGATGGGCACTGATTAGGCTGCACTGATGGGCACTGAAAACGTTATTAATATTTATTTTTGTAACTTCTGCATTAATGCAAAAACATTTAACAGTGTAATTTTATGGCGTGTTTAGGGGCGGAATTAGGGGCGGGGCAGGGCAGGAGTTGGGTGGGGCAACTGGTGGCGAGTAACCCTTAAGGCCTGGCTAGTAGCTCAGGACTTTAAATTTTGAGCCCTGTTTTACATTATACAAAAATATTGGGCTAACTTTACTGTTTTTTTTTTTTTTTTAATTCATGAAAGTGTATTTCTTCTAACAAAATCGCGTTCGAAAAACCGCTGCGCAAATACAGTGTGACATAAAATATTGCAACAACGGAAATTTTATTCTCTAGGGTCTCTGCTAAAAAAAAAAAAAAAAAAAAAAACACATCTCTCTCTCGCTCTATATATATATATATTAGAGCTGCACGATTAATCGTATGAAAATCGCGATTTCGATTCACCCCCCCTGACGATCTAAACCTGACATATGCTCGATTCTTTGGCTGTGAGGAAGCAGAGAGAACAGCTGTGGAAAAAAAAAAAAAAAAGCCTCCTGGCAAACGCCTATCAGCATTAAGTCTCCCAGTAACTAAAAACAAAATGATTACATTGTATCTTTTCCTTCCCTCTGCCAGGGAGAAAGGAAGTTTAACCTCTTAAAGACTAGACCTTTTTCTGACACTTCTTGTTTGCAAGTTAAAATCATTTTTTTTTGCTAGAAAAGTACTTAGAACCCCCAAACATGTTATATATTTTTTTTAGCAGAGACCCTACAGAATAAAATGGCGATTGTTGTAATATTTTATGTCACACTGTATTTGCGCAGCAGTCTTTCAAACGCATAGACTTTAATGAATAAAAAAATTAATTAATAGACTTTAATGAATAAAAAAAAAAACGTAACAGTAAAAGTTATCCCAATTTTTTTTTTGTTACACAGAGAATCGTGAGAGAATCGTGATCTTTATTCCAAGCTAAAAAATCGTGATTCTCATTTTGGGCAGAATCGTGCAGCTCTAATATATACATACATACATACATATACATAGATAGATAGATATCTCTATCTCTCTCTAATATATATATATATATATATATATATATATATATATATATATAGGTAAGCCTTTAATAAGGCTTACCTATAGGTACTGGAAATATCTCCTAAATAATATCACCGTTTAGGACATCATCAGTGCATGCGCTCTGAAGGAACGGCCACCCGTGCCATTCCTTCAGAGCCCTGTGCCGTGAACGGCGGCTCCCGTGCGCATGCGCGGGAGTGATGTAATCGCGCCTCCAGCCAATCAGATGGCTGGAGGATGCGAACCAGGATGGCCGAACATGTCGGCCGTCCTGTCGCTGTGCGGACGGGCACTGCAGGGGCTTCTTTCTAAGGTAAGCAGAGCTTTTTTTCAGCGGGAACGCAGGGGAACATAGTTCCGGCACCTTCAGTACTGAATGGCAAGGGGTGCTGTATTTAATGGCAAGGGGTGCTGGAGGGTCTATTGATACTGGCTGCTTGGGGGATCTATTGTATTTAATGCCAAGGGGTGCTGGAGGGTCTATTGATGCTGGCTGCTTGGGGGGGGGGATCTATTGTATTTAATGGCAAGGGGTGCTGGAGGGTCTATTGATACTAGCTGCTTGGGGGGATCTATTGTATTCAATGGCAAGGGGTTCTGGAGGGTCTATTGATACTGGCTGCTTGGGGGATCTATTGTATTTAATGGCAAGGGGTGCTGGAGGGTCTATTGATACTGGCTGCTTGGGGGATCTATTGTATTTAATGACAAAGGGTGCTGGAGGGTCTATTGATACTGGCTGCTTGGGGGATCTATTGTATTTAATGGCAAGGTGTGCTGGAGGGTCTATTGATACTGGCTGCTCGGGGATCTATTGTATTTAATGACAAAAGGGGCTGGAGGGTCTATTGATACTGGCTGCTTGGGGGATCTATTGTATTTAATGGCAAGGGGTGCTGGAGGGTCTATTGATACTGGCTGCTTGTGGGATCTATTGTATTTAATGGCAAGGGGTGCTGGAGGGTCTATTGATACTGGCTGCTTGGGGGAATCTATTGTATTTAATGGCAAGGGGTGCTGGAGGGTCTATTAATACTGGCTGCTTGGGGGGATCTATTGTATTCAATGACAAAGGGTGCTGGAGGGTCTATTGATACTGGCTGCTTGGGGGGGATCTATTGTATTTAATGGCAAGGGGTGCTGGAGGGTCTATTGATACTGGCTGCTTGGGGGATCTATTGTATTTAATGACAAGGGGTGCTGGAGGGTCTACTGATACTGGCTGCTTGGGGGATCTATTGTATTTAATGGCAAGGTGTGCTGGAGGGTCTATTGATACTGGCTGCTCGGGGATCTATTGTATTTAATGACAAAAGGGGCTGGAGGGTCTATTGATACTGGCTGCTTGGGGGGATCTATTGTATTTAATGGCAAGGGGTGCTGGAGGGTCTATTGATACTGGCTGCTTGGGGGATCTATTGTATTCAATGGCAAGGGGTGCTGGAGGGTCTATTGATACTGGCTGCTTGGGGGAATCTATTGTATTTAATGGCAAGGGGTGCTGGAGGGTCTATTGATACTGGCTGCTTGGGGGATCTATTGTATTCAATGGCAAGGGGTGCTGGAGGCTCTATTGATACTGGCTGCTTGGGGAATCTAGTGTTGCTGGAGGGGGATCTATTTTTGCATGGTTGTTTATTGTTTCAGGGGAGATCAATTGTTGCTGGTTTGCTGGAGGGGGCCTTATGCAGTTGGGGAGTCAATTGTTGCTGGATAGGACCTGCTGTTGAGGAAGGGGGTCTGTTGATGCTGGCTGCTGGGAGATCTGTGGTTGCTGGGGGGGGGGGGGGTCTATTGCTGGTGGCTTCAGGGGATCAATTTTGCTGCTTTTCTTGCTATTATTACCAAATTCAATACAAATCGCTTAGCACCACAAAATTGATACCTGACTCTGTATTCTCTAAAGGGGCAGCACTGAGAGGTGGGGGTGAATCATTTTCTGTGCAGGGTTTACTTCCTCTTTAAACATGCATACGGCGCTTCTCTCTAAATGGCGTGTCCGGACAGAAGCGTCGTACGCACAATAAAACGCAGAGAGCATTGCCGCTTACCTGAGCGCCGCTGTGTACTGCCATGTGCGCCTCCTCAGGCGTCTGAAAAACGCACATGCGTCCTAACGCAGCTTATATTTTACACCCGGGCACACGGGAGCCTAAATCCTGAGAAATGGAAGAAAATATATATATATACGGTATATTATATAAATATAGATTATTATACAGAGATAATTATCATATAATAAATAGGACACACTCCTGGAAAGAGGAGACAGCCCCAGCACAGGACACAGACATAACACACCACTCACTCATACACATGGACATGCAGACATCCTCCTTACCATAGAGAGAAAGAGTTTACACAGAGAGCCGACCACACTCCCGCATCACTTCCTCCAGAAGTGAAGCAGCTACTTCCGCCCACACTACAGTACACTGTATGGAGCCGAAGACAGGATGGACCGGAAGTGGCGTCAGACTGCACACTGAGCATGCCAGACAGGGGAGGAGAGGGGGATATTGGTAGTGTGTATATGCTATAAACCAAAAAGCATCATTATGCTGTAATCTGACCCTGCAACCTGGGGGGTTACATTCATATAGGGATAATAGGAGAGCTCGCACTGTTGGGCAGAGGTGAAATGCGAGACTCCTGAGGGGATCCTGCAGCTGAAGCCATGATGGGCTCAGGAAGAGTAAAAGCCTTTGAACCTCTATTGCTGCCACTTGTTGGGGGAGGGGGTTGGCACACTGTGCATGGACGCCCCAGGTAGTGTGACCTCCCTCATTTCCTGTTCTGTTGTCACCAGGGCTTTTTATTTTTAGAGAATAGATACAGGAACTCCTCACTTCTGAGTCACCCCTTGTCTCCGCCCCCTACCCCCCCTCTGATCACTGTTTCTTGGTTCCACCCCCTACCCACCTCCAATCACATTTCCTTGGTTCTATCCCCTATCCACCCCTGATCACCGTTCCTTGGTTCAACCTCCGATCACCGTTCCTTGGTTCCACCCCCTACCCACCTCCAATCACAATTCCTTGGTTCTATCCCCTATCCACCCCTGATCACCGTTCCTTGGTTCAACCTCCGATCACCGTTCCTTGGTTCCACCCCTACCCACCTCCTATCACCGTTCCTTGGTTCCACCCCTTACCCATCCCCGATCAACGTTCCTTGGTTACACCCCCTATCCACCTCTGATCACGTTCCTTGGTTCCACCCCCCTGATCACTGTTTCTTAGTTCCTTCCAACCCATACCCACCTCCAATTACCATTCCTTGGTTCCACCCGCTACCCACCTCTTATCACCGTTCCTTGGTTCCTCCCCCTACCCACCCCTGATCACCTTTCTTGGTCCCAGCCCCGATCACCGTTTCTTGATCCCAACCCCTATCACCGTTCCTTGGTTGCACACCCTACCCACCCCCGATCACTGTTCCTAGGTTGCACACCCTACCCACCCCCAATCACCGTTCCTTGGTTCCACACCTTACCCACCACCTATCACTGTTCCTTGGTTCCACACCTTACCCACCACCTATCACTGTTCCTTGGTTCCACACCTTACCCACCACCTATCACTTTTCCTTGGTTCCACACCTTACCCACCACCTATCACTGTTCCTTGGTTCCACACCTTACCCACCACCTATCACTTTTCCTTGGTTCCACACCTTACCCACCACCTATCACTGTTCCTTGGTTCCACACCTTACCCACCACCTATCACTGTTCCTTGGTTCCACACCTTACCCACCACCTATCACTGTTCTTTGGTTCCACCCCCTACCCACCTCCTATCACTGTTAATTGGTTCCACACCTTACCCACCCCCAATCACCGTTCCTTGGTTCCACCCCCTACCCACCCCTGATCACCTTCCTTGGTCCCAGCCCCGATCACCGTTTCTTGATCCCAACCCCTATCACCGTTCCTTGGTTGCACACCCTACCCACCCCCGATCACTGTTCCTAGGTTGCACACCCTACCCACCCCCGATCACCGTTCCTTGGTTCCACACCTTACCCACCACCTATCACTGTTCCTTGGTTCCACACCTTACCCACCACCTATCACTTTTCCTTGGTTCCACACCTTACCCACCACCTATCACTGTTCCTTGGTTCCACACCTTACCCACCACCTATCACTGTTCTTTGGTTCCACCCCCTACCCACCTCCTATCACTGTTAATTGGTTCCACACCTTACCCACCCCCAATCACCATTCCTTGGTTCCACCTCATTTCGCCGTTCCTTGGTTCCACCTCCGATCACCATTCCTTGGTTCCATCCCCTATCCACCCCCGATCCCCGTTCCTTTGTTCCATCCCCTATCCACCCCCGATCACCGTTCCTTGGTTCCACATCCGATCACCGTTCCTTGGTTCCACCCCCTACCCACCTCCAATCACAGTTCCTTGGTTCTATCCCCTATCCACCCCTGATCACCGTTCCTTGGTTCTACCTCCAATCACCGTTCCTTGGTTACACCCCCTACCTACCCTTGATCACCGTTCCTTGGTTCCACCCCCTACCCACCTCCTATCACCGTTCCTTGGTTCCACCCCCTACCCACCCCCGATCACTGTTCCTTGGTTCCACACCTTACCCACCACCTATCACTGTTCCTTGGTTCCACACCTTACCCACCACCTATCACTTTTCCTTGGTTCCACACCTTACCCACCACCTATCACTGTTCCTTGGTTCCACACCTTACCCACCACCTATCACTTTTCCTTGGTTCCACACCTTACCCACCACCTATCACTGTTCCTTGGTTCCACACCTTACCCACCGCCTATCACTTTTCCTTGGTTCCACACCTTACCCACCACCTATCACTGTTCCTTGGTTCCACACCTTACCCACCACCTATCACTGTTCTTTGGTTCCACCCCCTACCCACCTCCTATCACTGTTAATTGGTTCCACACCTTACCCACCCCCAATCACCGTTCCTTGGTTCCACCCCCTACCCACCCCTGATCACCTTCCTTGGTCCCAGCCCCGATCACCGTTTCTTGATCCCAACCCCTATCACCGTTCCTTGGTTGCACACCCTACCCACCCCCGATCACTGTTCCTAGGTTGCACACCCTACCCACCCCCGATCACCGTTCCTTGGTTCCACACCTTACCCACCACCTATCACTGTTCCTTGGTTCCACACCTTACCCACCACCTATCACTTTTCCTTGGTTCCACACCTTACCCACCACCTATCACTGTTCCTTGGTTCCACACCTTACCCACCACCTATCACTGTTCTTTGGTTCCACCCCCTACCCACCTCCTATCACTGTTAATTGGTTCCACACCTTACCCACCCCCAATCACCGTTCCTTGGTTCCACCTCATTTCGCCGTTCCTTGGTTCCACCTCCGATCACCATTCCTTGGTTCCATCCCCTATCCACCCCCGATCCCCGTTCCTTTGTTCCATCCCCTATCCACCCCCGATCACCGTTCCTTGGTTCCACATCCGATCACCGTTCCTTGGTTCCACCCCCTACCCACCTCCAATCACAGTTCCTTGGTTCTATCCCCTATCCACCCCTGATCACCGTTCCTTGGTTCTACCTCCAATCACCGTTCCTTGGTTACACCCCCTACCTACCCTTGATCACCGTTCCTTGGTTCCACCCCCTACCCACCTCCTATCACCGTTCCTTGGTTCCACCCCCTACCCACCCCCGATCACTGTTCCTTGGTTCCACACCTTACCCACCACCTATCACTGTTCCTTGGTTCCACACCTTACCCACCACCTATCACTTTTCCTTGGTTCCACACCTTACCCACCACCTATCACTGTTCCTTGGTTCCACACCTTACCCACCACCTATCACTGTTCCTTGGTTCCACACCTTACCCACCGCATATCACTGTTCTTTGGTTCCACACCTTACCCACCGCCTATCACTGTTCTTTGGTTCCACCCCCTACCCACCTCCTATCACTGTTAATTGGTTCCACACCTTACCCACCCCCAATCACCGTTCCTTGGTTCCACCTCATTTCACCGTTCCTTGGTTCCACCTCCGATCACCATTCCTTGGTTCCATCCCCTATCCACCCCCGATCCCCGTTCCTTGGTTCCATCCCCTATCCACCCCCGATCACCATTCCTTGGTTCCACATCCGATCACCGTTCCTTGGTTCCACCCCCTACCCACCTCCAATCACAGTTCCTTGGTTCTATCCCCTATCCACCCCTGATCACCGTTCCTTGGTTCTACCTCCAATCACCGTTCCTTGGTTACACCCCCTACCTACCCTTGATCACCGTTCCTTGGTTCCACCCCCTACCCACCTCCTATCACCATTCCTTGGTTCCACCCCTTACCCATCCCCGATCAACTTTCCTTGGTTCCACCCCCTATGCACCTCTGATCACGTTCCTTGGTTCCACCCCCCTGATCACTGTTTCTTGGTTCCTTCCAACCCATACCCACCTCCAATTACCATTCCTTGGTTCCACCCGCTACCCACCTCTTATCACCGTTCCTTGGTTCCTCCCCCTACCCACCCCTGATCACCTTCCTTGGTCCCAGCCCCGATCACCATTTCTTGATCCCAACCCCTATCACCGTTCCTTGGTTGCATACCCTACCCACCCCCGATCACTGTTCCTTGGTTCCACACCCTACCCACCCCTGATCACTGTTCCTTGGTTCCACACCTTACCCACTACCTATCACTGTTCCTTGGTTCCACACCTTACCCACCGCCTATCACTTTTCCTTGGTTCCACACCTTACCCACCACCTATCACTGTTCCTTGGTTCCACACCTTACCCACCGCCTATCACTGTTCTTTGGTTCCACCCCCTACCCACCTCCTATCACTGTTAATTGGTTCCACACCTTACCCACCCCCAATCACCGTTCCTTGGTTCCGCCTCATATCACCGTTCCTTGTTTCCACCCCCTACCCACCTCCAATCACAGTTCCTTGGTTCTATCCCCTATCCACCCCCCGATCACCGTTCCTTGGTTCTACCTCCAATCACCGTTCCTTGGTTACACCCCCTACCCACCCTCGATCACCGTTCCTTAGTTACACCCCTACCCACCTCCTATCACCGTTCCTTGGTTCCACCCCTTACCCATCCCCGATCACCGTTCCTTGGTTCCACCCCCTACCCACATCTGATCACGTTCCTTGGTTACACCCCCCTGATCACTGTTTCCTTCCAACCCCTACCCACCTCTTATCACCGTTCCTTGGTTCCACCCCTTACCCACCCCCTGATCACTGTTCCTTGGTTCCTCCCCCTAACCACCCCTGATCACCTTCCTTGGTCCCAACCCCGATCACCGTTTCTTGGTCCCACCCCCAATTACCGTTCCTTGGTTCCACCCCCTACCCACCTCCCATCACCATTCCTTGGTTCCATCCCCGACCCATCTCCAATCACCGTTCCTTGGTCCCACCCCCACCCACCTCCGGTCACCGTTCCCTGGTTCCGCCCCTTACCCACTTCCCAGTACCACCCCTTTTAGAGAATACAGAACCAAGCATCATTTTGTGGTGATAAGTAATTTGTATGCAATTTGTTAATGATAGCAAGAAAGGCAGTAAAATAGATCTAACAACAATGGACACCCCAGTGACAATAGATCCACCCAAGCAACTGTGGACTCCCAACAGCCAGCATCAATAGACCCTCCAACAGCCAGCAACATTAAACCCCTTCCTCAACAGTAGATTCCTCCCAGCAACGATTGACCCCCCTGCAACATAAGTCCCTCCGCAGCAACAATAAATCCCCCACCAGCAACAATAGACCTTTTCCCAGTGACAATAGACCCCTCTGCAAAAATAGATCCCATCCAGCAACAATAGATTCCCCAGTAGCCAACATTAATAGACCCTCCAGCAGCCAGCACCAAAGACCCCCACCCTCAACAGTAAATCCCTCCCAGAAACAACTGACCCCCACCCCCACAACATATGACCCGCCCCAGCAACAATACATCCCCCACGACTCACGAGCAACAGAAGACTTTCCCAGCAACAGTAAACCCCATTCCTCCTCAAAAATAGATCCCCTCTAGCATCAATAGATTCCCCAGCAGCCAGCATCAGTAGACCCTCCAGCACCTCTTGGCCATTACATACACTCAGTTCTGGAGGTTCTGGATCAGCATTCTCCTGCGTTCCTGCTGAAAAAAAACCCTGGTTGTCACACTTGCAATCCTGGGACCCCCGTGGCTGGTGCTATTGGGTAGACTGGAGGGAGACTAACAAACGTGTTCACTGATCTCCCCTAGCTAGAATGAACCGGAAGTGGCGTTCATTAAATTGCTTCGGCTGTAACTTTCCGCGACCCTGGAAGAAGCTAGCAGTCTGCTGTCCTTTAGTTTCAGCAGGAGGCATTTGAGACATCAGGGATCCGAGCTACTACCTCCTGTGTAATCCAGTGGATCACTTTTCTGAGTGCGGTATGCACTCAACGTGCCATGTCTCAACATGTGAAAAGCTCCCTCTGATTGTATTGTAGACTTTAGATGGTAGGTCGGAGAAGGGGTGTGTAATGCCTGGTCACCCTCAAGAACACAGCACCCAGCCTAGGAATTCTCTGTAAACCTCCATGTACAATCCATGCAAAAAAGTCTGGTGCCAAGGAAGTTAGCTAAAACATTGTTTTAATAATGCAGGTGAACAAGAGTCAAAAACACCAACGCGTTTCGGCGATCAGGCCTTAATCATGAGCCATGATTAAGGCCTGATCGCCGAAACATGTTGGATTGGTGCTGCTATTGGTCCGATGCTACACCTGTCCCCCCTTGACTCTAAGACTGAGAACTGAGCAATTAAACACCGCTGATCACTCAGATCTCCCTGAGCAGAGAGCTAATGACTGTCAGTCACTGTCTCTCTGCTCTGCCCCCACGCTCACCGGAACACTGGGCTATCAAAGGGGTGGGAGCAGCCAACTCAGTCTCTCAGCTTGCTGAGAGGCTGTGCAAGATGCCAGTCCAGGGTTGAGGGCAGATCCCGACTTGTCGTCATCTTGCCCGAGCCTTGACTGCCTCTGTGACATCAGAAGACAGCAGGCTTCAGCCCGCTGTCTGCTGAAAACAGGTCACAGGAGTGCAGAACGAACTGCACTCTTGTGATCCACAGGAGAAGTACAGCCAAAGGAGCTTTGGCTGTACTTCTCCTTTAAGCTAAGGTCACACCTGCCCAATCTTTCAAAATCCATCCACAGTGGATCACTTTTCCGAGTGCGGTATGCACTCAACGCGCCATGTCTCAACATGTGAAAAGACCCCTCCGACTGTATTGTAGACTTTAGATGGTAGGTCGGAGAAGGGGTAGTACAACTACCTATTTTTACTGCCAGCCAGCCTCCCATGTGAAAGAGGCCTCCTGTCTTACCTCCATAGTTTGTGTCTCTCTCCCTGTCCACCTTGGAATTTTGGGCGTTCTCGCTCTTCCTTAATCATTTTCCATTATATAAAATCAATGATGATTTCAGCAGAGAGAGAGCCCCACCCCTTCCTTGTAGCTGCCATGGCAGTTCTGACCACCGGAGTCTCGGAGATAAGTGGTTCAGGATCTACCAAAGGCTGAACTACCGGTTTTGGGAGGACTGTTTGATTTATTTATGTTACATAGTTACATAGTAGGTGAGGTTGAATAAAGACAATAGTCCATCCAGTTCAACCTGTGTAGGTGTGTGTGGCCGTAATCATCTCACATAGCCCTGAATGTTCTGATCCTTGAGATGTACGTCTAAGAGTCTTTTGAAAGCCACCATACTTCCCGCAGAAACCACCTCTTGTGGTAGAGAATTCCACAATCTTGTAGCCCTAACAGTAAAGAACCCCCCCAAGTTGCCTGAGGTTAGAACGCTTCTCCTCTAATCGCATTGTATGCCCTCGAGTCCTCATGCAATCCCTTCGACTGAATAGCTTTTTTTCTATGCTGAGATCACCATTGAGATATTTATAAATTGCTATCATGTCCCCCTCTCAGGCGTCTCTTCTCCAGGGAGAATAAATCAAGCGATTGCAGACGCTCTTCATAATTAAGGTCCTCCAATCCCCTAATTAGTTTAGTTGCCCTTCTCTGTACTCTCTCCAGCTCCAACACATCCCTCCTGAGGACTGGCGACCAGAACTGGACAGAATACTCCAGATGCGGTCGGACCAGAGTTTTATAAAGTGGAAGGATTATAGTCTTATCTCTGGAATACATCCCTTTCTTTATGCATGCTAATATTCTGCCGGCTTTGGCAGCTGCCGCTTGACATTGCATGCTATTGCTTAAGCCCCGTACACACGTACTGATCGTCGGCCGAACGATCGGCCGTCTTTTGTCCAGAGCTGTCGTGTCTGTTGAAAACTGCAAAAGACTGCACACAAATTTTGTCGGCCAACAACAGCCGACTGCAGAAGTGATGTCATGTGATGGTTAACTTTCCCTGTGTTTTTTCTTTTCTGAGCATGCCCAGTCTTGCTAATCTGCGGTCTGTCGGCCGAAATCTGTACTGACTGGCGAACAATCGGCCGTTCTGGTGTTGGCCAACAAAAATTTTAATGCTTGCACGACAGATTCTGTTCGGCCGAAAATGCGCTGTCGGTTGTCGGAAGCATCATCCTAACAAGCCGACAATCGGCCGATCGTTCGGCGGCCGAATATTTACGGCCGACAATCGGTACGTGTGTACGGGGCTTTAGTCTATGTTGCTCGGGTGCTTTTTTCATATTGAGAACACTTCATGAAAACAAGTTATTTTATTATCATAGATGGAAGAATAGATGTCAGACCAATCAAGACCAAAGATATCAAAGAAGAATAAAGTCTTTCCTGCAAGGACTCTGGAAAAGAAGGTCATATTTCACCTGTGCTGATATTTGTTTTTACTTGGAAATAAGCCTTAAAGTGGTTTTTAAACCCTCACTTAAACCCAGTGAAGTGACTGTCCTCAGGTAAGACACAGAGATTAAACAAATCTTCCTGCATACGTTGTACCTGTTTATTTGCAGTCCTTTCTTCTTCTCTACATCTGTTCAAAGTTCGGAATTTAACCACTTCAGCTCCGGAAGGTTTTACCCCCTTAATGACCAGGCCATTTTTTTGCGATTCAGCACTGTATTACTTTAACAGAAAATTGCGCGGTCGTGCAACGATGTACCCAAATACAATTGATGTCCTTTTTTCCCCACAAATAGAGCTTTCTTTTGTCAGTATTTGATCACCTCTGCGGTTTTTAGATTTTGCGCTATAAACAAAAAAAAGAGCGACAATTTTGAAAAAAAAAACGCCATATTTTTTATTTTCTGCTATAAAAAAAAAAAAGTAAAAAAAACAATTTTTTTTATCAGTTTAGGCCAATTTGTATTCTGCTACATATTTTTGGTAAAAAATAACCAAAAAGCGTATTTTAATTGGTTTGCGCAAAAGTTATAGTGTTTACAAACCACAGGAAAGATTTTTGGAATTTTTATTTCTTTTTTTGTTTTTACTAGTAATGGCAGCGATCAGCGTTCTTTAGCGGGGCTGCGACATTGTGGCGGACAGATTGGGCCTCTAACTGACATTTTTGACACTTTTTGGGGACCAGTGACACTAATACAGTAATCAGTGCTAAATAATATGCACTGTTACTGTATAAATGACACTGGCAGGGAAGGGGTTAATACTGGGGGTGATCAAAAGGGTTAATGTATGCCTAATAATGCTTACCAACTGTGGGGGGGGGGGGGGGTTCTGTGACAGGCACAGAGAGATTGGTCAGTTTAGCTGAAACTTCTATCTCTCCCTGCCTGTCTGACAGAAGACTCGCCTGCTTTGTTTACATAAGCAGGCGGGTCTTCTGTCAGTTTATCTGACGATTGCGAGAGGCCGGCGGCAATCGCTGCCGTCCCTCCCGCGGCCCTTCTCCCACTGTGTCCAAACACACAGATCTCGTGCACAAAATCACGTAGTACTATGTGATTTTGCGCAGCCAAGCCGCAGTAATAATACAAAAGGTTAAAAAGCTTGTCTGAGTTTGTAGAAAGCAGGGGGCTGAGAGCTTAAGTTACACTCTGCAGAGCTCAGTAAGGAGAGACCTAAGTGCTGATTGGAGGGATGGGACACACCCCCCTTTCACACAGCACACAGGAGAAGAGTTGATGCTGTCAATCAGCTGGAGGTCCCTCCCCTGTCACCTTTTTTTCTCCTGGTGTCAGGAAAACTTGTCAGAAGTGATTCATGCTGATAGCAGAGGAACAGGGCAGCAGACAGAAATTACACTTAGCCCTCGTGACTTCTCATGAGAATTGACAGTCCCAAATAGCATGACAAGTCGCACTCCATTGCCGCAGCGGAACCTTTCTAATTTCCGCGACTTTATAAAAAGGTTCCTCCACTTTTATTTCCGATTTCATTGTGACTTGCATAGACTTCTGTTAAAGGAAGTTGCACTGATCTGCGGCTTTCAAAGCGCGCTAAAGTAGTGCAACTTCAAAGCCACACTGGTGTGAAGCAGGGCTTAGGGGGTTATTTACCTAAGCAGGTGAATGCAAAATCTAGTGCAACTCTGCAAAGAAACCAATCAGCTTCCAGGTTTTATTGTCAAGTTATTTGAACAAGCGGAAGTTAGAAGCTGATTGGCTACCATCCACAGCTGCCGCAAATTCTGAATGCTCCAGTTTTATTAAAGCTCCCCCTTAGTGCTCTGGAATGAGACAAGTACACACTATAGAAGGATATGCTTTGTTCATATTTCATGTCTGAGGTTTACAATTACTTTAAAGTGACATATCTGAGTGTGCCTAAAGTGAACATTTCAGTAGCTTTGAAAATCTGCATAAATAAATTCCTGACATGTCACAATATACAACAATACTATCATTTTATAGAAAAGCTCCACTATTTATCATTACCTACTTCAATGCTGGGCACTTTCACCTCCCTTCCTCCATTCCTGCCCAAAAAAATTGAAAAAAAAAATGTTTTTTTCTTAGTTTCTGTTAGAAAATGTTGTAAATAAGTAATTTTTATCTTTGACTGATGTGCGCTGATGAGGCTACACTGATTGGCACTGATGACGCGACACTGATAAGAAGGCAGTAATATGCAGCACTGATAGGCGGCACTGATAGGCTGCACTGATGAGGCAACACTGATATGAGGCAGTAATATGCATCCCTGATAGGTGGCAGTGATGGGCACTGATAGGCTGCACTGATGGGCACTGATGAGACGGCACTGATAAGAAGGGAGTAACATGCAGCACTGATAGGCTGCACTGATGGGCACTGATAGGCTGCACTGATGAGGCAACACTGATATGAGGCAGTAATATGCATCCCTGATAGGTGGCAGTGATGGGCACTGATAGGCTGCACCAATGGGCACTGATGAGACGGCACTGATAAGAAGGCAGTAACATGCAGCACTGATAGGCTGCACTGATGGGCACTGATAGGCTGCACTGATGAGGCAACACTGATATGAGGCAGTAATATGCACCCCTGATAGGTGGCAGTGATGGGCACTGATAGGCTGCACTGATGGGCACTGATGAGACGGCACTGATAAGAAGGCAGTAATATGCATCCCTGATAGGTGGCACTGATGGACACTGATGAGGTGACACTGATAAGAAGGCAGTGATATGCATATCTGATAGGTGGCACTGATGGACACTGATGAGGTGACACTGATAAGAAAGCAGTAATATGCAGCCCTGATAGGCTGCACTGATGAGATGGCACTGATAAGAAGGCAGTAATATGCAGCCCTGATAGGTGGCAGTGATGGACACTGATAGGCTGCACTGATGGGCACTGATGAGACGGCATTGATAAGAAGGGAGTAACATGCAGCACTGATAGGCTGCACTGATGGGCACTGATAGGCTGCACTGATGGGCACTGGTGAGACGGCACTGATAAGAAGGCAGTAATATGCATCCCTGATAGGTGGCACTGATGGACACTGATGAGACGGCACTGATAAGAAGGCAGTAATATGCATATCTGATAGGTGGCACTGATGGACACTGATGAGGTGACACTGATAAGAAAGCAGTAATATGCAGCCCTGATAGGTGGCACTGATGGGCACTGATAGGTTGCACTGATGAGATGGCACTGATAAGAAGGCAGTCATATGCAGCCCTGATAGGTGGCACTGATGGGCACTGATAGGTTGCACTGATGGGTGCTGATGAGGTGGTACTGATCATGCAGTAATATGCAGCACTGATAGGCAGCACTAATGGGCACTGATAGGTTGCACTGATGAGGCCACACTGATAAGAAGGCAGTAATATGCAGCACTGATAGGCTTCACTGATGGGCACTGATGAGGCAACACTGATAAGAAGGCAGTGATATGCAGCACTGATAGGCTGCACTAATGGGCACTGATAGGCTGCACTGATGAGGTGGCACTGATAAGAAGGCAGTATAATGCAGTACTGATAGGTTGCACTTATGGGCAATTATAGGTGGCACTGACTGACATTACTGATGGGCACAAATTGGCATCACCGATGGACACTGACTGGCATCACTGCTGGGCACTGTTGGGACTGCACTGATGCTCAGTGCCGATTATCTGCACAGGTCTCCCCAGTGGGACTCCGCTGATCAGCTCTCCTCTCCTCACACTCTGTCAGTGTGAGGCGGGGACAGCTGTTAACCGACATTTCTGTGTTTACATGTGAGTGTTTACGTGTGATTGGACACGTATCATGATCACATGGGTAAATAGCCGCTGATCACATGGGTAAATAGCCGCTGATCACATGGGTAAATAGCCGCTGATCACATGGGTAAATAGCCGTGTCATTGGCTCTTTACCGAGATCTGGGTTGTGCCGTGTCCTGCAGGCGTTTCCCCCCGTGGGCATGCAGGTGCAGTGAGAGTGGGGCGACATCATATGACGTCCCAGAATGAGAGAAGACCTCGCCCACCGTCATTTGATTATACAGCGGGTGGGAGGTGGTTACAAAGCTGTTGCGCTCCAGTTAGTGACTTTGCCTAGGCTAAGATGATGTCATCAGTCTGCTGCAGTCACAGTGAAAATACTGTTGAAGGACACACCCCTGCCACACCCACAATTTTGGAGACCCATAAAAATATTATATGCAAAAAAAAAATGAATACAACCCCTGACATGTTACAATATACACACACAGGTGTCAAACTGGCGGCCCTCCAGCTGTTGTGGAACTACAAGTCCCAGGAGGCATTGCAAGGCTGACAGTTACAAGCATGACTCCCACAGGCAGAGGCATGATGGGACTTGTAGTTCTACAACAGCTGGAGGAGTCGCCATACAGCAACAGTATTACTCTACAGAAAAAACTTTACTTTTTATCAATAAAAAGCCATTCTGGAGATTTTACGCACTCCAAATGTTTTTTTTTCATGTTAAAAGGTGGCGATTTGCCTAGGCCGTGATATCATCATTCTGCTGCAGGCAGGAGGAAGCATTTCCTCAGTCTCCTCTCCCTCACTGATCATTGTAACTTTTGTAGCAAGTCCCAAGGTGAAAGACTACAGCCAGGGCTGGTGTGTGTGACATTTGCAATCACTTTCTTTTACTTTCTGGAATCCATCTGCCCTTAACTCAAGCATGCATGCAGGAGAGTGTGCTTGGCTGAGAAAACCCCTCCTCCCCTCCTGAAGACTTCTGGGTTACTTAACCTCTTTAACACTGCTCACATTGCTGCTACTGCAGCAATGTGGCTCGTTATCGTCCAGCGACGTAGACCTACGTCGCTGGACTCCGCCCCTTGTGGGCGGCGCGCGTGCGTCGCCGGAGGCTCGCTCCCGCTGCTTTCAGTCACAGCGGGAGTCGGGCCAGGGGAGGAGGGGCGGTGATCGCCGCTGCTCTTCCCCGATCGTCTGGGAATGGAGTTTGGGGATCCGCCCGCTTGTGTAAACAGAGTGGGCGGATCTCCTCAGTGACAAGGAGTGACAGATTGCAGGGTTCAGCATAGCTGAACATGCAATCTGTGCCTGTGTCACTCAGTCACCTCCCCCCCCCACATGTTAGTAAGCACCAGGCATACATTAACCCCTCCCTCTCCAATAAAATTAACCCCTTCCCTGTCAGTGTCATTTTTACAGTAACAGTGCATATGTATAGCACTGATTACTGCAGTAATGTCACTGGTACCCCCAAAAGTGTCAAAAATGTCAGTCAAGGGTCCGATCTGTCCGCCGCAATGTCACAGTCCCGAAAAAAAAATCGCAGATCGCCGCCATTACACGTTAAAAAAAACCACCAAAAATGACAGAAATCTTTCCCTTTGTTAGTAAACGCAATAACTTTTGCGCAAACCAATCAAAATACGCTTATTGTGATTTTTTTTTACCAAACATAGGTAGCAGAAAACAAATTGGCCAAAAATTTAAAAAAATTTAGATTTTTACATTTTTTGGGGGGGGGAATTTCATATAAAAAAATTTGAAAAATATTATTTTTTCAAAATTTACGCTCTTTTTTTGTTTATAGCGCAAAAAGTAAAAATTGCACAGGTGATCAAATACCACCAAATGAAAGCTCTGTTTGTGGGGAAAAAAGGACGTAAATTTCGTTTGGGTGCGGCGTCGCACGACCGCGCAATTGTCAGTTAAAATTGCACAGCGCAGAATCGCAAAAAGTGGCCTGGATGTAAGACAGCAAAATCCTCCGGTGGTAAAGTGGTTAAAAAGTAACCCAGTTGTTGACCCTCCTGAAGACTCCTGGGATGTATGACATAATTTGCCTGGGCAAGAAACCAGGAAGTAACTGAAGAAATTAAAAAAAGTTAACCACTTGCCGACTGTCAAACGACTATTTACGTCGGCAGTCAGCCCCTCACAGGCAGAGCGACGTAGTACTACGTCGCTAGCCTGTGAGGGTCTAGGGAGCGAGCGCGCGCCCCCGGAGGCACGCTCCCACTCCCGCGCGGTCACAGACCCCCCCCCCGCGCGTGTGCCTGGTGGACCCGATGTCCGCCGGTCACTCGGCGATCGTCGGTGCAGAGGGAGAAAGGCAGGCGGCTGATGTAAACAAACCGCCTGTCATTCTCCCCTGTGTAGAAATAGTGATCATACGGTTCTACTATGTAGGACCGTTGATCACTGTTCTTGCACCTCAAGCCACAGCCAATCACAGTTAGAATCACGCCCCTAGGGACACACATAGCCCCTCCCTCTCAAAAAAAAGTTAACCCCTTCCCTGCCAGTGTATTTTTACAGTAACAGTGCATATGTATAGCACTGATTACTGTAGTAATGTCACTGGTAACCCCAAAAGTGTCATAAAATGTCAGTCAAGGGTCCGATCTGTCCGCCCGCAATGTCGCAGTACTGCAAAAAAAATCGCAGATCGCCGCCATTACTCGTTAAAAAAAAAACAACATAAAGGACAAAAATATTTCCCTTTGTTAGTAAACGCAATAACTTTTGCGCAAACCAATCAAAATACGCTTTTTGCGATTTTTTTTTTTTTTTTTTTTTTTACCAAACATATGTAGCATAAAACAAATTGGCCAAAAATGTAAAAAAAAATTAGATTTTTACATTTTTTTTGGGGGGGAATTTCATATAAAAAAATGTGAAAAATATTGTTATTTTTGCAAAATTGACGCTCTTTTTTTGTTTATAGCGCATGATCAAAAAATTGCGCAGATGATCAAATACCACTAAAAGTAAGCTCTGTTTGTGGGAAAAAAAGGACGCCAAATTTGTTTGGGTACAGCGTCGCACGACCGCGCAATTGTCCGTTAAAGTCACGCAGTGCCGAATCGCAAAATACCCCCTGGTCAGGAAGGGGGTAAAATCTTCCGGGGGTTAAGTGGTTAAAGTAAATATGATATACTTTTCTATTTACTAATGCTAGTATCATAAGGATTTAAATGATCGATGTTGATTGGGAGAGTGAAGTTCCACTTGAAATGCTTGTGTCATCTCTGAGCCGGCATCTCAGTCCAGGAAGTGGATGGTCACCCAGGATGATGCCTGAAAAAAGATGGTTCTGTCCTCCTGGAGAGAAAAGCAGGTGAAGGCATCATCAGGGGGGGACACTGTGATCTCTGTAAGAGGTAATAAATACCTGGAAATGTTACACTTACACATTTCTTGTATGGACCGAAAGGAGTTGTAAAGTCAGAAAGGTTTTTTTATCTTAGTGCATTCTATGCATTAAAATAAAAAAAAACCTTCTGTGTGCAGCAGCCTCCCCCAGCACCCCCTAATACTTACCTGAGCCCCATCTCTGTCCAGCGATGTCCACAAGTCCCTTGGCTGTCCTGGGACTCTCCCTCCTGATTGGCCATGGCTCCATTGGCTCCTGTGGCAGTCAATCAAAGTCAGTGAGCCAATCAGGAGAAAGAGGGGGAGGGGTCGAACAGCAGCTCTGTGTCTGAATGGACACACAGAGCTGTGACTCGGCTCGGGTGCCCCCATAGCAAGCTGCCTGCTGTGGGGGCACTCAATAGATGGGAGGGGCCAGGAGTGGGAACGAGGGACCCAAGAAGAGGAGGATTAAGGCTGTTCTGTGCAAAACTAACTGCACAGAGGAGGTAAGGATAACATTATTTATTTATTTATTTTTTTTAAATGAGACTTTACAATCACTTTAACAGGAAAAATACACTCAATCGGGTGATTGCTCCACTTTAAGGGCTCATGAGTGTGACTGTCATTGCCGTTCCTCTAAAACCGAAACACCCTAAAACTGAAACACCCTAATTTACAGTATTTCACAAAAGTAAGTACACCCCTCACATTTTTGTAAATATTTTATTCTATCTTTTCATGTGACAACACTGAAGAAATGACACTTTGCTACAATGTAAAGTAGTGAGTGTACAGCTTGTATAACAGTGTAAATTTGCTGTCCCCTCAAAATAACTCAACACACAGCCATTAATTGTCTAAACCACTGGCAACAAAAGTGAGAACACCCCTACTTGAAAATGTAAAAATTGGGCCCAAAGTGTCAATATTTTGTGTGGCCACCATTATTTTCCAGCACTGCCTTAACCCTCTTGGGTATGGAGTTCACCAGAGCTTCATAGGGAGCCACTGGAGTCCTCTTCCACTCCTCCACGATGACATCACAGAGCTGGTGGATGTTAGAGACCTTGTGCTCCTCCACCTTCTGTTTGAGGATGCCCCACAGATGCTTAATAGGGTTGCTGTCCCCCTCAACACAAAGCCATTAATGTCTAAACCGCTGGCAGCAAAAGTAAGTATACCCCTAAGTGAAAATGTCCAAATTGAGCCCAATTAGTCATTTTCCCTCCTCAGTGTCATGTGACTCGTTAGTGTTACAAGGTCTCAGGTGTGAATGGGGGGGAAGGTGTGTTAAATTTGGTGTTATCGCTCTCACTCTCTCATACTGGTCACTGAAAGTTTAACATGGCACCTCATGGCAAAGAACTCTCTGAGGATCTGAAAAAAAGAATTGTTGCTCTACATAAAGATGGCCTAGGCTATAAGAGGATTGCCAAGACCCTGAAACTAAGCTGCAGCACGGTGGCCAAGACCATACAGCGGTTTAACAGGATAGGTTCCACTCGGAACAGACCTCGCCATGGTCGACCAAAGAGGTAGACATATGAGTGCTGCCAGCATTGCTGCAGAGGTTGATGGGGTGGGGGGGGGGGGGTCAGCCTGTCAGTGCTCAGACCATACGCCGCACACTGCATCAAATTAGTCTGCATGTCTGTTGTCCCAGATGGAAGCCTCTTCTAAAGATGATGCACAGGAAAGCCCACAAACAGTTTGCTGAAGACAAGCAGACTAAGGACATGGATTACTGGAACCATGTCCTGTGGTCTGGTGAGACCAAGATAAACTTATTTGGTTCAGATGGTGTCAAGCGTGTGTGGCAGCAACCAGGTGAGGAGTACAAAGACAAGTGTGTCTTTCCTACAGTCAAGCATGGTTGGTGGGAGTGTCATGGTCTGGGGCTGCATGAGTGCTGCCGGCATTGGGGAGCTACAGTTCATTGAGGGAACCATGAATGCCAACATGTACTGTGACATACTGAAGCAGAGCATGATCCCCTCCCTTCGGAGACTGGGCCACAGGGCAGTATTTCAACATAATAACCACCCCAAACATCCTCCAAGATGACCACTGCCTTGCTAAAGAAGCTGAGGGTAAAGGTGACTGAATGGCCAAGCATGTCTCCAGACCTAAACCCTATTGAGCATCTGTGGGGCATCCTCAAAAGGAAGGTAGATGAGCGAAAGTTGTCTAACATCCACCAGCTTTGTGATGTAATCATGGAGGAGTGGAAGACGACTCCAGTGGCAACCTGTGAAGCTCTGGTGAACTCCATGCCCAAGAGGGTTGAGGCAGTGCTGGAAAATAATGGCGGCCACACAAAATATTGACACTTTGGGCCCAATTTGGACATTTTCACTTAGGGGTGTACTCACTTTTGTTGCCAGCGGTTTAGACAATAATGACTGTGTGTTGAGTTATTTTGAGGGGGACAGCAAATTTACACTGTTATACAAGCTGTACACTCACTACTTTACATTGTAGCAAAGTGTCATTACTTCAGTGTTGTCACATGAAAAGATAGAATAAAATATTTACAAAAATGTGAGGGGTGTACTCACTTTTGAGAGATACTGTATCTTGTGAAGACATGGATTGGATTTGTCTATGGATGATCTTCTAGGCAGCATGGTTAAACAGTCACATTATTGCCCGATAATAACACTCCGCAGTGTCTTGGCGATCAGAAAATGTCTTGATCTCCTGATTAATGTATGAAATGATACCATGACTGTTCAATAATGGAGCGTCCTGATAAGTTATGAAAGATCAAACGCTTCTACGAAATCCATTACATGTCCCGATACTGCTGATTACTAAATGACATGCTACAAAGTCCGAACTAATTAAATATCTACGGCTCAGTTAAACAATTAATGAAATACTAGAATGTCTTAATTAAAAAGCTGAAGTGTGATCTGTTTATATTTTGCTTATCCTGGTTCCTCCCGATTATTATTACGCAATTTTTAAATAAAACCTTTTTTTGTTTTCACGACATACCTTATTTTATACCCAGCAATGTTATCACTGGGTCTCTGTGCTTCTCTATGCAATGCAGGCAGACTGTGGCTGGTGGGAGGGGCCGACAAGGAGGCTGTACTTAGCTTCCTGGAAACATCACAGCTCCCCTGGCTCAGTACTCCTCTCAGCAGCCCTGATGCCTTGATCCAACCAATGGGCTGGTTCTTGGGAGGAGTTATGCAAATATTAAAATGCTTTGATGGGTTGGTATCGGTTTGCAGTGATGGCGAGCCTTGGCACCCCAGATGTTTTGGAACTACATTTCCCATGATGCTCATGCACTCTGCAGTGTAGGTGAGCATCATGGGAAATGTAGTTGCAAAACATCTGGGGTGCCAAGGTTCCCCATCACTGGTCTAGAGGAATGGGTGTTCCTAAGCAGGATATGTCTGCAAACAGACAGGGCCAGTGCAAGGAATTTTGTCTACACAGGCGAAGGTGCATTTTGCACCTTCAAAACAACCCATCCCCCCCCCAGCACCCCATTCTCACCTCCAGCACATCTCTGTACCCCCTGCCAGGTTTCTGTATCTCTTAACACATCTCTGCACTCCCCCAGAATGCCTCTGAACCCCTTAACATGTCTCTGTGCCCCCAGCACATCTCCGTACCCCCAGAAAATCCTTGTACCACCCAGCCAACCCCCATGCTCCCAGCACATCTCTGTACCCCCATAAACTCCTTGAACCCCCCCAGCACACCTCAGTGCCCCCAGCACATCTCTGTACCCCCAACATGTTTCTGTATAACACATCTGTGTACTCCCCCAGAATGCCTCAGAACCCCTTAGCATGTCTCCGTGCCCCCAGAAAATCCTTGTACTCCCCAGCTCACCTTGGTGCCCTCAGCACACCTCTGTGCCCCCAGCACATCTCCGTACCCCCATAAAACCCTTGTACCCCCCAGCACAACTCCATGCCCCCAGCACATCTCCGTACCCTCATAAAACCCTTGTACCCCCCAGCACACCTCCATGCCCCCAGCACACCTCTGTGCCCTCATAAAATCCTTGTACTCCTCAGCACACCTCTGTGCCCCCAGCACACCTCTGTGCCCCCATAAAATCCTTGTACTCCTCAGCACACCTCTGTGCCCCTATAAAATCCTTGTACCCCCCAGCACACCTCTGTGCCCCCACAAAATCCTTGTACTCCTCAGCACACCTCTGTGCCCCCAGCACACCTCTGTGCCCCCATAAAATCCTTGTACCCCCCAGCACACCTCCATGCCCCCAGCACACCTCTGTGCCCCCATAAAGTCCTTGTACTCCTCAGCACACCTCTGTGCCCCCAGCACACCTCTGTGCCCCCATAAAATCCTTGTACTCCTCAGCACACCTCTGTGCCCCCAGCACTTCTCCATTCCCCCATAAAACTCTTGTACCCCCCAGCACACCTCTGTGCCCCCAGCACACCTCTATGCCCCCATAAAATCCTTGTACTCCTCAGCACACCTCTGTGCCCCCAGCACACCTCTATGCCCCCATAAAATCCTTGTACTCCTCAGCACACCTCTGTGCCCCCAGCACATCTCCGTACCCCCATAAAACCCTTGTACCCCCCAGCACACCTCCATGCCCCCAGCACATCTCCATACCCCCATAAAACCTTTGTCCCCCCCCCCAGCACACCTCCATGCCCCCAGCACATCTCCATAACCCCATAAAACCCTTGTACCCCCCAGCACACCTCCATGCCCCCAGCACATCTCCATAACCCCATAAAACCCTTGTACCCCCCAGCACACCTCCATGCCCCCAGCACATCTCTGTACCTCTAGCGTGTTTCTGTATTCCTTAACACATCTCTGCACTCCCCCAGAATGCCTTCAAACCCCTTAGCATTCCCCTGTGCCCCCAGAAAATCCTTGTACCCCCAGGACACCTCTGTACACCCTTGCACATCTCTGAATCCCCTTGCATACCTTCACAGCCCCAGCACACTTCCAAACCTCCTCCTTCCCCCCCCCCTCCCAACACACACACATACATGACTCTGCACTCCTCAGAATCCTCTGTATCCCAAAGTACAACTCCATACCTCCTGCAAACCTCTGCACCCTCTCACATAGCTCTGCAACCCCAGCACACTTCCATATCCCCTTGTACACCTCTGCAACCCCCACAGACCTCTGCACCCCCCAGAATCCTCTGTATCCTTCAGTATGCTGCCATACCCCCAGCACCCTCTGCACTCCCGAGTCCCCAGCACATGTACTCCACTGTACATCTCTGCACCCCCACACCACACCCCTAACACCCCTCTGTACCCACTTGCAAATCTGTTCTGTTCACCCCCTCCTGCATACCTCTGTACACCCCAGCAAGCCTCTGCACCCCCCAGGACAATTGTGTACTCCACTACACATCTCTATAACCCGCCTAACACCCCTCTGTACCCACTTGCATATCTGTTCACCCCCCCTCCTGCACACCCCTGTACCTACCCCCCCACATACACACAAAATTCTGCATTTTCAGTGTCTTATATACTTCCCTCCCTGCACATCTGGGCTAAACTGACTAAACTATTTTGTATTTGTATTTATACACTATTTTGTCATGTTGGCATATCTGTATGTACCATTAAATGTGTTTATTTTGATCCAAACTAGCCTTGCAATGTTGACAAAAAAAAATCAGAATCCCCAGCAAGTGAGGGGGGATTCAGATTTTACAGCCCCACCCCCCCTCCCCATCCTGGCGCTCTAGGGTGTCTGCCTAAGTCGCCTTATGCTGGCATCAGCCCTGCATGCAGACCGCCCTCAGTAATGACCACCTGTGACGCTGAGCCTCCATGTTTGAAAGACCTGAAATCCAATGAATGAAGTGGGCAAGCCAAGGACAGTCGGATTTGGGTAGAGAAGGGATCAGTAAATGGCGGACTGGACCCAGACTGTGATGCATTTCTGCTAAATGAGTACCATTTACAGTGGTGTATCCAGGGTATGGCAGGGAGGCCACCAGAGCCCATTCGTAAGTGAAATATCAATAGGCCAGAATTTTTCATTAGATATAAAATTGAGGAAAGGAATACAAAAAGTACATCCAATTTTATTTCTCATATTAGTCATATTCATCTAAAAACAGAAAATATAATTGCATAAAACCTAAATTTAGGCTATGTACATGATTGTGGCGAAATCATTTACCATAGTTGGGAAGGGCTCCCCCATATCATCTTTGGGCCAGCTTCCACACGGGGTGACACATCATTAATATTTGCACCTTTTGTTACTGGCGGTACACGGTTGCACTAAAACTCAACCAGAACCTGCAGCTTTTCAGATGTTTTTGGCAAACAATCTACAATCAATGCTTACTAAGTGGATATACACTTTATTACCAAAGGTATTAAAATGCCTGCCTTTACACGCACATGAAGTTTAATGGCATCCCAGTCTCAGTCCGTAGGGTTCAATATTGAGTTGGCCCACCCTTTGCAACTATAACAGCTTCAACTCTTCTGGGAAAGCTGTCCACAAGGTTTAGGAGTGTGTCTATGGGAATGTTTGACCATTCTTCCAAAAGCTCATTTGTGAAGTCAGGCACTGATTTTGGACGGGAAGGCCTGGCTCGCAGTCTTCGCTCTAAGTCATCCCAAAGGTGTTCTATCCAGTTGAGGTCAGGACTCTGTGCAGGCCAGCCAAGTTCCTCCACCCCAAACTCGGTCATCCATGTCTTTATTGACCTTGCTTTCTGCACTGGTGAGGAGACTCGTCCAAAATCAGTGCCTGACCTCACAAATGAATGGTCAAACATTACCATAGACACACTCCTAAACCTTGTGGACAGCTTTCCCAGAAGATTTGAAGCTTTTATAGCTGTAAAGGGTGGGCCAACTCAATATTGAACCCTACAGACTAAGACTGGGATGCTATTAAAGTTCATGTGTGTGTAAAGGCAGGCGTCCCAATACTTTTGGTAATATAGTGTATATGATGTTTTACACTGCATTAAAGCTGGTCAATCTTTACCAAGTGGCGGGCCCAAACACCCATCACACAGGAACCCATCCCATGTGCTCCGGACCTTATTTATAGGACCAACTCTTTTGTCTATAATAAACGGCCAGTTGGTCATAACAACATACGGCTTATTATTCAACATAGTTTTGGTTTATGTAACAGAAAATTTGGCACTGGCAAAATAGAGCTGGTTGTAGGAAACAGAGAGATTTCTTAGTATCCAATACCATAAAAAGTAGAGTTTTTTACATCATGTTGTTGATTAGAGTAGGGCCCACCAGATAGAGCAATGACAATATGGTGGATACGACTATTTGTAAACGTATGGCGTTTTTTTGGACACATTCTTATGCAATTTATGGCTGATCTTCTCACCAATGGCCTCTATGGTGCACAAAAGAACAGTGCCCTGCAGGAGAAGGACAGACTAATAAAATCTTTAATTTTCTGCCATTTCGAGGACAAAATAATGACTAGTTTTTAGTTGAATTTTTTTCCCTCTATTACTTTCATTCAGTTGGCAGTGATATGGAAAATGTTTCAAGCTGGTTGTTGTTATAACTTGATGAAACCAAGGAAAGTGGCCTGGCGATGGGTATCCAGAGTGGCATTTCTGCGCGGTATTTGAAGAGTGATGGAGTTTTTTTTTTGTAGTCGAAAGATTCCTAAATAAAATAAAAATTTGATGTTAAAAAGCAGTTCAATGGAGCAAAATACACCAATTTGTCAATTGCCAGTGCTAGGCGCTCCTCAGCCATTTACTGGAAGCTTTGTATTTTTATGAATTAATAGAAGGCTTCCTCTTGTTGGCTGAGGAGGAGATTGTGATGTCATCTTCCCACCTCTTCACCTTCAAGTGAAATGAAACCTGAAGTTAGGCTTTAAAATGAGAGGCAGTGTTATATTTATGGTTTAGGTTAGGGGGCTGGGTTCCAGCTAGGACAGCGGTTCTCAACCTATGGGTCGCGACCCCTTTGGGGGTCAAACGACCCTTTCACAGGGGTCGCCTAAGAACACATATTTCCGATGGTCTTAGGCAGGAAACGCACCGCAAAAAAAAAAAAAAAAGGCAGCGGCCTGCCCGACAGGTACACTGCGTATGAGTCGTCGCTGCTCAGGAAAGCCCGTACATGCTCAGGTATTTACAGGCAGACGGCGCATGTGCGTCGACATGTTGGCGCCAGATGGCGCCCTTTTAAAATGCAGAGCCAAGGCGCCTCACTAAACGGTAAGTGAGACCCCTCCGCAGTCCCTGCATCTGCTCAGGAGATGCAGTGCTGGGGGTATGGTACAGGAGATTCTCCCGGAGAATCTCCTGTACCATGCCCACAGCACTGCATCTCCTGTACTATGCCCGCAGCACTGCCTCTCCTGTACCATGCCCACAGCTCTGTATGTACCATGCCCACAGCCCTGCATCATGCCCGCAGCCCTGCATCTCCTACACCATGTCCGCAGCCCCTGCATCTCCTGCAGCATGCCCGTGGCCCCTGCATCTCCTGCACCGTACCCTAAGCCCCCGCATCTCTATTAACCAAAGTTGTAATAAAAATATTACACTTTTTATATCTAGTGGTTATTGTAGAGGGCACTACTGAAGTCATATCTAAAGTCCTAGCTTTTTGAAATATGGTGATGTATTCTATTTAGGGATGAAACCTTCTATAGTGTAATTGGCTGTTATCCAACAGTCCACCCAGCTATATGTCTGTAGATCTTTACATCACCACCCCACCTTTCAAAGTGTTCCCTGAATGGTGCCCATGCTGAGCAAGGGACCTCCTATGTTGATTATGCAGCAGAGCTGCTGCTTGGCACAGGACCCGAAAGCTAGTGGAGATCACTTTAATTACAATGTCTACGCGGATCTCACAGGTATAGCACATACATACTTACATTGGCCCAAGCTGGACCAATGTAACTATGTATAAACTGCCATCCCTAATATTCAGCTTTAAGTACTCAGAGGCCTCCAGGGCATACAGAAGATGAAGAAGTGGGAACCTCTCGTGTCTTCTTCTGGCTTTTTATGTTAGGTATTTCCAACAAATAAAAGCAGAGGTGGCCTTACCAGAAGTGTAGCAAGTGTTATAAGCCAACTCCTTATCGCTTGGCATACTCTGAACACAGCTTAGAAGGATTTCACTCTCTCCAGAACAGTCATCAGACCTACGTAGCACAAGATGGCCCATAGTAAACGTTACATCTCTGTAGAAGACCTGAGGTGGAAACAAAAGAAAATTTTGGAGTGAGCTCAGATATCCCAAGATGGAGACAATTAGTGTAGGACAGGTGAGGCTTTCACCTGGCTATATATTAAGTATATCCCAGAATGTTTAACACTTATACTGCGACCTTTGACCTCCAGTGACTTCCCTTCCTGCAGTGATGTCTTCCAGGAGATTTCAGTACGGTCCTCAGCGTCTGAAGCAAAATAGAGTAGAGGAGAGCCCGATGTGAAACCTTGTGATGTGAAGCGAGTTCAATAACAAAGTCCTAAACAATATTTTGCACATAGACCACCATAAAGGACCTGGAAATATTCTCCAAGGGGCATGCTTATAAAGAGAGGTTGAGATTCAACCTCCTTCATAAACGAAAGGCTGTTCCCTAACTGGATGAGGTGGAGACCTGGGGCATGGACAGTACAATTCCCACCTAGGCCAATTAGAGAATGCCTTGCGTTCCTGGAGAAAAATGCAAGACATTATGTGAATGGTCTCCATGCCAAACGAGCAACCTTCTGCATTCACAATTTGTAAAGCACATTGTTTGCAGATGCCCAAGCTCTGCTAGCTCACTACATATAGCTTAAAGAGGGTGGTAAGAATTTTTAGAGCCAACACTTAGCAGGCTTTGTGCCAGTGTAATGTCCTGTCTTCCATTTAGACAGGGATTTTTTTCTCAGAAAATAGGTGCAGGAACTCAATCACGACCCTTCAAACACCCCCCCCCCCAAAAAACTGCATTAAATGGTGTAGTCAAAGAGTTCTGAGTTGGGGGGGGGGAGGGGGTGTAGTGCAGAGCTCTGAGTGGGGGGGGGGGGGGTGTAGCACAGAGTTCTGGTGTGCACTATGTGCAGAGTTCAGGGGTGTTCTACGTACATTGTGCAGAGTTCAGTGGTGCTGTACATACAGTGTGCCGAGTTCAGGGGTGCACTTCACCTTCTTCCACGGCTGTTTACCTCTGCATCCCCTATCCACATCTCACTTTCACCCCTCTTCAGCTCTGACTTCTGCATGCAACCCCCCTTCCACTGCCCCGTCTTCTCCCTCCTTCATCCCTTCCACATGTCTTACTTGTGTTGCTGTATTAAGCTGAAGCACCCAGCCAGTTCTATAACCTCCCCACACACACTGTAGGTGGCTTTACTTCTCTCACTTGCAGGGAGATCATCCAGTTGGGGTTTTGGAATCTGCACTGCACCCCAGGCCCCTTCATATCCCTTTTCCCCATCCTGCACTCCGTAGGAGCCACTCAAGAGATCAGATCTGTGGGAGCCGTTGGGAGAGGAGCTGCCACTGATAAACACAGAAGCTGGACATCTGTGTTTACAAGTGATAGTGGTGAGCAGGGAGCTGAGGGCCTGAGCCAGAGGTGGTGGAACTGAGTTCCACCAAGTTCCAGCTGAAAAAAAGCTCTGCATTTAGACTACTAACTCTCTTCCCTGTCTAAACCTTTTAAAGAGACCCTGTCACCTTGCCTATTCAGGACTGAATTACAGTGTCTGCTGAGACACCCCCCCCCCCCAAAGTATACTCACCCATGCCCCCCTACTGCAGAAGTCCACCCTGGGTAAGCTCTAGTGTTGTATGGCATTGGAGCTTACCAAGGTGGAATTTTTTTTAAGGCCCTTATGAACGTAACAGTGTTCAGCCCTGTTTTTTACATGCTTCCCCCCTACCTAAAGCAACAAAGCAAAGATTCTGGCAAGCAGGGGCAAAGGATTGTGAATAGGTGGATATACCTTGCTTGGAGGGCTGTCGCCCTTTATGGATTAAATTACAGTTTCCCTTTAATAAGTACCCTATCCTCCCCACCATCAGGTTACATATCAAACGGGGCGTGGCCAGGCGGCGTACCCTACTACTGGATTTGTGGTGACGGAAGCTTCTGGCGTTCCCTGCCTTGGCGTGGAGCCAAGTTGTGTGTACTGCGGCTGCTTTCCGCACTGATTATGGTCATGATGTGCCTGTATTTTATGACATGCAAGTGAGTGCAATTGTTTTATCGTTTTATAAGTATAAATGGTTTATGCAATGTTGCACTAGTGGAGGCTGTTATTTCTTCCACATGTACTGGAGCTTCGTTGTTCTTGGGATTGGCCTACTGGAGGTGGATGTCTTACTGGACCCTATACCTAATGTCATGTCTGCTTATTCACGAGAGTGAATAAGCACTGTGTTCTGGTGAGTGGCCATTTTTATTTCATCTTTGGTTACTTGGTGGTGGAGTAAGTGGTGATCCCATCTTAGTCCGCACAATCACCGGGACCTTTTATTTGGTACGCACATCTACTTATACTCCGAATTGGAGGACTGTGGGACTTTTGTGGATTTAATTAATTTCCTAAGCCTGCATGATTTCACATATTTGCGCTACTTTATTTGCTATATAGTGGGTTTGCCTGCTTTATCAAATAATATTTTAAGGTTACATGGCAAGCCCTCCCAGTGACGTAACTCACATGCCTGTGTACAGGAATAACTGTATTCCGACATACAGGAAAAACGTTATCCTGACACGGGCAGCATGCTGAAGTTGTATACTGAGCTGTGCATGTGCTGCTCTACAATTGGAAAAAAAATGCTATCTGGCAGGAAAAGAACCTTCATTTTTAGAAAAGACATACAAAGTTTAAAATAACTTCCTGCTAGATTTTCTTTCTAAAAAGAACTTGTCAGTAATCTAATCTTTATCTATGGGTGTCCTCTTGCTACTGGTATCTAATCATGGGCACAATGGTTGGCCACTAAGGAAAAAGCGATGTTCACCAGCATGTCCAATGTCCAACAGCTAAGATTAGGTGTTTTGGTGCCCATGGCTGCTAACAATTGAGGACAACACTCTCATTCTAGGTTAAAGATGGCAGGCAGGTAAGGGAGGGAGAGAAATAGCTTGTGTTTTAACATGGCCAACCTCTGGGTGATAAAAGAGGGAAGAGAGAAGGATACTTATTTTGGAAAATGGTCTCACCAATTGAAGATACTGACTCGGCTACCAGGTGAAGAACAGCACGTTTTCCTGAAAAAGACAGCACAGTGTATTGAAAACAAGCAGTGACAATCTTTATCCACTGAAGCCCCAGCCCTATTTCGGACACTTTTTGTTTACAAGTTAAAATCAGTATTTTTTCCTAGAAAACTACTTAGAACCCCCAAACATTATATATATTTTTTTAGCAAAGACTCTGGAGAATAAAATGTCGGTCATTGCAAAATTTTTTGTCACCCGGTATTTGCGCAGCGGTCTTTAAAACGCCATTTTTTTGGAAAAAATTTGAAAAATCACATTTCACTGCATTTAAAAAATACTAAACAGTAAAGTTAGCCCATTTTTTTTTTGTATATTGTGAAAGATGATGTCACGCCGAGTAAATAGATACCCAACATGTTACGGTTTAAAATTGCGCCCCCCCCCCGTGGGGTGGCGACAAACTACGGTCAATAGAGATCTCAATCTGCAACGCTTTAAATTTATTTAACGGTTACCAGTTTAGAGTTAGAGTGTAGCTCTTTTTTAAAATTATTGCTCTCGCTCTGGCGATCGCGGCGATACCTCACATGTGTGGTTTGAACAGCGATTTCAGTCGCGGCTCGACTTCCGTATACGTTTTTTTTTGTGCGCGAGCTAACGGTGACGGGGGCGGCTAAATTTTTTTTTTTTCCTATTTATTTTTTCTTTTTTTTTAACTTTATTACAGGTTTAAAAAAAATAAAAAAAATCTGATCACTTTTATTGCTGTCACAAGCAATGTAAACATCCCTTGTGACACCGATATCTTGTGACAGGTACACTTTATGGAGGGATCGAGGGTCTAAAAGACCCCAACCCCCTCCACTACACTTCCCTGTATGCAAAACGCCGAAAACTGCATTTTTGCATACAGCCGTTTTTCAAATCTGCCGCCTTTTGCAGCCAGTAACCCGGAAGTGACGTCATGGACGCCGCCTCCGGGTTACGTCATCGGAGACCTGATCGATGCCGTTTCCGGCATTCATCGGGACTCCATCCAGCCGGCGGACGTGCCGGCTGGGTGCTCGGGGCTCCCGGTGGGACGGGAGCCCCGAGCAAAGCCACGGAAGGCGGCGGGAGGGGGGGGAACGTCCCCTCCCGCTCACCCGGGTAACGATCGAGCGGCTCCCGAGCCTCATCGGTCGTTACCGACGGAAAGCCGACCGTCGGCTTCAAACCACGGTACCGGGATGATGTCTCTAGCTAGAGGCATCATCCCGGTATACCCCCGCAAAGTCTGCCGACGTATGGGTACGTCAGTATGCGGTAAGTGGTTATACACTGATGGTAGGATGAGACGGTACAAGAAGAAGGTCTATTGTCGCCCACAGAAAAAAAAGGCCTTCCTCCCAACCATTTTTTACATTTTTCTCTACAGACATTTTTTAAAGTGAAACTAAACCCTCCTAACCTTTTCAGCCGAAGAAGCTGCCATCCCAGCATGCCTTTTGAAACTGTTAATCAATGAGTTTAGTTCTGCTTTAATATTTCTCTATAGACCACCCCTATTATATAGACTTTATCTAGATCATGGGTGTCCAACCTTTTGGCTTCTCTGGGCCACATTGAGTGTAGAGAAATTTTCTCGGGCCGCATATAAAATATATACTATAGTTAAGGTATATAAGTAATAAAACGCAGCTGTGCCCTTCTCGTGCTGCTGCGCCCCCCCCCCCCCAGGACTAATTTAACACAACTAGTGGATGATCCCCTCTGAAGCAGCCTCTGTGGCCGTTCCCCCGACTCGACTTCCTTCCTCCCCAAGCAAAAAAAAAATTGTCAGGGGGCAGTTGGCCGCATTGCCTGTGGTTTCGGGCCCCAGGTTGGACATGCTTGATCTAGATCACAGGTGTCAAACACAAGGCCCGCGGGCCGAATCTGGCCCTCCAGGCCATTTTATGTGGCCCTCGCACCTCTACTGTAGCTGCAGGAGAGCTCCAGTCCTCCTCCAGACCTTATACTTTCTGCTTTCCAGCAATGTCTCCAGCTTCTTCCCAGCAGCACCACAAGGTAAGGGAGGTGCACTGTGATGTAAGGGAGGGTGGGGGACTCAACTTTTGATGGTGGAGAGGCTCTTGACGTCTTATGTAAGGGTAGGGGATGCTCTGGACATCTAGTCTTACAGATACAACCGGCCCTTTGGAGGGCAATCATAATGCTGATGCGGCCCGCGATTAAATTAAGTTTGACACCCCTGATCTAGATGCATAAATTCACCCACATCTTGCAATTTCCTGTGTGTAGGACCAGGGGGCAGGCTGGAGTAGACACTGAGCTCTCCTAACAGAGGCAGCAGGCAGCGAATGGAGGAAAACATACGCCTGGTGTCATATTGTGGCCCAGCTGGAGGCCATTGATGTTTACAAGGCTAAGCTTCCAAACATCCAGATAACAATTTCAGGGACAGGTTAGGTTAGGTTATATGCTGATGTTTATTGCCTTCAACCATGGCCAATTAGAGGTTAACGTGCCCACTTCTCAAAATCGCTGAATACAACAAAGAACCCCTCTAAAACTGGACTTTTGAGGGCAATAATAAACAAAAAATATATGAAAATTCAAATGAGTATAGAAAAAGTACAAAGAGAAAAAAGGGGAAAAGATTCTCAAAACAAACCAAAGTTTATTTCCTGAGACATATAAAAATACTTATAACCAGAGAACAAACTCTGGAGTGATTAAAACAATTCCATGCGGTTGACCATTGACATACACAACACCTGACCGTGGAGAAGACAATATACATAGACTAGCAGCTGAGACCCAACGCGTTTCGAAAATAATGAGGCCAAATTCTTCCCCAGGGGTCTATATGAGCATAGGTATGTATACAGTGCCTTGCGAAAGTATTCGACCCCCTTAAACTTTTCGACCTTTTGCCACATTTCAGGCTTCAAACATAAAGATATAAAACTGTAATTTTTTGTGAAGAATCAACAACAAGTGGGACACAATCATGAAGTGGAACGACATTTATTGGATATTTCAAACTTTTTTAACAAATAAAAAACTGAAAAATTGGGCGTGCAAAATTATTCAGCCCCCTTAAGTTAATACTTTGTAGCGCCACCTTTTGCTGTGATTACAGCTGTAAGTCGCTTGGGGTATGTCTCTATCCGTTTTGCACATCGAGAGACTGAAATTTTTGCCCATTCCTCCTTGCAAAACAGCTCGGTGAGATTAGATGGAGAGCGTTTGTGAACAGCAATTTTCAGTTCTTTCCACAGATTCTCGGTTGGATTCAGGTCTGGACTTTGACTTGGCCATTCTAACACCTGGATATGTTTATTTGTGAACCATTCCATTGTAGATTTTGCTTTATGTTTTGGATCATTGTCTTGTTGGAAGACAAATCTCCGTCCCAGTCTCAGGTCTTTTGCAGACTCCATCAGGTTTTCTTCCAGAATGGTCCTGTATTTGGCTCCATCCATCTTCCCATCAATTTTAACCATCTTCCCTGTCCCTGCTGAAGAAAAGCAGGCCCAAACCATGATGCTGCCACCACCATGTTTGACAGTGCGGATGGTGTGTTCAGGGTGAGCTGTGCTGCTTTTACGCCAAACGTAACGTTTTGCATTGTTGCCAAAAAATTCGATTTTGGTTTCATCTGAGCAGAGCACCTTCTTCCACATGTTTGGTGTGTCTCCCAGGTGGCTTGTGGCAAACTTTAAATGACACTTTTTATGGATATCTTTAAGAAATGGCTTTCTTCTTGCCACTCTTCCATAAAGACCAGATTTGTGCAGTATACGACTGATTGTTGTCCTATGGACAGAGTCTCCCACCTCAGCTGTAGATCTCTGCAGTTCATCCAGAGTGATCATGGGCCTCTTGGCTGCATCTCTGATCAGTCTTCTCCTTGTATGAGCTGAAAGTTTAGAGGGACGGCCAGGTCTTCGTAGATTTGCAGTGGTCTGATACTCCTTCCATTTCAATATTATCGCTTGCACAGTGCTCCTTGGGATGTTTAAAGCTTGGGAAATCTTTTTGTATCCAAATTCAGCTTTAAACTTCTCCCCAACAGTATCTCGGACCTGCCTGGTGTGTTCCTTGTTCTTCATGATGCTCTCT
The DNA here is from genome assembly GCF_965119305.1 of Pelophylax lessonae. Taxonomy (NCBI): domain Eukaryota; kingdom Metazoa; phylum Chordata; class Amphibia; order Anura; family Ranidae; genus Pelophylax; species Pelophylax lessonae. The sequence continues at coordinate 634,410,368 of NC_138771.1, read as the reverse complement.
GCGCTTTAAACGGACCTCTGAGACTATCACAGTGCAGGTGCATTTATACGGAGACTTCATTACACACAGGTGGATTCTATTTATCATCATTAGTCATTTAGGTCAACATTGGATCATTCAGAGATCCTCACTGAACTTCTGGAGAGAGTTTGCTGCACTGAAAGTAAAGGGGCTGAATAATTTTGCACGCCCAATTTTTCAGTTTTTTATTTGTTAACAAAGTTTGAAATATCCAATACATTTCGTTCCACTTCATGATTGTGTCCCACTTGTTGTTGATTCTTCACAAAAAATTACAGTTTTATATCTTTATGTTTGAAGCCTGAAATGTGGCAAAAGGTCGCAAAGTTCAAGGGGGCCGAATACGTTCGCAAGGCACTGTAAATGTCTACTTCCAGTCCCAGATGCTCAGATGTGTAGAGTAAACCACGTAATTAAAAGAATCAAGCCCAAGATGTTTCATGCAAGGCTGAAAAAGGTCAGTGCCAGAGTGGGCCGCAGACCAGGATCCAAAACCCCCCCCAGCGTCCACGAGGGGCATAAATGGGCTTCCCCTCTGGACATTTGGATCCTGGTCTGCGGCCCACTCTGGCACTGACCTTTTTCAGCCTTGCACGGAACATCTTGGGCTTGATTCTTTTAATTATGCGGTTTACTCTACACATCTGAGCATCTGGGATTGGAAGTGGACATTTATACATACCTATGCTCATGTAGACCCCTGAGGAAGAATTTGACCTCATTATTTTCAAAACGCATCGGGGCTCAGCTGCTTGTCTTTGTATATTGTCTTCTCCACTGTCAAGTGTTGTGTATGTCAATGGTCAACCACGAGGAATTGTTTTAATCACTCCAGAGTTTGTTCTCTGTTTGTATGTATTTTTATACATCTCAGGAAATAAACTTTGGATTGTTTTGAGAATCTTTTTTCCTTTTTTCTCTTTGTAGTTTCTCTATACTCATTAGAATTTTCATAAATTTTTTGTTTATTATTGCCCTCAAAAGTCCCATTTTAGAGGGGTTCTTTGTTGTATATGCTGATGTTTAAAGCTCAGGCAGGGCTGATGCAACCATAAGGGCAGCTTAGGGAGCCGCCTTAGGGCGACAGGATGGGGGGGCATTAAAATCTGAATCCCCAGCCAGATGTAAGTGGCCATCATCCCGAAAATTATAGCAAGCAAAATTTCCCTTAGGGTGTGGGATTATGTGGGCGACCTGAACATCTAAATGAATATATGAATTCAAATAAAAAGTACGTATAATTTTATTGTACAAACACTTTAAAATAGCATATATGCAATTGCATACAGTAGATATGCCAAGGTTAAAAAGAACTACATGAATCATGGCTAACAAGGGTTGGTCATATGCAAAAGTGACTACATGAGCACATGCGTTCCAGAGAGACCCAACGCGTTTCAAGCGTACCCTTCTTCAGGGGTCAGATTTTTAATATGATGCAGACATGTGCTTTTAACAAGCCAACTCTCAGCTTTCAATGGGGAAGAAATACAAGTGGCTGTAAAGTCTCTGATCACTTCCAAAAGCACCGCATTGGGCCTCCCCCCCTCATGCGACCCCCCCCTCGCCTCGTTCACGGGCTCTCCTGTCCCACCTGCAGGCCCGGTGCTGTCATGGTAGGTGTCGAAGGCTCATGGTCATGAAAAGGGGTGTATGACTAATAAACCAATGACTAATAGAATAGTGCCATTAGTTGTCCTCTGTATTCTGGGTTAAATGGGGCCCAGCCAAATTCAACCTGAAATAGTAAGGACATCCTGTGAGTACAGGTTGTCATGCACCCCTAAAGAGTTCATCACTACAGCGCCCTGCACTCACATACAATGATCCAGTGTCAATCTCTACATCACAGAGGTCCACTCCACATCTGAAAAAGTATATGTAGCACCCTAGATTGGAGTAGGCTGCCAGGCAAATTTGGTTAGCTCCTCTGTAAACAGTGAAGCAGGGTCTGTTCAGTGTCTGTCTAGAGCCCATGTGTCAAACACAAGGCCCGTGGGCAGAATGTGGCCCCCCAGGTCATTTCATGTGGTCCTTGCATCTCTCCTGCAGCTGTGGCACCCCCCTTGTCTCTGCCCCCACCTTGTCTCTATAGTTGGCAGAAGAGAGGACAGAGCTCCCTTGCCAGATCCTGTGCAGCTGCAGAAAGGCTCGTCTCTGCCCCCCCTTCTCAGCAGTCTGCAGCAGAGAGGAGGGCAGAACTCCTCCTACAGATCCTGCACCTCTCTGTGCAGCCGCAACACCACCTTGCCTCTGCCCCCCCCCTCCCGGTCTCAGCATTCAGCAGACTCTGGAAGCTGACTCCAGCCCTCCTCTGGTTCTCCTCCAGACCCTGCACTTCTTCCCAGATCCACCGAATCTTCTTCCTGGCAGCAGCACAAGGAAAGGGTGTGCATTGTGATGTAAGGAAGGGTGGGTGACTCTTGACTGCTGATAGTGGGGGGGCTCTTGACATCTCATGTAAGGGTGCGTGGGGTGCTCTGGACATATAATCTTACAGATATAACCAGCCCTTTGGGGGCAACCATAAAGCTGATGCGGCCCGTGATGAAATTGAGTTTGACACCCCTGGTCTAGAGATTTCTAAAAGTATGGTGGGAGGGAGAACAGGACAGGCAGCCTAAATATTTATGGAACACCAGCCAATCCCTGGGGAGGTGTGCCCAGAGGGTGGAGGAAGAACCTATACATATTCTGTGGACTGGCAGCAAGGGGTAGAGTTCCAGGGTCCAGCCTTCTGGGGGAGACCCCTGTGCTAGGGGCTCTGCCCCTGAGGCAGGGAGTGAGACAGCGAGGAAGCTGAGGAGCCCTTTTTGAAAACATCAAGAACCCAGGAAGGCTTAGCTGGGGTGGCCAAAAAACTATAACTTGACAGCACTAAGAATTCACAGAGAAGCTGGACTTCAGATGTGCAAATACAATGACCACTGTACAACACGGACTGGATGATACTGGCGGTGCAGCCCTCCTCAGATCGGGGACTCTTGAAGTGTACAAACAACAAAAAGCACAAAAGGGCACAAAATCCTAGTGCATTATCCACAGCACTTTATTATAAAACGGAAGATACAAATTATGCTCAAAAACCAAAGCAGATAGCTGGCATTTCATGAATCCAGAAACCAGCCTCATAGGACCAAACAGCGGAGAGCACCAGCTGACACATCTTTGCTCGAAAAAGGGGACCAGTCCCCCGAAATGTGTCAGCTAGTACTGTCAACCGTTTGGTCCTATGAGGCTGGAAGGCGGACTTCTGGTTTCTGAATTTGTGATATGCCATCTATCTGCATCTATCTAGTCAGCCAGGAGAAAGCACAGTGCAGCCTAAGGTTGTGTAATACCACCAGCATTTTTGGACAGAGCAGTTAGAAGCCTAGCAGTCCTCAAGTTCTACAGTTTCGGGATATCCCATAATCCCTAGCCCAAGTTCCTGTTCCTAATAAAAACCCAAAAAAGAAACCCCTAGACCTAGGGATGTCAAACTCAATTTCATTGCAGACCACATCAGCATTATGGTTGCCCTCAAAGGGCTGGTTGTATCTGTAAGAATAGAAGTCCAGAGCAAACCCCCCACCATCAAAAGTCAAGAGTTTCCCCACTCTCCCTTACATCGCAGTGCACCCCCCTTACCTTGTACTGCTGTCAGAAAGAAACTGGGGTGGAGCTGGGAAGCAGAAAGTGCAGGGTCTGGAGGAGGACCCAAGGAGGGCAGGAGTCAGCTGCCTAAGTCTGCTGAATGCTGGGAGCAGCGGATTCAAAGAGTAGGTGGCGCTTCAGCTGCACAAAGAGGTGCAGGATCTGTAGGAGGAGTCCTGTCCTCTCTGCTGCTGACTGCTGGGTCGGGGTTTGTGGGCAGAGACGAGCCTCTCTGCGGCTGCACAGAGAAGGGCAGGATCTGGTGAAGGAGTTATGTCCACCACTCTGCCGCTGACTGCTGAGACAAGGTAGGAGCGGAGATAAGGGGGGTGCCAGCGCTGCAGGAGAGGTGCCACAAGAAATGGCCTTAAGGGCTGAAATCAGCCTGCGGGCCCTGTGTTTGACACATGTGCCCTAGACTGATTCTTCAGCCAAAGGAATGTGGCACCCTCTAGTGTACAGTCTAGGTAGGTACATTTATGCTGACCGAGTCTGGGAAGTTGGTTTGGGTTCAGCTTAAGGTCAGGTTGGAAGGCTCCGCAGACCAGGCCTTTTTAACCTCCCCCTGGTTCTGGAGGTCCACTGAAACTTCTAGAAACTAGTGGGCCGAGGTATAGAGGCAGAGCCTGAATATTGATGGGAATTTTGACCAATCTTCAGGCAGAAGATCTGCCCAGCAGGAGGCCTGAACAGCAATCTTATCCAAGGCAGCAGGATTCAAGGGACCTCTACACCCCCAGGGCCTACAAGGGAGAAGGCTACCAGATGCATTATCCAGCTTTCTTTCACAGGTACAATGTCACAGATAACCTAAAACCCTTGCTCTGGGACACTTTTCAAGGCAGCCAGGTGGGCTGGTATTTCCTGCAAGTGTTGGGACTTTGTGAGGTTCTACTAAGTCAGGAGTCTTCAAACTATGGCCTTCCAGTTGTTAAGGGGACACAGTGCTCCTGCATACGGTCTGGGACTTTGCTATTTCTACCAGGGGGACACAGTACTCCTGTATACTGTTGGATGCTTTACTGGTTTTAAAAAGATGATATAGATTAGGGTGACCAGATGCCCTTGGTTTCCGGGGACAGTCCTTGGGCTGAGGACACTGTTCCCAGACCAAGTCTTTCCCCGATTTTGTCCCTAGATTCAGAGCCGGATTAACATAGACAAGGCATCCTATGCTGGCTGAGATACAGCCCGTACCCAGAGCTCTGTCTATTATGTAGTCCTGTGCCCAGCGCTCTGTGTTTTATGTAGTCCTGTGCCCAGCGCTCTGTGTTATGCAGTCCTTTGCCCAGGGCTCTAGGTATTATGCAGTCCTGTGCTCAGCGCTCTGTGTATTATGTAGTCCTGTGCCCAGCGCTCTGTGTATTATGTAGTCCTGCACCCACCTTTCTGTGTATTATGTAGTCCTGTGCTCAGTGCTCTGTGTATTATGTAGTCCTGTGCTCAGCGCTCTGTGTATTATGTAGTCCTGTGTCCAGTGCTCTGTGTATTATGTAGGCCTCTGCCCAGTGCTCTGTGTATTAGGTAGTCCTGTTCCCAGCGCTCTGTGTATTTTGCAGTCCTGTGCCCAGCGCTCTGTGTATTATGCAGTCATGTGCCCAGTGCTCTGTGTAGTATGTAGTCCTGTGCCCAGCGCTCTGTGTATTATGTAGTCCTCTGCCCAGTGCTCTGTGTATTATGTAGTCCTGTGCCCAGCGCTCTGTGTATAATGCAGTCCTGTGCCCAGTGCTCTGTGTAGTATGTAATCCTGTGCACAGCACTGTGTATTATGTAGTCCTGTGCTCAATGCTCTGTGTATAATGTAGTACTGTGCCCAGCGCTCTGTGTATTATGCAGTCCTGTTCCCAGTGCTCTGTGTAGTATGTAGTCCTGTGCCCAGCGCTCTGTGTAACATGCAGTCCTATGCCCAGCACTCTGTGTATTATGTAGTCCTGTGTCCAGCGCTCTGTGTATTGTGCAGTCCTGTTCCCAGTGCTCTGTGTAGTATGTAGTTCTGTGCCCAGCGCTCTGTGTATTATGTAGACCTCTGCCCAGTGCTCTGTGTATTATGTAGTCTTGTGACCAGCGCTCTGTGTATTATGTAGACCTCTGCCCAGTGCTCTGTGTATTATGTAGTCTTGTGCCTAGCGCTCTGTGTATTATACAGTCCTGTGCCCAGCACTCTGTGTATTATACAGTCCTGTGCCCAGCGCTCTGTGTGTTATGCAGTCCTGTGCCCAGTGCTTTGTGTAGTATGTAGTCCTGTGCCCAGCGCCCTGTGTATTATGCAGTCCTGTGCCCAGCGATGTGTATTATGCAGTCCTGTACCCAGCACTCTGTGTATTATGCAGTCCTGTACCCAGCGCTCTGTGTATTATGCAGTCCTGTACCTAGCACTCTGTGTATTATGCAGTCCTTTATCCAGCGCTCTGTGTATTATGCAGTCTTGTGCCCAGTGCTTTGTGTAGTATGTAGTCCTGTGCCCAGCGCCCTGTGTATTATGCAGTCCTGTACCCAGCGCTCTGTGTATTATGCAGTCCTGTGCCCAGCGCTTTTTGTATTATGCAGTACTGTGCCCAGCGCTCTGTGTATTATGCACTCCTGTGCCCAGCGCTCCGTGTATTATGCTGTCCTGTGCCATTTGCCAATAAACAAAAAAGAAAAATGTCCCCGGATTTTATTTGAAGAATCTGGTCGCCTTAACATAGAGCTCCTGTAAGTGTGGGGACTTTGCTATATTTCACCTAGGGGACATAGAGCTCCATACAGAGGAACTTTTGCTGTTGATTCTTCAAAAAATGATATCACTCTGAAGGGAGTACCGTCCAGGACAGTGTTTCTCCATTTTTTTTGTCTTGCGGCGCACCAAAAAAGATCAAAAATTTTTTATGGCATGCCTGAAAAGATTTAACAATTTTTGTGGTGAAGAACATAAGTTTTTACATATATATTTAACTATTAAGTGTAAGAGTAGTATCTCACAACATTTATTAAGGCTCCGTTCACATGTAGGCGTTTTGGGGCGTTTTTGGGGCGTTTTTCTGCTCTAGGATCAGCTCTCAAAACGCCCAACAAGACAAATCCTATTCATTTCAATGGCCCCTGTTCACATCTGAGCGTTTTGAAGCTGTATACAAAACGCCCAACGCTCAAAAAAGTACATGAGCTTCTTTTTGGGCAGATTACAGGCGTTTTCCATTGATCTCTATTCAATCTAAAAACGCCTGCACAAAAATCGCGGTAAAATCGCGGTAAAAAACGCCGCAAAAATCGCGGTAAAATCGCGGTAAAAAACGCGCGAAAAACGCTACGCTCAGGTGTGAATGTAGCCTAAAAGAATCAACAGATATCCACTCACATGAGGGAGGAAGTATACAGGCACATCATAATAAAAAGGTGCTTCCGTAGTTCTGGTGAAGTTGGCAGAGGGCTTGGGCTCTCGGAGAGCTTGAGAAAGGGGCGTTACGTCCTCACTGTGGACTACCGCGCATGTTCTGAAATGCGCTGCGTCATTTCCTCCTGGTGATCCACTTCCGGCGGGCGCTGCACGTCATGCTGCGCTCCAACACTTGCAGACTGCCATCAAGTCTTCCCACCCTGGCCCTGTGGGTCTGACCACTGTTAGGGCTCCCCAAAATATTTTTCAAAACTCCCACAGCACACCTGCAAATCTTTCGAGGCACACTAGTGTGCCGCGGCACACAGTTTGAGAACCACTGGTCCAGGATCTGTAATTTTTGTGTACATAGTGAAGGAAGCTTGTCCTCAAATTGTTTTACCAAGTCAAGTTGGGCTTCCAATAATACCTCATCCCCAACCAAGTTGTTTTCCCTCAACAAAAAAAGTTGGAAAATACGTGTTTCCTGGCTGTGCAGAAATAAGGGGACCAAAAAATCCAGAGGCCCTCTAGGGGCGGAACGCTACAGGAGGAATGCTGAAAATGAAATCTGCCTGGCTTTGCATGCTAGGAGTGGGGGGAAATAGGCCCAAATGACCAGCTGTTCCTGCAGGGGAAGGGGGGGTGGGGGTCTGGGTGGTAACGCTACACATAAAAATATATTGAAAAGTATAAAATACAGCAGGGCGCATATAGGTGGGGAATACGGGGGGTGGGGGGTTTGCAGTTGAGCTTTAGGGCTGAAACACACCTTTGAGATGAGGTACATTGTCACCCCAACGCACTAGGGCAACATAGCTCTGATGCACATAAGTTGCAACACACTGCAATGCATGCAGGGGCTGACCGCCAACTTTGGGCCCAGGGGGCAAGTACAAACCAGAGGCCCATGGTGCCTCCTCCCACTCTCCCTTTTCCTGGCCTCATCCTTACCCCCATTCCAGGCTGAAGCTCTGCGCCAGGTAATCTCTACTCACTGGCCGAATCTGGGTTACCGACTTTGCCGCCAGAGTGGAGCTGTGACAGCTCGGTCAGGGCTGGCCAGGGGGAGGAGAGTCTCCAGTGGGGCATGGAACCGGCCTCTGTTCAGACACAGTTTACACCATCCATGCTAGGGGGGAGGCCTGCGCTCTGTCCCTATCTTCATCCCACACTCAGTAGGTCAGTGGTGGGGACTTTTTACTTCTCTTCACCGGGAATCCTTTAGGCATGACTGTGGCAGAAGCAGTGCACCCTTTTTACAGGGCATCAGAGCGGCCCCGGGGGGGGGGGGGCAATTGCCCCCCTGCCCCCTGGCCCAGTCCTCCCCTGAATGCATGGTACCACACTATTGGAAAAAATTCTGCATGCCTGCTTATTCCTGTGTTTCTTGCAGCCCCAAAATAAATAGGCTGCCCTATTGCAACACATGTCAATAATAACACATTGCACAGGAACAGAGAAGTGTGACTAGGCCCTTAATAACTTGCATTTATTTTTATAATTTCTTTATCTTTTAAATAAACATTTTGCGTTATCTGTTGCCCACATGCATTAGCTTTTCTCAGGGTCAAGGGTCATCCAAGACTCAGCAGAGGTTCCTATTTTTATAACCACTGAGTATATTTTTTATACTGCTCATCGTCTTCCTATCACGACGCTTCCTCTTCTTCTGATCAATGTTAGCTTTGTTCTGACTTTGGCAACAGAACAAGGAAACAGATTACGTTTTTAAAGTATATTTGCATACGAAAGATTAATCACTGGCACATTACCTGTCTCATAGATAACATTGCATGGCTTGCTTTAAGTAGAGAAGTACGCATTTCACAATGACTTTAGTGCCCTGTGCCAACCAGAAGAATTGTCTGGAACACTTTTAACCCTGGACAGTGAGATAATGAGGGCAGAAACATTGACAATGTAACCAACCATCACCTCTATTTACTTCCCACTAGGGATGAGCGGAACACCCCCCGGTTCGGTTCGCAGCAGAACTCCAGAACAGGGGAAATGTTCTAATCCAAACAGCAAGACGTTAAAGTCTATGGGAGCCGAACAGGAAAAATCAAAAGTGCCCATTTTGAAGGCTTATATGCAAGTAATTGGCAATTAATGGGGTATGGGTACTGCCCTGGGGGACATATATCAATAAAACATTTTTTTTTTTTAAAGCAGTTGTTTTTTCAGGAGCAGTGATTTTAAAGTGCAACAATAAAAATAAAAAATTACTTTAAATATAGTGCATGGAGTCCCCTTAACCAATTGCGCTCCGCCCACCATACATTTACTCCGGCACTCTGCCGCTGCTGGGCAAAGCAACGTAGCCCTACGTCGCTCGTTACCTGGGGAGCCAGCGCGTGTGACCGACGGCTCCGATGGCCGCCGGCCACTCGCGATCTCCCGCAGCAGAGACAGAAGGACAGACGGTTGATATAAACACAGCCGTCTGTCATTCTCACTGAAGTGATCACAGAGGCTATGTGATCCTGCTATATAGGATCGTATGTCTCTGTGATTACTTCACAAGCCACACCCCCTGACAGTTAGAATCACGCCCCTAGGGACACATTTAACCCCTTGATCACCAGTACAGTTAACCCCTTCCCTGCCAGTGTAATTTTTACAGTAACAGTGCATATGTATAGCACTGATTACTGCAGTAATGTCACTGGTACCCCCAAAAGTGTCTAAAATGTCAGTTAGGGGTCCGATCTGTCCAATGCAATGTTGCAGCCGCGCAAAAAAAAAAAAAAAACGCAGATCGCCGCCATTACTAGTAAAAAAAAAAAAAAACAATAAAAATGGCATAAATCTTTCCCGTAGTTATTAAACGCAATAACTTTTGCGTAAACCAATCAAAATACGCTTATTGTAATTTTTTTTACCAAAAATATGTAGCAGAAAACAAATTGGCCTAAAATGTCAAAAATTTTGATTTTTTTTTTTTTTTTTTTTAGAATTTCATATAAAAAAATGTGAAAAATACTGTTATTTTTTCAAAATTGTCTCTCTTTTTTTATAGCGCAAAAAATAAAAATCGCACAGGTGATCAAATACCACCAAAAGAAAGTTCTGTTTGTGGGAAAAAAAGGAGGTCAATATTGTTTGGGTACAGCGTCGCAGGACCGTGCAATTGTCGGTTAAAATCACGCAGTGCCGAATTCGCAAAATATGGCCTGGTCATTGAGCAGCCAAATCCTCCGGGGCTAAAGTGGTTAATGTGCCTGTAAAGTGGCATACCTGTAGCATGCATAAAACATGCTACGGCAAAAATTAAATTTCTGAAGAAAAAAAAACTAGTCAAACGAGTTACCAACCCAGCTTGTCTGACCACGCACTCTGTGTCTCTTCTGCTCTGCATGCACCTGCCTGATCCCTGCTGTCATCAGCCCGGAATCTGCAGGCCTGCCAACACCTGCCAATTTACCTCCTGGTCCGCTCCGGTGATATATCCACCACACAAAGGACGATCCAGGCACCCATACACCACCACGCTCTCGTGGCCATTGTTACAACATCAGTGGTCCTTGGGCCGGGGTTGTACGAGAGGCCTTCCCTCTGCACGTCAGGCTCAGCCGTCAGTTACATGACACTAATGTTTAGACTGTGATACAACTCTGCCTGAATGCCCCCTGCTCTGACTGCCTGACTTAATGCTGCCTGTTCTGATTTGCTGCCTGCAATATACCTTGGCCTGAATTTCCCCTGCTCTGACCTAGCTGTGATACAGCTCTGCCTAGATGTCCTCTGCTCTGACTTCCTGTGATACAGCTCTGCCTAGATGTCCTCTGCTCTGACTTCCTGTGATACAGCTCTGCCTTCACATCTCCTGCTCTAAACGTCTGACCGTGATACGACTCTACCTAAACACCTCCTACCCTGACCTTCTGGCTATGATATAGCTCTGCTTAAATGCCACCTGCTCTGACATTCTGACTGTGCTATGACTCTACTGGCTGTCGCTAATTCTTATTGGATATCACTACATTATATCAATTTTCAGTCCATATTCATACCTCAGCCAGGTTCTTAAAGCTCCATTCGCTTGGGCGTTTATCCACTGCCAGCGGCAAAAATCTACCAATTCCTGTGGCTAGGATTGACAACTGCTTTTGGACAGCTGCGTCTACCAAGCTTGTACACTACAATGACTGTTCGCACAGCCAGCAGTTACAGTGCATCTGGAAAGTATTCACAGCGCTTCACTTTTTCCACATTTTGTTATGTTACAGCCTTATTCCAAAATGGAATACTTGAGATGTTTCTACAACTTAATTGAAGTCCACCTGTGGTAAATGCAGTTGATTGGACATGATTTGAAAAGGCACACACCTGTCTGTATAAGGTCCCACAGTTAACAGTGCATGTGAGAGCACAAGCCAAGGCATAAAGTCCAAGGAATTGTCTGAAGACCTCTGAGACAGGATTGTATCGAGGCACCGATCTGGGGAGGGTACAGACAAAATTTCTGCAGCATTGAAGGTCCCAATGCGCACAATGGCCTCCATTATCTGTAAGTGAAAGAAGTTTGGAACGACCAGGACTTTTCCTAGAGTGGGCTGCCCAGCCAAACTGAGCGATTAGGGGAGAAGGGCCTAAGTCGAGGAGATGACCAAGAACCCGATGATCACTCTGACAGAGCTCCAGTGTTTCTGGAAGAACAGAAGAACAACCATCTCTGCAGCATTCCACCAATCAAAGACAAAGATGGAACTCTTTGTGCTACTTACAACTCTGATACCTCCTCTCCTTTTCCTTTTTCCGTTAGGGTCCTCCAAGTTTCTGTTCTTGGACCTCTCGTTTTTTCAATCTACACCTCCTCTCTGGGTCAGCTGATTGCCTCCCATGGCTTTCAATATCATCTCTACGTTGACGACACCCAAATCTATCTCTCCACCACTCAGCTCACAGCTCACTCCATCAGTCTCCTCACGCATCACCAACTTACTAACAGACATATCAGCCTGGATGTCACATCACTTCCTCAAGCTCCACCTATCCAAAACCGAGCTCGTGATATTTGCTCCTCCACGTTCCTCTTCTCCTGATTTCTCTGTCAAAATCAACGGTTCAACTATCAACCCGTCCCCCCATGCCAAGGTCCTAGGTGTAATCCTAGACTCTAAACTATCCTTTCGGCCCCACATCCAGTCGCTGTCCAAAGCTTGCCGCCTCAACCTCCGCAACATCTCTAACATACGCCCTTCCTAACCAACGACAGCACAAAGCTTCTAATCCACTCCCTGGTCATCTCTCGTCTCAATTACTGCAACTCCCTCCTCATTGGCTTACCTTTAAATAGTCTATCCCCCTTTCAGTCCAACATGAACGCTGCTGCCAGGCTAATACACCTTACAAACCGCTCTGTGTCTGCTACCCCTCTTTGCCAATCCCTCCATTGGCTGCCACTTACTCTACAAATTATATTCAAGATACTAACTATAACTTACAAAGCCATCCATTACTTGGCCCCCAGCTACATCACTAAATTGGTCTCAAAATACCAACCAAATCGTTCTCTTTGTTCCTTCCAGGATCTCCTTCTCTCTAGCTCCATTGTCACCTCTTCCCGTGTTTGCCTCCAGAACTTATACTGAGCCTCTCCCTTCCTCTGGAATGCTTTTCCCCAATCTGTCCGACTATCTTCTACTTTGTCCACTTTCAGAGGATCCCTGAAAACACATCTCTTCAGATAAGCCTAGTGGGCCCCCACCTAACAACTTTACATTTATTTTCTCCATCAGCACATCCCCCACAGTTATTTCCTCTCGTATCTCTTTACCCTCCCTCTTAGATTTTAAGCTCCAACGAGCAGGGCCCTCTTATTCCTACTGTATTAAAGTGTATTATAGTTGTACTGTCTACCCTCATGTTGTAAAGCACTGCGTTAACTGTAGGCGCTATATAAATCCTGTATAATAATAATAATAATAATAACTTTCTGGTCTGAATGGCAAGCGTCATGTGTGGAGAAAACCAGGCACCACTCATCACCTGGCCAATACCATCCCTACAGTGAAGCATGGTGGTGGCAGCAACATGCTGTGGGGATTCTGCGGCAGGAACTGGGAGAATAGTCAAGATTGAGGGAAAGATGAATGCAGCAATGTACAGAGACATCCTTAATGAAAACCTGCTCCAGAGCACTCTGGACTTCAGACAGGGGCGAAGGTTCATCTTCCAACAGGACAACAAGCCTAAGCACACAGCCAAGATAACAAAGGAGTGTGGATGTCCTTGAGTGGCCCATCCAGAGCCCAGACCTGAACCCGACTGATCATCTCTGGAGAGATCTGAAAATGGGTGTGCATTGACGCTCCCCATCCAACCTGATGGAGCTGGAAAGGTCCTGCAAAGAAGAATGGGAGAACCTGCCCAAAAATAGGTGTGTCAAGCTTGTAGCATCATACTCAAAAAGACTTGAGGCATTAATTGGTGTCAAAGGTGCTTCAACAAAGTATTGAGTAAAGGTTGTGAATACTTATGTACATGTGATTTTTTTCGTTTTTTATTTTTAATACATTTGCAAACATTTTAAAGAAACTTCTTTCAGGTTGGCAATCTTCTTAGAGCCTAGGCCATCTTTATGTAGAGCAACAATTCTTTTTTTCAGATCCTCAGAGAGTTCTTTGCCATGAGGTGCCATGTTGAACTTCCAGTGACCAGTATGAGAGAGTGAGAGCGATAACACCAAATTTAACATTCCTACCTGAGACCTTGTAACACTAACGAGTCACATGACACCGGGGAGGGAAAATGGCTAATTAGGTCCAATTTGGACATTTTCACTTAGGGGTGTACTCACTTTTGTTGCCAGCGGTTTAGACATTAATGGCTGTGTTGAGTTATTTTGAGGGGACAGCAAATTTACACTGTTATACAAGCTGTACACTCACTACTTTACATTGTAGCAAAGTGTCATTTCTTTAGTGTTGTCACAAGAAAAGATATAATAAAATATTTACAAAAATGTGAGGGGTGTACTCACTTTTGTTAGATACTGTATATATCATAATTAACGATTTGTCTAATTTGATAAATGAAATTTTAAAAATACAGTAAATAAATAATTTGCATGGAGGCATTTTAAAAATCTGCATACAGTATAACTATATAATTATATACTATAAATATTCTCTGGTACCAAATACAATTTAAAAATTTTTCAAAGTTAGTGTTTCTTTAACCACTTAAGCCCCGGAAGATTTTACCCCCTTCCTGACCAGGCCCTATTTTGCGATTCGGCACTGCGTGAATTTAACAGACAATTGCGCGGTCGTGCAACGCTGTACCCAAATGAAATTTACGTCCTTTTTTTCCCAAAAACAGAGCTTTCTTTTGGTGGTATTTGATCACCTGTGCAATTTTTTGATCATGCGCTATAAACAAAAAAAGAGAGTAAATTTTGAAAAAATAACAATATTTTTCACATTTTTTTTACATGAAATTCCCCCCCAAAAAATGTAAAAAAATCAAAATGTTTTATCATTTTAGGCCAATTTGTTTTCTGCTACATATTTTTGGTAAAAAAAAAAAATCGCAATAAGCGTATTTTGATTGGTTTGCGCAAAAGTGGAAAGATTTGTAATTTTTGGTGTTTTTTTTTTAACGAGTAATGGCGGCGATCTGCGATTTTTTTTGTGGGACTGCGACATTGCAGCGGACAGATCGGACCCTTGACTGACATTTTTGACACTTTTGGGGGTACCAGTGACATTACTACAGTAATCAGTGCTAAAAATATGCACTGTTACTGTAAAAATGACACTGACAGGGAAGGGGTTAATTTTTATTGGAGAGGGAGGGGTTAATGTATGCCTGGTGCTTACTGACGTGTGTGGGGGGAGGTGACTGAGTGACACAGGCACAGATCGCAGGTTCAGCTATGCTGAATCCTGCAATCTGACCCTGCTTGTCACTTAGAAGATGTGTAAACAAAGCGGGCGGATCTCCACACTTGATTCCCCGACGATCGGGGAAGAGCGGCGGTGATCAACCCCGCTCCTCCCCTGGCCTGACTCCCGCTGTGACTGAATACAGCGGGAGCGAGCCTCCGGCGGCGCGCGCGCCGCCCACAAGGTCTACGCCGCTGGACGGGAACGAGCCACTTTGCCGCAGTACAGTCAACGTGACTGGTCGGCAAGTGGTTAAACAAGGGAAGTATTGAATGTACCTGTGGACATGGAGATATTTGTACAAAGGAGATCTAATCACAAATTGTATCAAGCTTATCTCACCATTGTGTCTTTTTTTTATGATGTTGGGAGCCTCCCTCTTCTTGCGGTGGCAGAGTGTCGTTTCACAATACTTCCTTGCCTGTCAAAGAAAATACATTGAATTAAAGTGAACATGTCATCTCCAAAAAAAACTTTGCAGGGTACCCCCCCAGGCAGAAATGTGGAAGCTGCCATTTTTTTTCTTTACTTATGCATATAGGTGCCCTACTATTTAAACTTCAATAAGGCAGTATAGTGGAAAAAAAGCTAGCGCTCTGGGACACCTCTGTAGGAGGCCGGATATAGCCAATATATTAAAATGCTGTTGACAGCAGTGATCAGACAGTAAATAGATTGAGGATTAAAAATTGTCTAAATATAATGTAAAATATAAAAAAACAATCATATACATGGGGGAACATGGGAAATTTTCAAGTCCATGATAGTATATAGAAGATAGAAGTTCCGGGGAGGAGACAATGTGCCAGTAGAAACCATATACTGGACTGCAGTAAGGGCTAGCTCCACAGCACAGGGAAGTCAGCTCTGTGGGAGGAAGCATATCAAGAAAGAAGCGGAGCGCCTCTAAGTGCAGTATTATTTATTCCAAGGAAGCACACAACAATCATAAACTCACATAGGGTAAGTAATCATAGGTTCAAGATCGGTCCGGTGACCTGCGGGGAAGGCTGATGGATCCAGAGGTCCAGCTTGGTTCCCGGAAACAGCCGAACCCGGAAAAGGCCCAGCCGGCTTCGTCGTCTCCCAGCTTCATTTCCTGGCTGCAACATCTCCAGACGCTGGATCCATCAGCCTTCCCCGCAGACCACCGGACCGATCTTGAGTCTATGATTACTTACTCTATGTGAGTTTAGGATTGTTGTGTGCTTCCTTGAAATAAATAAGACTGCACTTAGAGGCGCTCTGCTTTTTTTTTCATCTACTATTTAAACATTCACTGAATGAGAACGAGCATACAGGCTGCAATTCTGCCTTTACTGGCTCCATGCTTATTCCACATTAGTGACTTGCAAAGCTGCTAAAAATAAAGAACACTGGTGTTCGAATACAGGAGCTACGGGACAAATATGTAATGTAGCTGTTCTATAGCATTTTTAGCGTTCATGAAGCTCTCATGAATTCAGTTTTCTTGGTGAGCCTATGGATTTAGATGAGAAAGAAAGATACTTAAAGGTCAAACCTAGGCTAACTGAGGTGTTGTAAAATAAAAAAGCAAGCTCTGTCTGAAATACCCGCTGTCTTTCCTCCCCCGCAGAAATTCCTTTCTGTCCCTACAGTGTATGGCAGCATCATGTATGTACAATACATAAAACACACATATACTATTCAATACAATACAATGCAGTACTGTGATGATGAGGAGTCCCCCCCCCCCCCCCCCCCTCTACAGACCGGTGATCTGCAATAGGTTTCATTTCTGCACTTGTAGGGCTAGTTCAACTTTACAGAGCTAACACTGCACACAATCCCCACCCTCCCAATTCTCGAATAATTCCGAATTCCGATTCTAAATGGTAAACTGTGCGGCCAGAAGGTAAATCAGAATGACACGGTGAGACAGAAGAAATTGGAGGAGACAACGGGGAGCCAGAGACAAATCGAAAAATACATAAAAGACTGGCACAGCGGAGAGGAGAACTTGAACCATCAGAAATCGGTGCCTGCCATTGGACGGGAAGATCTATAAGCAGAGAAATCGGGACTCACAGTTGTGGTAGAAGGATACAGCCCGACAATGCCGACATCCGTCCCGCATGTTAAGTCCGTCCTGCAGCTCTCCTGACCGAGCGGTGAGCGCGGCACAGCGAACCAATCACGTCGTGAGTAGCGGCAGAGCGAACCAATCAGGTGTGCAGGCACGCGTGATTGGTTCCCTGTGCTGCTGCTCACCGCTCAGTCAGGAGAGCTGCAGGATGGACTTAACATGCGGGACGGTCAGGCTGTATTCTTCTACCTTCCTTCAATGTGAGTCCCCAATATCGGCTGATCCGGCGATGTGACTATCGTCCACTCCTGCAGCACGATATTCGATGTTACATCGAATATCGTTCAGCCCTAATGCCAGCACCCTCCTTTCATCATTTACCGCTTGCCGACTGCCCTATAGCAGACTTCCTGCCACAGGGTTGTCGTTCTGTGCAGAATCACATATATATGTTGTAAGCTGGGGAACAGGTAGCAGGTGCGAAGCAATCTTTCAGGCACAGATACCAAGTCCACTGAGGGAGTGACAAACAGTGCGGTGTTTATTGGTGCTATATACAAGTTTATAAACAGGTGCTGTACAGTGCTTTAAGGAAAACAAGCAGGAATAATAATAATAATAATAAACAAAAGCCTAGCCGTGTCCCGGCGCTTACTACACACAATGCAGTCCCTAACTAACACAGACTGAGCAAGCCTACAGCTTGTCAGCTTCCAAAGACACACACTGACAGTGTTACCAACCTTCTGCTCTCCTAGACAAACGTTGTCTGTGTTCCCAGGCTGAGAGAGCACTGCTGTTTGTCTCAGGTGAGTTTAAATTGGGCTGGTGAAGAGGACCAAGATCCGAACTGGATCATGGATCAGAGATCCCTAAAGGAATACGAGAGATGCCTGGGTGATGTATAAACCCCGAACAGGACTTTTCCTGTCTCTCTCTGGGATGCTCTGCTACATATCCCCCCCCCTTGTTTCAACCCCAGGGTTGGAACACCTGTGGCCCAACAGGAGTGAACACGGGACAGGGCATCTACATTCCCCATCTCAACACCTGGCCTGTGTTTTACAGTGAAGGAGTAATCTTGTAGAGCCAAAAACCACCGGTTCACCCGTCTATTAGTCTCCTTCTTTTGGGCCATCCATTTCAGAGGAGCATGGTCAGTTATCAAATCAAACTGACGCCCTAACAGATAGTACCGTAGCGCGTCCAAGGCCCACTTTATGGCTAAACATTCCTTTTCAATGACTGCATACTTTCTCTCGTGTTCATTAAGCTTTCTGCACAGGTACACCACAGGGTGTTCTTCCCCATTATATACCTGTGACAATACGGCCCCAATACCTACATCAGATGCATCCGTCTGAACCAAGAAATCCTTGGAGAAAATCAGGGGAGTACAACACTGGCTGTGCACAAAGAGCCTTCTTTAAGACTTGGAAAGACTCCTCTGCTATTGGGGACCATTTCACCATTACTGATTCTTTCCCTTTCGTAAGGTCGGTCAGTGGGGCAGCTAGAGTTGCAAAATTCGGGATAAACCTCCTATAGTACCCTGCAATTCCAAGAAAGGCTCTGACCTGCTTCTTGTTTGCCGGACGTGGCCATTCTTGGATGGCTTCTACTTTGTTTAACTGCGGTTTAATGACTCCACGACCAATAGTGTAGACCAAATACCTGGCTTCCTCTAAACCAATGGCACATTGTTTTGGGTTTGCTGTAAAACCTTCCTTGAAGAGGGAATCCAGAACAGCCTGTACACGGGGCAAGTGCGGCTCCCAGTCAGTGCTATGTACCACTATATCGTCCAGATAGGCAGCTGCATACTGTCGGTGAGGTCTTAGGGTCCTGTCCATGGCCCTCTGAAATGTCGCAGGGGCATTTTGCAACCCAAAAGGCATTTTTTTATACTGAAATGAACCCTCGAGGGTAACAAACACAGTCTTTTCTTTGGCGCTACCAGTCAGGGGTATTTGCCAATATCCTTTGGTCAAGTCTAAAGTAGTTAGATAGCGGGCTTTGCCAAGTCTGTCTATAAGTTCGTCCTCTCTGGGCATTGGGTACGTGTCAAACTTTGTCACTGTATTGAGTTTTCTGAAGTCATTACAGAACCTCCAAGTGTCATCAGGTTTTGGGACTAAAACTCTGGGGCTAGACCAGTCACTATTGGACTCCTCAATGACATCTAGCTCCAGCATCCTTTTTACTTCATCACTAATGTCCCTTCTCCTCGCTTCGGGAATTCGGTATGGTTTTAGCTTGACACGTACCCCAGGTTCAGTAACAATATCATGCTGAACTGCTGAAGTCGTACCAGGTAACTCTGAAAATTTCTCTCTATTCCTTATCAGGAACTCTCTAGCTTCTTGTTTTTGGGAATAAGACAGGGTGTCTGGAACCGTGACCTCAGGGACCAGAGGGGACTCATTTCCCTCAGATGTTACAGGGACGGACCTCGCGGTTAAGGCCAGCCTATCCTTCCAGGGCTTTAACAGATTAATATGGTAAATCTGCTCTGGCTTCCTTTTTCCTGGTTGATGCACTTTATAATTGACCTCCCCAACTCTTTCCAATACTTCGAAGGGACCCTGCCACTTAGCTAGGAACTTGCTCTTGACAGTGGGAACTAACACCAGGACCCTGTCACCAGGTGAGAAGACACGGAGTCGAGCTCCCCTGTTGTATATTCTCTGTTGGGCTGCCTGGGCCGGCAGTAAGTGTTCCTTTACCATAGGCATGATCGCTGCAATCCTGTCCTGCATTTGAGCGATGTGCTCAATGACACTTTTGTGGGGTGTCTGCTCCCCCTCCCAGGTTTCCTTGGCTATGTCTAAGAGTCCCCGAGGGTGTCTCCCATAAAGCAATTCAAAAGGTGAGTATCCCGTAGAGGACTGGGGTACTTCCCTGATGGCGAACATCAAGTATGGGATCAGGAAGTCACAGTTTTTCCATCCTTGTCCACAACCTTTTTTAACATACTCTTTAATGTTTTATTGAAGCCTTCTACAAGGCCATCAGTTTGAGGGTGGTATACGGAGGTTCGCAACTGGGTCACCTTAAATAACTTGCACAACTCTTTAGTTATTCGTGACATAAATGGAGTGCCCTGGTCCGTAAGGACCTCCTTAGGGATCCCAACGCGACTGAACACCATGAACAACTCTTTAGCAATGTTCTTAGCGGATGCAGTGCGTAAGGGAACTGCCTCGGGCGAACGTGTAGCATAATCCATGATTACAAGAATGTGTTGATGACCCCGGGCAGACATGGGGAGTGGACCTACAAGGTCCATGGCAATCCTCTCAAAGGGCACTTCAATAATGGGTAAGGGCACTAAATGACTTCGGAAGTGGGGTAGTGGGGCTGACACACAGGACAGGATTGACAATAATTGTCAATATCTTTCTGTATCCCAGGCCAGTAAAACCTGCGTAACACCCTTTCAGTGGTTTTTTCAACCCCTAAATGACCTCCCAGTCAGTGTCCATGAGCCAATTTCAGCACCACCCGTCTGTAAGGCTTAGGGACCACCAACTGTTCAACAATTTCATCATTCTTTTTATATACACGATACAGTAAATCCTCATTGCAAAACAGGGCCTGTCCCCTGGTTCGACAGGTACATCGTTTACAATTACTACATTCTCCCAAGCCCTGGCAAGGGTAGGGTCTTTTCTCTGCTCGGTACCAAAGTTTTCCTTGTGTACATTAAGATCAGCAGACTCCAATGTACCCTCAGGGTCAGCAGAAGGTTGTCCACCTTGACTGGCTGTGGGGACTTCCTCAGGCTCCTCCAGTTCTCCTGCCAAAACAGAGAAAGGAAAATCCGGGGAACCGTGAGAGGAATCCCTTGAACCCATATGGTTGGTGTTGGCCAGGAGTTCTGGCTCCGCGACTGAGTCAGTTACTGTGACCGAGTCGGGACGGTCCCACAGTTCCCAAAACTTAGGGAAGTCTCTACCAATGATGGCCTCATGCACTAAGTGGGGCACAAGTCCGACCGGATGGGTCACCGTACCTAAATCAGTTTCAAAGCGACCAGTAGCTATAGGATACTCCCGAGTATCACCATGTACACAGATCACAGCAACTTTTTTTGCATTTAAATTCACATTTTCAACCATTTCTGCTTTAACCAAAGTCACCAGACTTCCAGAGTCCAGCAAGGCTGCAATAGGCTTATCATTAACAGTCATTTGGCATATGTGTTTTTCTACGCCTGGCGCAGCAGCGCATGAAACAGCAGCAAACATAGACTGCCTTCTAAGAGACATGTCACACTGCATAGGTTCATCTGTCAACGGACAGTTTGCTGCAACATGTCCCAGTTCCTGGCAACGGAAACACCTGATGTTACCCCAGTTAGGTTTGTTGACAGGCAGTGGCTTCCCTTGTTTGGGACGCCAAACTTCAGCTCTGGAACCAAAAGTTCTCCTCCCTGTCTCCTTGCCATGCTGACCACCCACTTCCCCTGGAACAGTCTTACCGGTTGCCTGGGGAGACCGTGGCTTTGGGCGGAAAGTCCGTGCGGCTGTAGGGGTAGTGACCAGGTTCTCTGCAGCATAGTACCTCTCAACAAGCTCCACCAGGTTGTCCGCCGACTTGGGGTCTCCTTGACTCACCCACTTCTGCAAAGGAGTTGGTAATGACCTCAGGAACTGATCCATGACTACACGCTCCACTATTTGTGGCCCAGACAAGGACTCCGGCTGTAGCCATTTTCGCCCCAGGTGGATTAGGTCAAACATCTGTGACCTGGGGGGGCCTCTCATCTCGGAAAGGACCAGCTGTTGACCCGCTGGGCTCGAACGGCCAAGTTGACACCGAGACGCGCCAGGATTTCCTGCTTGACCCTTTCATACTCTCCTGCATCCACGGACTCCAAATCGTAATAGGCCTTCTGCGATTCCCCAGTAAGTAAGGGAGCGATCAATCCTGCCCACTGGGTTTTGGGCCAGCCTTCCCTCTCAGCGGTTCTCTCAAATGTAACCAGAAAGGCCTCTGGGTCATCATCAGCAGTCATCTTGGACAGGAAGCAACCCACATGGATGGCTGAGGAGCGGTCTCTAACTGTTTCTGTTTTCACAGCAGACTCCTGTGCAAGTGTCTGCACCACCTCAACCAGCACCTTTCTGTCTGCTTCTGCAGCACTTGCCAGTTTTTCAAACATCAACTGGGTTTGATTTTGTACAGCACCAATCTGTTGTTGAATCAAAGAGTTTGTTTGCTGTTGTGCAGTGTTTGCTTGCTTCGTTTGTTCTTGTACAACACCAATCTGTTGTTTAAACAATGAGTTCGCTTGCTGCTGTGCAGCGTTCGTTTGCTGCTGTGCAGCGTTGGATAACACCAACTGTTTGAGGAATTCCTCCATGTTTAGTCACTCCAGGTACTGGCCCTTTAAGTAGTAACTTACTACCACTGCCCGCAGGCCTCCACCATATGTAAGCTGGGGAACAGGTAGCAGGTGTGAAGCTCCCTGGGATGTGCAATCTTTCAGGCACAGATAACAAGTCCACTGAGGGAGTGACAAACAGTGCGGTGTGTATTGGTGCTATATACAAGTTTATAAACAGGTGCTGTACAGTGCTTTAAGGAAAACAAGCAGGAATAATAATAATAAACAAAAGCCTAGCCGTGTCCCGGCGCTTACTACACACAATGCAGTCCCTAACTAACACAGACTGAGCAAGCCTACAGCTTGTCAGCTTCCAAAGACACACACTGACAGTGTTACCAACCTTCTGCTCTCCTAGACAAACATTGTCTGTGTTCCCAGGCTGAGAGAGCACTGCTGTTTGTCTCAGGTGAGTTTAAATTGGGCTGGTGAAGAGGACCAAGATCCGAACTGGATCATGGATCAGAGATCCCTAAAGGTATACGAGAGATGCCTGGGTGATGTATAAACCCCGAACAGGACTTTTCCTGTCTCTCTCTGGGACGCTCTGCTACAATGTATATATATGGGATTCTGCACTTCCGCTTAGGGGTCGCGCACGCGCACAACTGGCGCGCCGCTTCTGTTGTGATTTGTTACAGCAGAAGCCGATCAGCTGGTACCGGCCAATGGATGACCGGCAACACCTGCTGATCATTAAGGAGAGACACAGAATGGAGCTCTGCATATGTAAGCAATGCATAGCTCCGTCCTGTCAGCGGGTATGTGGTGGATTTTGTTTTCCTGCAAAGCAGGGAATAAAATCTAGCCCATCCCTTAGTAAAAACACCTCAAAGTACACATGAACACTGTTTAGGCACACAGTTAACTCTTTGATAGCCTTAAATGTTTAAAGTCATAGTAAAGTCTTGTTTTTTTTTTCAATAAAAATAACAAACATGTTGGTTTTGTACAGAGCAGCCCGGATCCTTCTCTTCCCGGGTTCCTCTTCCGCGCTCCTGGCCGCTCCCTCCTTTTGAGTGCCCCCACAGCAAGCAGCTTGCTATGGGGCACCTGAGCCAAGGCATTCCAGTATATATTCCATATTTTGTAGACACTATAACTTTTGCCCAAACCATTCAATATACACTCTGTGATTTTTTTTATTTACCAAAAAGATGTAGCAGAATACATATTGGCCTAAATGTATAAAGAAATTTGATTTTTTTAAAGTGTTTGTTAATCCAGCATTTCATATTCCTGATATGTGGCTGCTGTACCATGTACTTGTATGAGAAGGGCTCCTATTCTCTTTGTATTGCTTCCTTTGTGTGAAATCTCTTGTGTTCCTGCCAGTCCCTCTGCTTCCCTATTAAAAACTGACCACACTAAGCAGGAAAACACACTGTGGTCACTTGTATCCCACCAGGATCAATCGAGGGAGAAAGACTCTCATAGTGTAGTAATTCGGAATTCCGAATATTAATAATAACCGTGTAGTACTCTCCTAGGTAGGTGCTAGAAGAGAGAGTATAGTTTTGGGTCTTTCTGCCCAAAAGAGATCGCCAGGTAAATTTATATTGCTCTCTGCCTACCAGAGAGCAGGATCCATTGGTAGGGTCTGCTCATGGTGCTCAGGTGCAGCTCAGCTTGTCTGAATGTTTCACACTGGTCCAATAGGGAGGCATATAGGACAGTGGGAGGAAACCTAACAAGTGAGGGCACAGACATTGTTACAACCCTGGTGATTGGCAGAGGAAAGTACCTTGTGCATGTTGTGGGAGATTAGCTCAGTGGCGGGTATGGATGACCCCTTTGGGGGGTGCGTTTACACAGGGAGATAGCCGAGCAGTGGTTGCAAACAAGAGTTTGGTTTATTCTTGCAGTTTACTTCACACAAGTGCAAGCCTCAAAAACATCAAAATAAAAATAACACAAAATAAATCCTTGCCACTGTGGGCGGCTACCTTCTCACATACAGGAACCTACCTACGGAGTCTGTCTCCAACCTACTGTTGGGCAAACTTTTCTGATCCTACTGCAGACACTCAATAGTCCATGTTTTTTCTTCACACAACAAATGTCCATTGAACATGTCCCTTTTCCTCTTCACATTGAACATGTTCCTTTGCTTGTCTCTTCACATAGCAAACAGTTCATTTATTTCTTCCACATAGAAATAGTTCATTTTCTCACCTAGAGAAGTCTTCACACTTTTTAACCCTCCTCAGTGCACATCGCTTCAGGAGGTCTTCCCCATAATCACACAGCTTCAGGGGGCATTCCTTCTCCCATGCCCACACAGCGTCGGGAGGCACACGTCTGACTGTCCCCCTCTCCCCAGCCCACACAGCGTCAGGAGGCAGCAATCCATAGACTTCCTTTGGACAAATTATAGAGGCCTTAACTTCCTCATTCCAAACAGCTGAATGGTTTTCAACTTCTTTACACCTTCCTGCTGCCTTTGCAGCCGACACCCTATAGTAATTGGTGAATTGTCTAACCCAAGCAGAAGTGTATCTCCTGTCTGTGACAACATCCACAGATTTACCTGACTTCCTGTCACAATGTGCATGCTGGGTGACTGTGTAAATGCCAAGGGCACATGTGCTTGGGGTCTTCGGCTGGAGAGCGGGGTCCCCGAGGGAGAGGGTGGCTGCTCCTTCTCTGTAGAAGCTGCCATGGGGCCTTGGGTGGTCGACCTAAGGGCCTGAGAGTCAGATAGGAGCTGAAACCGGATGTCCTTCAGAGCTGACTGGAAGGGAGACACTGCAAATGATCTGATTCTGCCTACAGTGAGTACAGATCTGTGTCATGGGGCCTGTCATATGAGGGCCATCCCTTCAGTGGAAGAGTCAGTGGATGGGTGTCAATCAAGGGGATGCTAGAGAGTGTCCTGAAGATAATGTAGTTTCACCAAGTCTGCTGCTATAGAGAGAAAGAGGACTTAATTCTTCCATACAAGTGGCAGCATGGTTAAAGCAGTGTGTCTGTTTCCACAAGTAATCTGGTGAGGCCAAGTGAGAGTTGTCCTTATCTACTGTTCAGTTGGAGTATCTCACTATTCCCTTCTCCCATCAAAGTTCAACAATAAATACAAAACCAAATCCCCTGGACTGTTTATTGAGTAACGAGCAAACAGGAGTAAAGATGGATGTGTGAAAAATCCCCTAGTGACTATCTGCAGGTAATCGGGAGAGGCCCAAGGAGTCATCACACAGCAAGCCCTACAGGGACAGTGCTACTACAGTACTGGATTCCAAATTTCCGGTTCCTAGTAATGTCACTTCTGCCACCTGTGGAACGCATGCCAAGCCACGCAGACCGGGAAGATGCTTGTGTGATATTGATTACTCTATAAAGTGGATACTTGTCTTCTCAATTGTAAGTGTAATTTTATACTTTTTATAAACTAAACGGAATTACTACACTATGAGAGTCTTTCTCTCCTGGTGGGATACGAGTGACACCTACAGTGGCAGCTACATATCTCAGGGTACCAGCTTGCGGGAAGCCTAGAAAGAGAGAGAAAATGTATTGAGCACCCCCTCACCAGAACTAAGCATGCCAGACCCTTATGCTGAAAAGCTGGGGTACCATTTCTTCTGGTGAGTAGGAACACGAGAGGAGTGTGTCCCACACTTCATTGCATGATGTTTTTGGAGCACTTTATTGATCAATACTTGAGCACAGAGCACTTTATATGAATGTAGCACCCTCCTAGGTGGGTGCTAGTGAGAGAGTATAGTTTTTGGCTCTGTCTGCCTATCAGAGGAGCAGCAGGCAAATCTATATTGCTTTCTGTCTACCAGAGAGAAGCATCTGTTAGTGAGGTCTGCTCAGTGTGCTCAGTATGCGATTCATTGGGTCTAGAGAGTGTTTCGCACTGGTCCAATAGGGAGGCATGTTGGACAGTGGGAGGAAACCTGACCAATGGATACATAGGCTTGGATACAGTCTATGCCGTTTCTTCAGAACATTGTGCCGTGACCGGCAGCTCCCACGCGCATGCATGGGAGTGACGTCACGTGGCTCCGGCCAGTAGCACAGCAGAAGTCCGCAGACCCAGAAGGAAGACAGGCGAATATAGATACGGCCTCCAGCGGGGATGACGCAGGCTTCGTTTGCAGATAAGTGTCACATAATGTGCGTTGCATACTAGCACATTATGGATTTACTTTGCCCCCCCTTTTTTTTTTTTTTTTATCAAGAAACAAGTTTATTGAGATGCCAGTATCCATTACACGTTTTTAGGTGCATTCACAACAATACAAACACAACTTTTTGTTGCAAAATTAGCCAGTATTCAAACAATTATTACATACAGTGCTCCGACTTTCCACATTTTCAAACAATTTCAATTCTACCTGAGTAGCCTTTAAATTACCAAATCTGTAGGGGCCAAACCTGGGATAGCAAGCCAGTTACCCCATATTTTTTCAAATTTGAAGGGGGAGCCCCTATGCTGATTTATAAGCTTTTCAAGTCGCATTGTGTTGCCCATTTGTTCAAGCAACATTTTAGGTGTAGGTGGTTCAGGTGAAGTCCAGTGTACTAGTAAGATTCTACGTGCCTGAAATAGGGCTCTTGCCACTGCTTCTATCAGACATCTGTCCTGAGCAACCCTGTCATGTATGCCCAGTATACACTGCTTGGGATCTAATGAGACCGAGATATTTAAGGCTGTATTATTCGTGGCTATTACTGTTGTCCAATATCCGTATCATTTAATTCTACCGAAGAAGTCACAGCTCATTGCGATGACGTAACGCGTATAGGGGGCGGAGCCTGTCTTGCCAAACTTCACATCCTCTCGGGTTTGCGGAACTGTGTCATGTCTACATGCACTGTTGAGTGCTTGTTTGTGAGTACATGATTTTAATAAATACTATTCTGAATCATCCATATGGAGAGCATTAGATCCCTTTTTGTGTCTTTCCTTTTAATCTGGGTATCTTATTCTGGGGTGATTGGAACCTGATTTTGGAAAACCTGTAGGTGTCCTATTGGAGATCCCTCCTACCATCCTCTGACCCCTGTGGGGTAAAGCTGCTTCTGACCCGGGGTGATTCTTGGGTCAGGGATTAAGGTAAGAGGCTTCAATTTTTTGGTGGCGGTGGATTGGAACTACTCACGGAGGTGCAGTGGTGGTCACTTATGTGAAGATTTGGGTTATTTACTCACAAGTCACATATTCATTTGGACACACCTTATGATTGGACACTTGGAGCACTTATTTATATTGATTCCTTTATTTGGATCCTTTGATTGTTATTTATTGTCTGGCGCAGCACTGTTTCTTTGTTTTAATTTAGGGCATCTCCACATCAGGTGAATCAAGTTGCCAGAGACCCCCCCCACCCCCACATTTACAGCACAATGCGTTGGGACGTAAACCCATGGAATAAAGTTGGAGTGTAATGAACTCTGAGAAGTACATACAATTGGGATACTCTTTGAGAGACATTCAATGAGCATAACCTAACAGATTCTAAGGCTTCCTCCCACTGTTCCTCTGTAATTTCTCCTACGCCCTTTTCCCATTTATCACATGCATTATTGGGAAATCTCTCTAGATACACTCCCAAGAGGGTAGCGTAACAGCTAGATATAAAACCCTTTGTTGTGACCGTCTGTTGCATTAGAGAGAAGTTCGGGCTTTTACAGCGTGTTGCATTTGCACGTAGTAGAATTTCATACTCATAGGGATGTTAAATCTGGTCTGCAATTGGTTAAAGGATAATAACTTGCCATTAGTAAAAATGTGTTGGATATGTGTCACTCCCATGGCTCGCCACCTGGCCCCACATTGTAGTTTGAGTAGTTCAGGGTAGGTATGGTTATTCCATATCGGGCTGTATTTAGTGTAGCCATTCACCTTTTGTAATTGCTTGGTTTCATCCCATATTTTTTGAATGAGTCGATATTTTGGGTAGCGGTTTATTTGGTTTAGCAAACAGCTGTGCCTCCAGACCCTCCGCTAGAGTGGATGTCCCACTATACTTAAGCATAACACGTAATGCTGAGTTGAAAGGGGCATCAGCCAACCCACCCACCAGATGTTGTAGCTGAGAAGCTATGTAATATAGCCAAGGATTTCGGAGGGCAAGCCCCCCCCCCCTCCATCCTTGGGTTTTTGTAGTTGTTTTATTTTAACCACTTCAGCCACTTTTACCCCATTCCTGACCAGGCCCTATTTTGCGATTCGGCACTGCATTACTTTAACGGACAATTGCGCGGTTGTGCGACGCGGTGCCCAAACAAAATTTACGTCCTTTAGAGCTTTCTTTTGGTGGTATTTGATCACCTGTGCGATTTTTATTTTTTGCGCTATAAACAAAAAAAGGTGACAATTTTGAAAAAAAAAAAAAAAACAATATTTTTCACATTCTGCTGTATGACCTTCCAAAAAAATTTTTAAAAAATCTAAATTTTTTAACATTTTAGGCCAATTTGTTTTCTGCTACATATTTTTGGTAAAAAAAAAATCGCAATAAGCGTATCTTGATTGGTTTGCGCAAAAGTTATCGCATCTACTATCTACGGGAAAGATTTATGTCATTTTTATTTATTTTTTTTTCACTACTAATTGCAGCTGTCTGCGATTTTTTTGCGGGACTACGACATTGCGGCGGACAGATCGGACCCCTAACTGATATTTTTGACACTTTTGGGGGTACCAGTGACATTACTACAGTGCTAAAAATATGCACTGTTACTGTAATAATGACACTAACAGGGAAGGGGTTAACCCTGTGGGTGATCAAGGGGTTAAATGTGGACCTAGGGGAGTGATTCTAACTGTGGGGGGGCGTGGCTTCTGAGATGACCATAGAGACATGTGATCCTATATACCAGGATCACATGGGCTCTATGATCATCCCAGGGAGAAGGATGGTCGGCTGTGATTACAACAGCCGACCGTCCTTCTCTCTCAGCGGGGAGCGATCCCGGGTGTCAGGCGGCAATCGGAGCCGCCTGACACACGCACCGGCTTCCCCGCTGATGAGCGGGGGCGGGAGCGTGCCACCGGCAGCGCACGCTCGCCCTCGAGACTCCCAAGATCGAGCGCCGTACATGTACGGTGATTTGCCCAGGAGCGGCTGCCTGCAGCAGTACATCTGCGGCGGGCGGTCGTAAAGGAGTTAAACCTAGCTACACCTCCCTTCCATATTAGGTCCCTGAAAATGGAATTACCCGTTCGGAATATTTTTAATAGTATTACCACTCGTGAGTTATGTAGGTGATAAAGCAACTTTCGCATCAAGATTATTTTGACTAGGTTTGTTCGTCCTGCAACAGAGAGCCACAACTTTTTTCAGATCTTAATCTTTTCTTTAAATTTCACCAGTAACGGAAGAGCGTTAAGTCTGCAGAATTCTAACAGTACTGGCGAGACCACCACCCCCAAGTACTTAAATGAAGTAAACGGGCACAGGGCAGAAGTTTATCGCTAGCGGGTTCACCACCCAGTCCAATGGCAACAGGGCAGATTTGGTCCAATTAATTGTTAGCCTGGAGTATTACCCAAATTCAGTGGTAGTGGCCATGTTTTTTTTAGGATGAGTCAGAATCCCCCAAGTAGCAAGAGCATATTGATTTTCTCCTGTATATTGCCATATTTGAACCCCACGATTTGTTTGTTGATTCTTGTACAGGCAGCCAATGCTTCAATCGCTAAGGCGAATAGAAGTGGGGAGAGGGGGCAATCCTGCTTAGTACCCCTTTCCAGGCAGAAACTATTTAACTGCCTCCCTCCCTAATAGACGCCTGTGGGTCACTATATAACAGGCATATCCAAGATATAATTGTGGGGCCAAACTCAAATCTCTGTAGTACCGCCCACAGGTATTCCCACTCAACGCTGTCAAACGCCTTTTTAGCAGCTAGAGACAGGTGAAT
Organism: Pelophylax lessonae; assembly: GCF_965119305.1. Classification (NCBI taxonomy): domain Eukaryota; kingdom Metazoa; phylum Chordata; class Amphibia; order Anura; family Ranidae; genus Pelophylax; species Pelophylax lessonae. Next base: position 634,380,138 of record NC_138771.1, on the reverse strand, counting down.
TCTCTGTCCCTCATTGTCTGCTGGGGTCTGCATATTAACTAGTGATCGACCGATATCGGTTTTTCGTTGTTGATACTGATACCGATATTTTGGTCAATGCATATCGGTATTGAACGATTTGGCCGATATTTTCATACATTTAAAAAAAAATATTTTTATTTCTTTGACAGGTACTCTTGTGGAGGGTTCTGGGGGTCTAAAAGACCCCAAAACCCTCCTCTGCACTTAAAAGGATTCAAAACGCCAAGTTTGGCTGTTTCGAATGCTGTCATTTTTTTAATCTGGCGCCAGTAACTGGAAGTGATGTCATGACATCACTTCCGGGTTTTTGCATACAGACCCCATCAGAGCCAAATGCAGCTTTGATCGGGTCTTCAGCAGCCGTGCAAGCTGGTTGCCCAGGTCTCCCGGTGGTACGGGAGACCTGGGTGAGCCATGGAAGGTGGCGGGAGGGGGGGGCGTCCCCTCCCGCTCCTTGTAATGACAGCCGAGCGGCTTCTCAGCAGCCGACCTTCAGCTATGGACGCCGGTACCGCGGTGATGCATCTACCTGCAGGTATCACTCTGGTACAAGCACTTTCTCGAAATCTCAGCAATATATGTCACCTTGGTGGCCAATTCCGATATATCGGGCTTTGCCGATAATCGGTCGATCCCTAATATTAACATATAGCCTCCGCAGGTTGAAAGCTGTAGATTTATTGGGCATGAATTCTGCCTAGTCTTCATGTATGATATCACTAATGACAGTATTCAATCTTCTAGCAATTATTTTTGCCAAAATTTTGATGTCTGCTTGAAGAAGGGAGATGGGCCTGTATGAATTAGGTTCTGTAACTGGCTAATATGGTTTAAGGAGCAGTACAATACTAGCTCTCTACATAGAGCCAGGCAGTCATTGTTTAGTTCTAGCTTCATTAAATCCTCCAATAGTTTGGGTAGTAGCATATCAGGATATGTCTGATAAACCTCCATCGGCAGCCCATCATCTCCTGGGGCCTTGGGGTTGGGAAACAGACTGACCGCCTCCTGCATTTCTTCCTGGGTGAGAGGAGCCTCCAAATGTAATATTTCAATTTCTGTAAGTTGGGGTAAGGGGATGTGTGACGGTACTCACCGTCACTGGGAGTGAAAGACAGATACTTAATGGTTTAAATTACTTCAAGTGGAACAGTAATATTTGTCAGCCATGTATCTCGAGAAATATGTGAGGACTATTCCTGTTTGATTCTGAACATGTTCATTGAAAGAACTAATGACATTGGCTTCTGTTCCACGTCCTTCAGACATGCTTTCCCTATTGTTTGTGTATTGAGATAATGATTATTAAAAGTCAGCTGGTCAACAGAGTCTGTGGACAGACACACTCTTTTGTCCCTCACAAAACCTCCAGCAGCACTGTACATCCGTTCGAAAAGCACGCTGGAAGCAGGACAGGCCAGTAGCTCCATTGCATATTGAGCAGGTTCTGGCCAGTGGTCCATCCTCAAGACCCAGTAACCCAGTGGATGCTCAGCTGGAAAGGTCTCCAAGTCTGCTCTTGCGCCTAGATAATCATGCACCATATGATGGAGACGCTGCCGATGGTTGCTTAAACCTAACAGCTCTGGGTGTTTCTGAGGACAAAATAACTGTTTAAAGCCATCAGTCAGTGGGCTGCCTTCTCCACCGCTCCTCCTTTGGCTGAACGATGCCTCAGAAACACGTCCAGAGAATGTTGACCTCCCAGTGTCTGGAAAGGTGGTACACAAATTTTGAGGCCTCCTCAAGATGTTTCATCCTCTGCTCACTCTGCGAAGGCAGAATTAGCTCTGAAACTTTACCCTTGTAACGTGGATCAAGAAGGGTTGCCAGCCAGTAATTATCCCTCTCCCTGATAGCACGAATCCTCGGGTCCTTTCGCAGGCTTTGCAGAATCAGGGAGCCCATGCAACGTACGTTGGAGGAGGCATGAGCTTCTGAGTCCTCTGGGTCACTAAGGATGACATTGTCAGCAGGAGCAACCTCTCCCCAACCACATACAACTCCTGGGGTTTCTGGGGAATTAAAACCATCCCTTGAAGACTGCTGTATGCTATCCTCTACATCCATGCTGCTGAAATCCTCATCCTCCTCCTCTTCCTCCTGTGTGTTTTGTGGCCCTGCAGGAATGATATCTGCATAAAGGGGGCCTTGTAAGGAAAGGAGGTCCTCCTCTTCCTGCCACTGTTCTGCCTCAAGTACCCTGTCCATGATTCCATGCAGCGTGTGCTCCAGCAGGTAGACTAGCGGGATAGTGTCACTGATGCATGCATTGTTCCGGCTCATCATCCTTGTGGCCTCCTCAAATGGTGACCGGATTATGCATGCATCCTTAATCAAAAGCCACTGGCATGGCAAAAAAAAGCCAAGCTCCCCTGACCCTGTCCTTATGCCATACTCGCACAGGTACTGCAGCATTGCCAACGTTGAGTTCCACCTGGTGGGCATGTCACAAATGAGGCGGTTGGTGGGCAGGTTGAATTCCCCTTCAATGTCAGATAAGCGAGCACTGGCGGAACAGCGGAAATGGCCACAGACTTTTCTGGCCTGCCTCAGGAGATCTTGGAAGCCTGGGTATCTGTTCAAGAAACGCTGCACCACCAGATTCAGAACATGTGCCAAGCATGCAAAATGTGTCAAGTGTCCCTGTCAGAGGGTGGAGAGAAGGTTGCTGTCATTGTCGCATACAACCATTCCTGCCTCAAGCTGTCGTGGCGTCAACCATCTCTGAGCCTGCCCCTGCAGAGCTGACAGAATCTCTGTACCAGTGTGACTCCTATCCTCTAGACAGACCAACTGAAGCACAGCATGGCATCTTTTAGCCTGACTGCTTGCGTAGCCCCTTGGACGCTGAGGGAGCACTGCTGCTTCAGAGGACAATTGAGCAGAAGAGGACATGGGGGAGGAGGAGGAGGTGGTGGAGAAGCCAGATGTGGCAGAACCAGCACCAGCTTTTTGGAGGCATGGTGGCAAAACAAGCTGCAACACCGAACCCTGTCCTGCATCCTTCCCAGCTGCCAGCAAAGTTACGCAGTGTGGCGTGAAAGAAATGTAACATCCCTGTCCATGCCTGCTGGTCCAAGAGTCAGCAGTAATGTGCACCTTCTTGCTGATCTCTTTGTCCAACAAGGCCAAAACACTACCTTCCTCATGATGGTAGAGAGCCGGATTGGCCTTACGCGAAAAGAAATGCCTTTTTGGGACCTGCCACTGTGCTGCAGCACATTCCACAAATTTGCGAAAGGGAGCCGAGTCTACCAGATGAAAAGGCAGCAACTATAATGCTAGCAATTTGGCCAAGCTAGCATTAAGACGCTGAGCATGTGGATGGCTGGGACAGTATATCTTTCTACGGTTCAAAAACTGGGGTAGGGAAATTTGCCTGCTGCTCAAATCAAGCGGTGGTGTACTGCTAGCAGATTGGGTGCAAGTCTCTGTGCCTGTCAAGGACTCAGACGCCGCTGTGCAGCCTACGATCCATCTAGGCGAGTGCGCATGTGCGTGCGTCATGACGCACATTGTACCAACCCAGCCTCCTCTTAAGGATCACTCACCCTCTCATCCAGTGCTGGATTATCGTCAGCTTCCTGTTGCCTGTTTCCTGTTTCCTGTTGTGACCTCGGCTTGCTCCACGGACTTGTCTCTGCCTGATAACCTGTGTACCGACCCCGGCTTGCTCCATGGACCTGCTTCTGCCTGATAACCTGTGTACCGACCCCGGCTTGCTCCACGGATCTGCTTTTGCCTGATAACTTGTGTACTGACCCCGGCTTGTTGTTACTTGGACTGACCACATGTGTATGACCCCCGGCCTGGCATTGACCACTGCACTGCCTGCTTTCACTGGAGCTTCTCAGAAGGGACCCGGATATCCCTCTCAGCCATCCACCTGCACCACCACAAGCATCCAGTGCTACTTGGGTCGCGTCACCTCCTGTCTCACTTCCAGGGGTGATTTGCACCGAGCTGCAAGGGAAGCCCTCTCAGCACTTCGGCCTCCACCCAGTGATCTGACAGTATAATTCAGCCATGTCAGAGGCCGACAGAGGTGCTTCCCAGCTCGAGGCACTGTGTCAGCAAGTTTCCAGTCTGACCCAAGCAGTCCAAAGACTGCAGGATGGCTACTTCCAGCTGGAGGGTCGAGTAGGCTCACCACCTCCTGCTGACCCCAATCAACCTCCTGCCAGCTCGGTGCCTGTCTCCTCTCTGCAAGGACCAGTTATGGCTACCGCACCTGAACCCAGGGTCCCCACTCCTGAACGCTTTCGTGGGGAGCGAAGAAAATTCAGGTCTTTTAAAAACGCATGTCTTCTGTACTTGCCACTTCAACCTAGAACCTTCTCTTCCGAGACGGTCAAAGTGGGGTTTATAATCTCTCTGCTGGCTGAAGAGGCCCAGACCTGGGCTCATAACCTCCTGGAGCAAAAGAGTCCAGCCCTGAATTCCGTGACCTCTTTCTTTGAGGCCATGGCCCAACTATATGAGGATCCGCAACGTACAGTCACGGCCGAATCCGCTCTGCATGCCTTACAGCAGAATAAACGTCCTGTGGATGATTACACCGTGGACTTTCGCCGATGGGCCGCGGACACGGACTGGAATGAGGCAGCCCTTAAGTACCAGTACCGACACGGACTGTCTGAAGCCCTTAAGGACGAACTGGCTCGGGTAGAGGCCCCCGCATCTTTGGAAGACCTGATCTCACTAGCGATTCAGCTGGACAGGCGCTTGCGGGAGAGACGCTCGGAGCGTCTTCAAGGGGCTCGACCCACCTGGGTACTGCCCAAGGTTCCATTTGCTGCCGCACCGCATCCTGGGCCTCCCGCCACCACGGGACCTGAGGGCGAGCCTATGCAAATAGGGCTGATCCGTTCCTCCTTGACCCCTGAAGAGAGGCAACGTCGACACCAGGCCAATCTCTGCCTTTACTGTGGGAAATCCGGCCACTTCTTGCGCAGCTGGCCAGTAAGGCCCAGTAAGTGCTACACCCGACCTCTGCTGAGTTGTCAAATTGCCAAACCATCTCCTGCTCATCTTGTTCTCCCTGTCTCCCTACAGGTAGCAGAAGAGAAGATTCCACTCCTGGCAATCATTGACTCTGGGGCAAGTAGCTGCTTCTTGGACCACTCACTAGCCAAGAGATTCGGTGTCCCTCTGCAAGCCAAGAAGCAACAACTCCATATCCTGTTAGCGGATGGCACCCTGCCCAGTTCTGGACCAGTCAGTGAAGAGACACACCCCATCTTCACCACAACGGACTCCCATCACCAAGAGTTCCTTTGCTTTGATGTCCTGTCCTCACCTATGTTTCCTAGAAAAGAAAAAGGCCGAAGCTCTTCCTCCGCACAGACCCTACGACTGTCCTATCGAGCTTCTTCCAGGTGCAGAGATTCCTTTCGGTAGGATATTCCCTCTGTCAGAAAAAGAATTGGAGACCCTCCGAGTCTATGTTAATGAAAACCTGGAAAAAAGGTTTTATTCGCCCCTCTTCTTCACCAGCAGGAGCCGGCATATTCTTTGTGGAAAAGAAGGACGGTACCCTAAGACCCTGTGTGGACTACCGGGAACTTAATAAGGTCACTATTAGAAATCGGTACCCTCTACCCCTTATTCCAGAACTGTTCCAACGCTTCCGTTCAGCCCGGATCTTCACAAAATTGGATCTTCGCGGAGCTTACAACCTGGTCTGCATCCGGAAGGGGGATGAATGGAAAACGGCCTTTAGAACTAGTTTTGGCCATTTCGAGTACTTGGTCATGCCCTTCGGGCTGTGTAATGCTCCGGCCACCTTCCAACATCTGGTCAACGATATCTTCCGGGAATTTCTGGATAACTTTCTCATCGTCTACCTGGACGATATACTCATCTTTTCTCCCAACCTTGAGCTCCACCGGGTCCATGTTAAGAGAGTACTGTCTACCCTAAGGGAACATGGTCTCTATGTAAAGGCAGAAAAGTGTGAGTTCGAAAAGAGCTCCATCCAATTCCTGGGGCTTATTATTTCCACCAACGGCATTTCCATGGACCCACAAAAGGTGAAGTCCATCCTGGAATGGCCAGCTCCCACCGATAAGAAGGGGGTCCAACGATTCGCGGGGTTTGCCAACTTCTATAGAAGATTTATAAAAGGATTCTCCACAATTATTTCACCTATTACCCAGCTGACTCGTCAACAGGTCCGTTTCCATTGGTCACAAGAGGCTGAAATGGCTTTCGACAAGTTAAAAACCTTGTTTATTTCGGCACCTATTTTTCAGCATCCTGACCCAGCTATACCCTATGTGCTTGAAGTACATGCATCAGAAATAGCCACTGGAGCAATTTTGTCTCAACGTATAGGCCCTTCTTCACCCCGTTGCCTTTTTCTCCCAGAAAATGACTCCTCCTGAGAGGAACTATGATGTGGGGGACCGGGAACTTCTGGCCATAAAATGTGCTTTGGAGGAATGGCGATACCTACTGGAAGGGGCTGCTCATCCCATCATGATTTACACAGACCACAAAAAACTGGAATATCTCAGGACTGCTAAATGCCTGAGACCTCGTCAGGCCCGATGGCCCTTGTTCTTTTCTCAATTTAACTTTCACCTAACCTACAGACCAGGATCGAAGAATGGGAAGGCAGACACCCTTTCCCGGATGTTTCCAGACATTCCAAATATGACTGAGCCTAACACCATTCTTTCGGCTCAAAATTTTTTACTTATCCAGACCGATTTACGGTCAGCAATCCAGCAAGCTTCCGTTCAATGTATAGAGCCAGGTGTCTCTTCCTTGAGACGACAAGAAGGATTCTTATGGTACCGTGAAAAGATCTTTGTCCCAGCACAAGCTAGACTACGGGTCTTGAAAACCTTACACGACCACAAGCTGGCCGGCCATTTCGGGGTCAAGAAGACGTGTGAGCTCATTCAGCGTCTCTTCTGGTGGCCAAATCTGGTCCGGGACTGTACCAACTATGTAAGTTCATGTGTCATGTGCCAGCGGAATAAGGGAGCTAAAACTAAATCCTGGGGTCCACTGAGACCACTGCCTATCCCTGAACAACCATGGAAGGGAATCTCTATGGAATTCATAGTGGAACTGCCACCCTCGGAAGGGTTTACCACTGTTCTGGTGGTCGTAGACAGTCTCTCTACGATAACTCACTTTCTGCCCATGATGGGCACACCCTCTGTAGTTGACACAGCCGATGCCTTTATAAAAGAAGTGATCAGGCTACACGGACTCCCGGACAGCATAGTCTCAGATAGAGGTGTTCAGTTCACTTCCAAGTTCTGGAGAGAACTCTGTAAGTCTCTGTCTTTTGAGGTTTGCCTATCGTCAGGGCCGTCTTTAATATTGATTGGACCATGGGCAAAAATTTTCTTGGGCCCCCCCCCCACCTCCGTTCTTGGGACATACATAAAAATAGCAGGTAGACTCAAAATCAGTTTACTGCAGCAGATCATGCAGTGATTACATTTGGTTGCCAGAGGTTACAGTCTATCCTTACTGCTCACAGACTGGTTGCTAGAGGTTACAATACATTATTTCTGCTTGCCAATTGGTTGCTAAAGGTTACTGCACATTATTGCTGCTCACTGATTGGTTGCTAGAGATTACAGCGGATCACTACTGTCAACTGATTATTGATTGCTACAGCTAATTGCACAATATTACCACTGACTGAGCAGTGGAGCAATCCCAAATAATTGTGCAAGTAAAGCGGCATATTAATACACATACTACAGGAGAGGGTCAGAGATTGTAAACGTACTACAGGAGAGCCTCAGAGACTGCAGACATACTACAGGAGACAGTCAGGGACTGCAGATATGGTACAAGCGACGGTCAGAGACCGCAGACATGGTACAGGAGGGGGGTCAGAGGCTGCGGACATGGTACAGGAGGGGGGTCAGAGGCTGCACAAATGGTACAGGAGGGGGGTCAGAGGCTGCGGACATGGTACAGGAGGGGGGTAAGAGGCTGCGGACATGGTACAGGAGGGGGGTAAGAGGCTGCGGACATGGTACAGGAGATGTCAGAGGCTGCGGACATGGTACAGGAGATGTCAGAGGCTGCGGACATGGTACAGGAGGGGGGTCAAAGGCTGCAGACATGGTACAGGAGGGGGGTCAGAGATTGAGGACATGGTACAGGAGGGGGGTCAGAGGCTGTGGACATGGTACAGGAGGGGGGCAGAAAACTTTCAACAATGCACACTTTACAGTTGAATAACACCGCTCAGGGTTTTAGAAAAGTAGGCATTATATTAGTGTAAGGACATACCTGGCCAGCTGGGCTCATTATACAATGTCAGAGGTCACTGGATGGTACTCCCACTCTCATCTTGCTTGCTAACTCCCGAGCATGTAGGCTGCAGGGGGCGGGGAATAGAGGTCTGGGGGCGGGGCTCCCACTCTGATCATTGCTCTCACTACAGGCAGGCAGCGCTTCTCAGAGGCGTAACTAGAACCTTCAGGGCCCAGGTGCAAGAACCCTTTCACGTGTTCTGTAGCATGACCCCCTACCTGCATAGTTGCCAACTTTTCCAAAAAAATTTCAGGGACACCTTTTTTTTTCTGTGTGTTCAGCCAGCCATTGTAGGCGGAGAACGTATCTTAATTAGGGGTGGGCCATTTAAAATGGGCATAAGTCTACACAAACCATCTAATGCCATTCTCCTTTTCACATCTCTACACCCCTTAGCACATATCTGTACTTCCCAAATAACCCATGTACCCCTGGCACAACTTGGTACCCCCCCCCCAGCACACTGCTGCACCTTCCACACACCTCTGCACCTCCCAGCATCCTCCGTACCCCTACACACCTCCTAGAATCCTCTTTATCCCCCAGTATGCCTCCACATGCCCAGCAAGCCTTTGTAACCCCCAGCACACAAACACACACACCCACCCGTCAGTGGGATCTGCTTGCTCAGCGGGGGATCTCTCCGCTGAGCAAACGGATGACAGGTCCATGTCTGCTCTGCTAATGCAGAGCGGACACGGACAGCCAGCTGCTCTCTATGGAGCTGTCGGATAGAAACAGGCCACCTGTCATTTGATCCGATCCACCGGATGGATAGAGAATGGACCCCCATCAATCTTTTTTTAGCAGACAGGATTGGATTGGATGGCAGGGGGTGTCAGCAGACACAAGTCTGCTAAGATCCGCTGCTCCACAGAGAGTAACAGATAGACGGATCGGGTCCATCTGAAAAACAAACAGGCAGACCTAATCAGTCCGTCAATGTGAAAGGGGCCTAACACATCTCTGCTCTGTACCCACTTGACGTGGACCTCCAACCCCCAGTGCATCTCTGTATCCCACCCCCAACTTTCATCCCATGGCCACTCACCTGAACATCTCCCCCCTGCATCTCAGTTCACTTCAGCTGCAGTTCACTATGCAGTGGAGGGGGCGATCAGCAGCTCTGTGGTGCCCAAAAGCTGCAGGATCTCTTTGTCTAGCAGTTCACTTCCCGAGTCTATACAGTGGAGAGGGGGAGGGGCCTCTGACCTGGGCAGGTATTGGCTTCAGTGTACAAGGAGAGCGACTTGTATTCTGAAGCCAATACCTGCCATGGTCAGAGGCCCCTATAGTTGCCAACACTTAAAAAATATTTTTTAGGGACATCCTGGTTTCCTGCATGTCAAAAGCCATTGTAGGCGGGGCATGTACTTTAATTAGGGACGGGGCATTCATTTATTTTCGGTGTGGTTCTACAAGAAGCGTCCCATTAACATATTTATTTGTTGGGGGAAGCTTTCCTTGTATCTAAAGTTTACTGTTTACATTTTGTGACATGTCACATCACTTGGGTCCCAGGACACCCCATGAGAGATTTGGAGCACTCAGGGCTAGCGATTATACTGCATGTATTATTATTGTCACTAGGACATTAGGATGCTATTTGAGATATTATCATAGCATGCATGAAGATGTGAAAAATTGCTAAAGTGAACATATATACTGTGACTGTACTTTTATATTACTTTCATGGTAATGTGAACATACAGATATTTATTTGGATTTATTATTGTAGCTTATTATAAACTATAATAATAAACCCAAATAAATATCCACGTTCACATTAACAATAAATAAAAAAAGCAGTCCAATATATGGTGACTTTAGCAATTGTTTACATCTTCATAAATATTAGGAACATCTCCATTTGTAGTCCTAGTCACAATAATAATCAATGAAATCTGTAATATTGATTACCTTACATTGGCTGGTGGTGGAGACACTGAGGTTCCCTGGATTTTGGATAAGGGTGGAGGTGTAAATGAACTCCAGGGAATCTCAGGGTCTCCATATGGTCACATTTTGCTGCTTAGAGAAGCGTCACCTGCTGCACATTTTCAACCTGGAATCCTCCACCGTGCGCTGCAGTCTCTCACAGGGTCTCTCTCTCCATGCAGCTTCAGCCTCGTACCTGCCTGCACCAGAACAGGGACTGGGCACCATCAACTTCGAGGCTGGCCACACCCCCTCCCAGAGTCCAACCCAATCAAAATGCATGCCTCAGCAGGCTCCGCCTCGGGGATGTTCTGCAGAAGTAGGAGCAAGTGTCCTGATCTTCTGCTCCGCAGATCGAGACAGCTGACAACCACAGAGGCCCCTCCCCTCTACACTGTACATACAAAGGAAAGGAGGGAGATCCCACGGCTCATGGGCACCGCAGAGCTGCCGATTACTGAATAGTGAACTAACAGCCGAATCTACAGGGGGAGATGCCGGGTCTTAGGGCCCCCCCACTGATGCTCTGACCCTCGCCCCCCTCTAAACTGGCAGGGGAATACAAAGGTCTGGGGGCGGGGCTCCGATCACTGCTCTCCCTACAGCCGCTCTGATCCGAACATACAGGATGCATTTGGCGGGGATCAGAGCATCAGTGGAGCTCCCAGTCCCGCCCCCTCTCTGCTGGCTTGCAGCCTCCGTGCGCTCTGCATCATCCAATGTGCGGGTTCAAGCGGCAGCTGCTTTGGGCCCCTCAATAAAGATTGGGCCCTGGGCAGTTGCCCCGGTTTGCCCTATGGTAAAGACGGCCCTGCCTATCGTCTGCCTATCATCCGCAGAGTAATGGGCAAACCGAACAAACCAATCAGACCCTTGAACAGTATCTGCGTTGCTTCTGTACCTGCTCTCAAGATAACTGGGTCCCGCTTCTTCCCTGTGTGGAGTTTGCATATAACAACTCCTTGCACTCTGCAACTAACCAGACTCCGTTTTGGGCAAACTACGGGTTCCATCCCTCCTTTTTACCAAACATCTTACCTGAGACATCAGTTCCTGCAGTACAGGACCGGATAACTACCATTAAAACCAATTATCGACTGCTACAGGAGAACATCGCAAAAGCTCAACAGGAGTACAAAAGATTCCACGATCTCGGGAATAGGGAGAATCCTGCATTTAAGATTGGGGATGAAGTCTGGCTCTCCTCAATCAACTTAAAGATCTCGTGCCCTTCTAAGAAATTAGGACCAAGGTTTATCGGACCCTTCAAGATCAGGAGGATCATCAACCCTGTGGCCTTTGAACTGGCCCTACCAGGCTCCTACAAGATTCATCCTGTGTTCCATGTTTCCCTGCTGAAGCCTGCAGTGCCTAGTCCCTTCCCAGGGAGGGAAGAGCCACCTCCACCCCCAATCACGGTGGAGGGGGAATCAGAATTCGAGGTCAAGTCCATCCTGGATTGTCGGAAGAAGGGTAATTCTACACAATACCTAATCAAATGGAAAGGTTACCCCCCTGAGGACAATTCGTGGGAACCTGTAAGTAACATTCACGCCCCTAAACTCATAAAAGAATTCCATGACAAATTCCCTGAAAAACAAGCCTAGTTGGGCATCCGGAGGCTGCCCTTTGGGGGGGCACTGTCAGGGACTCAGACGCCGCTGTGTAGCCTTTGATCCATCTAGGCGAGTGCGCATGTGTGTGCGTCATGATGCACATTGTACCAACCCACCCTCCTCCTAAGGATCACTCACCCTCTCATCCAGTGCTGGATTATTGTCAGCTTCCTGTTTCCTGTTGTGACCTCGGCTTGCTCCACGGACTTGTCTCTGCCTGATAACCTGTGTACCGACCCCGGCTTGCTCCACGGACCTGCTTCTGCCTGATAACCTGTGTACCGACCCCGGCTTGCTCCACAAATCTGCTTCTGCCTGATAACTTGTGTACTGACCCCTGGTTGTTGTTACTTGGACTGACCACATGTGTATGACACCCGGCCTGGCATTTACCACTGCACTGCTTGCTTTCACTGGAGCTTCTCAGAAGGGACCCGGATATCCCTCTCAGCCATCCACCTGCACCACCACAAGCATCCAGTGCTACTTGGGTCGCGTCATCTCCTGTCTCACTTCCAGGGGTGATTCGCACCGAGCTGCAAGGGAAGCCCTCTCAGCACTTTGGCCTCCACCCAGTGATCTGACAGTGGCACTCATTGCTATACCATCATCCCTCTCAATGCTGGTATTTGAGAAGGCATGAGGTATAGTAGGGTTAGAGATCATAGATGAGGAGCAAGGTGATGTATGCTTGTTTTGATCTGGTGCCTCTTTCAGATGCTGTTGCCAACGGACTGCATGACAGGTCGTCATATGCCTTGTCAAGCATGTGGGGACCAAGCGGCTGGTGTTCTGGCCACGCTTGATCCGCTTTAGACAGATGTTGCAAACAGCAACACTGCGGTCTACTGCACAGGTGCTGAAAAAACCCCACACTAATGAACTTTTGTGAATCCGCAGGGAGTTTGCAGCACCCTGCGCCTGTGGAGCTCTGTGCTGTGACGCAATAGTTTGGCTACTGCTATGGCGGCCCCTGGAGCATATCCTGCCTCGTTGGAGTTGTGCGTCCTCCTGATCCTCCCTCTCCTCCTCCTATATCCTGTCAGGCACCCAAGTACAGTCAGTGACCTCATCATCCCCTCCCTCCTCGTCACTGGAGCAAACTTGGCAATATGCTTCAGCTGTGGCAACATGACTGCTTGTTTCTTGTCCATCATTGTCACCCCCCTCTCTCTAGGCTCACGTTATTCCCTTCATTAACCTTCAAACCAACATCACAGCTTTCAAATTGCTGCGCATCCTCCAGCAGCATGTCACTGACACTATGATTGAATAGTTCAGGTGACTCCTCCGTGCATGATGGTGGGGCGACAGAAGGAGTAGCTGTGGAGAAAGCGCCTGTGGAATGGGCCACTTTGGCAGCTGCGGTGGAAGGCAAACTACTGTGAGCGTGGGTGTCAGAGGACAAGGTGGATGAGGACGGCTTATTGATCCACTCCACCAACTCTTCCACATGTTGTGGCTGAATAGCATGGGCAGCACCAGAAATAAAGGATGGGCGTGCCCCACCTGCAGAGGATGCACTATGTCGACTGTGATCACCACTTTTCACAATGGACACAGAGGCTGCTTGCTGTCTTTTCGTGGCCTGTGAGCGTTGGCCTCTCCTTGTCGGCCTTTCGGACATGATGTTAAAACAGATTCATATAGGGTATACGCAACTGACCAATAGATACTCAATGATCTGATATGATGTAATGGATAGCCCTATAGATGAGCTGTGGTGGTTATAGATGTACGCAAGTGACCGATTAACAATACTCTCACTGATGTGATGTAATCGACAGCCCTATAGATGACAAGCTGTCGTGGTTATAGTATGTACGCAAGTGACTGATTAAAAATACTCTCCCTGATATGATGTAATCAATAGCCCTATAGATGAGATGTGCTGCTTATAGGATGTACGCAAGTGACCGATTAACAATACTCTTACTGATATGATGTAATTTTTAGCCCTGTAAATGAGCTGTGCTGCTTATGGGTTGTACGTAAGTGACCGATTAACAATACACTCACTGATATGATGTAATTTATAGCCCTATAGATGAGCTGTGCTGCTTATAGGATGTACGCAAGTGACCGATTAACAATACTCTCACTGATATGATGTAATTTATAGCCCTATAGATGAGCTGTGCTGCTTATAGGATGTACGCAAGTGACCGATTAACAATACTCTCACTGATATGATGTAATCTATAGCCATATAGATGAGCTGTGCTGCTTATAGGATGTACGCAAGTGACCGATTAACAATACTCTCACTGATATCATGTAATCAATAGCCCTATAGATGAGGTGTGCTACTTATAGGATGTATGCAAGTGACCGATTAATAATATTCTCACTGATGTGATGTATTCGATAGCCCTATAGATGAGAAATCTCTCTCCCTCCCTGTTAGGAATGAACGACTGGCACTACACTGTCTGACAAACTGCAAAAAACGATTCTCTCCCTGCCTGAAACACGTTCCTGGCCCTCCCTACACTGTTAGGAATTAATCACTGGCACTGCTTGACAAACTGCAAAGAAACAAATCTCTCCCTGCCTCAAACACGTTCCTGGCCCTCCTTACACTGCTAGGAATGAATCTCTGCACTGTCTGACAAACTCCAAAAAAAGCTACTCTCTCCCTGCCTCACACACGTCCCTCTCCCGGTCTTCTAGCCCACACAATCACACTACACGCTGCTGCTGCACGGGCAGCCTTTATGTAGTGTGGGGCATGTACTTGGCCCCTGAGCCATGATTGGCTAAAGGCAGCCTGCCTTTAGTCCAATCATGGCAGAGAACATTTGATTGGCCAAAGCATGAGGTCAGGGTGCATGCTTTGGCCAATCACATAACGTGCTGCGTGTGCGGCTCGCATGCAGTGCATTATGGGAATCTCAAATTTCCCGCGAAGAAGCACATTTGCTCGTTATTCGATGAACGATCAAACGACCGATGTTTGAGTCGAAGTTCGCTTCGACTCAAACTCGAAGCTCATCCCTAGTCTCGGGTACATCTATCATTTGAGGGGGCTCCTAGACGGTGAGCTCTTTCCACTGTGCAGGGTGTTGCAATCCCCAGAGCTTCAGGAATGCGTAGGGCACAAATGTCCTGTGGAGATCCTGCATTGATGGACTCGGGAAGGCCATATAATCCTCAGGTTACTGCGTTGGGAACGATTCTCTAGGTCAGAGATATGCAGATGTTGCAGAACTACAAGTCCCATGAGGCATAGCAAGACTCTGACAGCCACAAGCATGACACCCAAAGTCAGAGGCATGATGGGACTTGTAGTTTTGCAACAGCTGGAGGGCCACAGTTTGAATATCCCTGCTCTAGGTCATCTAATTTATGCTGGATATAATGTTGTGTATGTCTCAATTGTTGATCTGCTGTGTAGGAACTCTGGATCTCATCTTCTAGGTCTGATATGCGATATTCTATCTCCGATAGGCATTTAGCCTGATCCCCAAGCTCCTTTCTGAGCTGTTTTATTCCAGCTGCTTTTGCTCTGTCAACTGCAGCAGTTATTGTTGGTGACAGGAGGGCTGCCACAGCCTATGCCAAGGCAGTGTACTGATCTTCAGGGGGAATTAAAGCTTGGGCTGCAGGAGGAGCGGAGTGTGCTATGTCGGGCAGCTCTTCAGCGACTACCATATTGGCTGCATGTGAAGGAGAGATGCCAGACTCAGCGCAAGAGGACGGGACCGCGCCGGAGGCACCATGGATCACTTACCAATCCATCCCTGGGAGTCTCGAGGCTTCATTGAGGGAGATGGAGGCAGAGCGGGTCATCTGTGGGCTGTGGATGCCGGGTTTGTATGGTGATTCTCCCGGAGCCTTCGTTCCATGCTCCCCTACATGTGGCACTGGAACCGGAAGTCCTTGGCTTTTTATCTTAATGCATAGAATAAATTAAGATAAGAAACCTTCCTGCCTTTACAACTCCTTTTAGTGTTGGAACCTTTATGTTTTATTATCTTTATAAATGATATCGGGTCTGGGATTAAAAGTACTATTTCAGTCTTTGCAGATGACACCAAGCTATGCAGTGGAGTAACTTCCTTACAGGGTGTCTCCAATTTACAAGCCGACCTCAATGCACTCCCGCCTTAGCTCTCGGTATCCAATGGCAACCGGATTAAAACCTGCGTCTTGGAGATCTATGGCCTGGTCACGAGGTACAGGAAGTGAGGGCTTTAATATGAGCATGCATGTCAGGTAACAAAAGTACGCTGGAATGGTGGAGTGGGCGCAGGCTCAGCACGTCACTCCTAACATAGTTACATGATTAGTCTGGTAGAAAAAAGACACAAGTCCATCTAGTTCAATCAATAACATAGGAAAACAAAGTATACAATGCTATATACACAATCAAATACCCACAGTTGATCCAGTTACATCAGTTACAGTTTGTAGTGATATGGGACAGCACTTTTCAGAGTCTGGGAACTGCCTTATTGTTAGATTCTGGTCCTGAGCATTATTGGACGTACTCTGCGCAAAAGATACCCCGCGCGTGCACGGGTGCAGGCGGCAGGGATCCTAGTATTGTATGGAAGGTAGTGAGAGCAATATGTGGGAAGGGGGGGCTTTGTCTTGTGCTTGAGAGACTACTTAGTCCATATTCTAGATCAGATAGTATTATATACATCTACATACTGTATCTACAGTTATATTCAAATCTGCTTTAAATAAATCCACAACTTGAGTTGTCCTTAGCCTTGCTCAAAAGTAACAAGCCTGGCAGATCCATTGTGCCGTGCACCCTAAAGGCTTATGCATACGCTTATGCATATACAGTATATGTCTGTGCTAATGTTTACATGTGTACAGCATAGAGTGTTAATGTACTCTAGTCTATTGGAGCCATTTGCATCCCAGCAACAAAGGATGCTAAGTGGCAAGATCCACTTGCGAACTAACAACTGAGGACACAAGGTATCAATAGGCCAACTGCATCTTAGTACCAAGGGATCCTAGGAACTATCAACCAAGGGCGCTAGGTGGCAGGAGCCATTTGCATCCTAGCAAGAAAGGATACTAGGCAGCAGAAGCCGTATGTGTCTTGGCAACAAAGGAAGCTAAGTGGCAGGAGCTGCCTGCATCCTAGCAACACGGGATGCTAGGCAGCAAGAAGTACCTGTGCCCTAGCAATGAAGGTCCTAGGCAGCAAGAGCCACCTGTGTCCTAGAAATGAAGGACACTAGATGGCAGAAGTTGCTTGCAATCTAGCAACTAAGGATGCTAGTCTAGGCAACAACAGACCCCTGTGTCCCAGCAACAAAGAATGCTAGGCAAGAAAATCCCTCTACATTCTAGCAACTAAGAACACCAGGATGCAAGAGCCATTTACACGTGTACAGCATAGAGCACAAATGTACGCTGTTGGAGCCACTTGGTCCTAGCAACAGAGGATGCTAGGCGGCAGGAGCCGCCTGCATCTTAGCAACAATGGAAACTAGAGTTGACTGCATTCTAGAAAAAATGAACGCTAGATGACAGCAGCCATCTGCTTCCTAGTAACAAAGCATCCTAGCAATGAAGGATACTAGGTGGCAGGAGCCATCTGCATTCTAGCAACAAAGGATGCTAGGCAGCAGGAGCCGCCTATGTCCTAGCAATGAAGAATGCTAGATGGCAAGAGCAGCCTGTGTCCTAGCAATTAAGGACACTAGACGGCAAGAGCTACCTATGTACTAGACATAAAGAATGCTAGATGTCAGGAGACACCTACGTCCAAAGAAGGACACTAGGCATCAGGTGTTACCTGCATCCTAGTAATGAAGGATGCTAGGCACCAGTATGCATGTAAATGTTAGCACAAACGTTCCATGTGTACACTGTTCGGCAAGAGCCGTTTACATTTGTACAGTATAGAGCACAAATTTACTCTATTGGAGCCACTTTCCTCCTAGCAACAGAGGATGCTAGGCGGCAGGATCTGCCTAGGTTGCAGGAGCCACCTGCCTCCTTGCAATGAAGGACACAAAGTAGCAGGAGCTGCCTGCGTCCTAGCAGCGAACAGCAGGAAAAGCTACCAGTGTCCTAGCAACAAAGGACAATAGGCAGCAAGAGTCACCTGTGGCCTAGCTATGAAGGACACTAGGTGTCAGAAACCACCTGTGTCCTAGAATTGAAGGACACTAGACAGCAGGAGTCGCCTGCGTCCCAGCAATGAAGGATGCTAGGTAGCAAGAGCTACCTATGTCCTAGCCATAAAGAACTCTAGATGTCAGGAGACCCCTGCCTTCTAGAAAAGGACACAAGGCATGAGGTGCTACCTGCATCCTAGCAATGAAAGACACTAGGTGTCAAGAGCCACTTGCGATCTAGCTACGAAAGTGGCTGTAGGCATGTAAATGTTAGCACAAACATTACAAAAAGCTGTTTACATGTGTACAGTGTAGAGCAAAAATTTGCTCTATTGGAGCCACTTTCCTCATAGCAACAGAAAATGCTAGGTGGCAGAAGCCGCCTGCATCCTAGCAACAAAAGAAACTAGGTGGCAAAGCCACCTGCTTTCTAACAATAAAGGATGATAGGTGGAAGAAGCTGCTTGCAACTTAGTAAAGAGAGACACTAGGTTGCAGGAGCCACCTGCCTCCTAGAAATGAAGGACATTAAGTAGCAGAAGCCACCTGCCTCCTAGCAACATACGATGCTAGGCAGCAGGAGCTGTCTGTGTCCTAGCAATGACGGACACTAGGCGGCAAGAGCTACATGTGTCCTAGCAACAAAGGACACTAGGCAGCAAGAGCCACCTTTGTCCTAGCCATGAAATACACTAGGTGTCAGAAACCACCTGTACCCTAGCATTAAAGGACACTAGACAGCAGGAGTCGCCTGCGTCCTAGCAATGAAGAACGCTAAGCAGAAAGAGCTACCTGCATCCTAGCAATGAAGGACACTAGGCGGCAAGTGCCACCTATGTCCTAGAAATAAAGAATGCTAAATGTCAGAAGACACATGTGTCCTGTAAAAGAAGGACACTAGGCTTTAGGTGTCAGGAGCCACTTGCGATCTAGCAATGAAGGCCGATCTAGACATGTAAATGTTAGCACAAACATTACCTGTGTACACTGTAAGACAAAAGCCATTTACATGTGCACAGTGTAGAGCATACATTTACTCTATTGGAGCCCTTTTCCTCCTAGCAACAGAGGATGCTAGGTGGCAAAAATCACCTGCTTTCTAGCAATGAAGGATGCTAGGTAGCAGAAGCCACCTGCCTCCTAGCAATGAAGTATAGTAAGCAGTAGGAGCTGCCTGTGTCCTAGCAACAAAGGATGCTAGGCAGCAGGAGCTGCCTGTGTCCTAGCAATGAAGGACGCTAGGTGGCAAGAGCTACTATTTTCGTAGCAACAAAGGACACTAGGCAGCAAGAGCCACCTGTGTCCTAGTCACTAGGTGTCAGAAACTACCTGCATCCTGATGTAGCACCCTCCTAGGTAGGTGCTATTGCTCCTTCTGCTTATCAGGGGAGCCTAATCTGTTAGGTTGCCTGTTGCATGTCTCCACGTGTAATTCACTGGGTCTGAGGGAGTGTCCCCACTCTATCCAATGAGGGAGCTTGTTGGACAGTGGAGGAAACCCAGCCAGTAACACATTGACTTTTGTAGGAGTCCCAGTGGGAGGGCATTCTTGCAATGCATCCTGGGATTGCTCATAAAAGCCTGGGGGACATGTGACAGGGCATCTTTGGCGGGAAGCAGAGTCCCAGGAGGACGCAGTCGGCTGGTCTCTCCTCCTGCTGTGTATGAGGAAGGTGGTCTTGGGCAGTCGGCCTGGTGAACCAGGTGTGAAGCTGAGCTGATGAGGATCCAGTGTAGCTGACGGTGGAGTTGCTGGCAGAGTCTCTTGGGAGAAAAAGTGTCCGTGAGTGCTGTGGGACTTGCCAAAAGGTTGGCCCAGGAAGGGGGACCACTCCAGTGAAGTCAGGGGATCAAGGAGCTAGCTCACACACAGAGAAGTACAGTAAAGGGGGTGCCGTGTAGCACCCTGAAGAATAGGGATAAAGGGGGTGCCTAGTTGGGCCCTGAAGAGCGATTCACAGAGTAATACAAGTCCAATAAATTCTACTTCCCTGCTATTGACAAGGTGAAGCAGCGGCCTTGTGGCACTCAGTTATCTTTAGACGTCCCAGCAAATTGTGCATAGTTTATTCAATTTGGAGTATCCCACTCATCCCTTCTCCCATCCAAGTTCTCATATAAAACTACAAAAAACCAAAACCCCTAGACTGTTTCTTGACCGAGCCAAGCACTTTGATAATGCTAAACCGTGATTTTGTTGCTATGGGTAACCCAGGGGGAATCCGTAACCAGCGGCTCCCAAGGGAGTAGTGCTACACTAGCATTGAAGGACACTAGAAAGCAGGAGTCGCCTGCATCTTAGCAACGAAGGACACTAGGTGGCAGGAGTCGCCTGCATCTTAGCAACGAAGGACACTAGGTGGCAGGAGTCGCCTGCATCTTAGCAACGAAGGACACTAGGTGGCAGGAGTCGCCTGCATCTTAGCAACGAAGGACACTAGGTGGCAGGAGTCCCTTGCGACCTGGAAACAAAGGAAGCTACGCAGGTAACTGTTAGCACAGATGTTACATGCATACACTTTACACACCTGATTTTTTATAGGACCTTTTTGCCTGCCAGATCCTATGTAAAATGACATGCCTGTGTTTATGAGCCCTATGTAGTAAATATGTCATGCACGAGTATGGACTCTCCCATGTACATATATCATTTACAATTTTGAATAGAAATGTTTCTAAAGCACTATCATTCCAGCATTTCTCCTGTGTGGCTGGATGTCTTACTCGCTGAATTCCTGGCTTGGAACCACGTGAGATTATTGTATTGTTTGAGAACACAATAGTCCATGCCGGAATTTACCATTTAAATGACTTTTTGTGGCCATCCCTTTTTTAATTTATTTTCATCTGTCTTCTGTTGCAACAGTATATCTACAGGAAGCACCTGAGGAAGAGTTATGGGGCCGTTTATAATTAAAATTGTGTAACCGTGGCACTTCAGTTTGAAGAGGAACTTGAAAAGGAAGACAATTTTTTAATTCTTTCACAGTTAACGATGCTATAAATTCACTTTTTGCCTTTTGCAAATTGGCAAGCCGAAATTTCTATAAGAATTATACTGTATATTACACTTATAAAAAAAATCTCATAGGTGAGTCGATGAAAGGCTCATATATGACAATCCACCTTTATTAGAATCATTTTTGATTATTAGTTTAACCACTTCTGGACCGGATGGATTTGCCCCCTTAATGACCAGGACATTTTTTGCGATTCGGTACTGCGTTACTATAACGTAAAATTGCGCGGTCGTGCGGCGCTGTACCCAAATAAAATTGATGTCCTTTTTTTCCCCACTAATAGAGCTTTCGTTCGGTGGTATTTGATCACCTGCGCGATTTTTATATTTTGCGCTATAAACAAAAAAAGCGACAAAAATTCTGAAAAAAGAAAAACAATCTTTTTCACTTTCTGCTATATAACATTCCCAAAAAAAAGAAATTTAAAAATCTAATTTTTTCATACTTTTAAGCCAATTTGTATTCTGCCACATATTTTTGGTGAAAAAAAAATCGCATTAAGTGTATTGGTTTTCGCAAAAATTATCATTATTATTACGAACTAGGGGAAAGATTTATGTCATTTCTATTTATTTATTTATTTTTTTACTAGTAATGGCGGGGATCTGCTATTTTTAGCGGGACTGCGACATTGCGGCGGACAGATCGGACCCCTAACTGACATTTTTGACATTTTTGGGGGGACCAGTGAGATTACTGCAGTAATCAGTGCTACAAAATATGCACTGTTACTGTAATAATGACACTGGCAGGGAAGGAGTTAACACTGTGGGTGATCAAGGGGTTGAATGTGTACCTAGGGGAGTGTTTCTAGCTGTGGGGGGGCGTGGCTTGTGGAATGACCATAGAGACCAGTGTCCCTATATAGAAGGCTCTGTGATCATTCCAGAGAGAAGAACGGTCAGCTGTGTTTACAACAGGAGACCATCCTCTCTCAGCGGAGAGCGATCACAAGTGCCCGGCGGAAATCGTGACAACTGGTTCCATGGATCGGCATCCTCGCTGCCTAGTGGGCCCCCAGGAGCGCTCCCGCGAATCGACGTAGGGGGTACGTCGATTCGCGCAGCCTAGCCAGCCTGCCGCAGTAAAACTGCGGCGGGTAGTCGGTAAGCGGTTAAATGGGATCTAGCATCAAATATAGTGATTGGGAAGGGGAATGTGGGACTTGAAAAGAAGCCATGATCAGAATATCATGCACCTCCATCCCTGTTCAGTATTTAAAAGGAAGAGGTTGGGACTTTAAATGAGAGGCATGAACCAGCTGGTAAAATGAAACAGTGACACATTTATTGTTGCATATGAGTACATGTAAAACATAACATGTTTCAAAAGGTAAAGTATAAAAGAAAAACAAGTATGAGCTGATAAGTGTTCCCCAAGGACAGGTTGTATAAAAACCGACATCGCACAATTACATAGATACGATAGATTTATGATCACTAAATAGTATAACTGCATCAACCAGTCTCAACGCGTATCGTGGACCACATTTCCTCTTCCTCAGGAGCAGGCGTGTGATGCGTATCTGTAATAATACGTGAGTGTATAGAAAAAAAATGCCAATATAATCTGATGGGTAGAATGAGGAGGGGGAGAGGGGAGGGAAGGAAGGTCCCATCCCCATTTAACCTACAATGCAGCTCAACTTGAAAAGATATGGCGTTGAACGTTAGACATTGTAAGTTGATTGGGGATGTGACTTTCCTTCCCTTGCTCCTGAGGAAGTGGAAATGTGGTCCATGAAACGCATTGAGCCTGGTTGATGACAGGTAACCTTCCCCACTTCCTGGGAGACACCACCACGGCGCTGTCCCTCGGAAGTTCGGTCCCCCTCCTATTTCCTCCGCCTCTGGGCCAATTACAAACCGCATGCGCAGTAGGAAACCAGCAGTGAAGCTGAAAGGCTTCACCGCTGGGTTCCCTTACCCTGGATGGCAGTGGCGGCACCCAAGAGCCGATACGTAAATCGGCTTCGGGTGCCGACATCGCGGGCTCCCTGGACAGGTAAGTTCTACTATTTAAAAGTCAGCAGCTACAGTATTCGTACCTGCTAACTTTTAGTCTGATCATGATAAAGACATTTAACAACCCCTCCATCAAGCAGCAAAACAAGTATCCCTCATTTATTAAACATTTCTATTGGATTCAGTTTAGTGCAGAGGCTATACAAGTTCCCAAGAATTATGTATTTTGATATATAGTATACTGTAGGGCAGAAATGATTTTGTTCAATGGAAATGCAGCTCAAACATTAGTCATAAGTGGCTCATCTCAATTGCAAGGTGAATATAAACAGGATTGCTTGTTGCATCTTGTGTAAATGCAAGTCCTCAGGCTGACAGCAATCACTTCATTGACAGGCTGCAGATAAAGGAGCTGGACGCCGCACCTGTCCCTCCCGGGCACACTCAAATGCCAGGATGAACGGTTAAACAACTCTTTGTGCAAGGGGCCTTATTATTATACACTTCTATAGCGCTGACATGAACCGCAGTGCTGTACAATGGGCACTAAGCCAGTCACATCAGTCTCTGTATCAGAGGAGCTTACACTCTAATGTCCCAAAATACCCACACACACTATTATTATTATTATACATTAGTACACGCCTGGGGCATGTCCTTTCATATAAATCACACTCTCACATTACCTCCCTCACCCTTCTGCTTCTCCTAACCTCTGGAGATATATCCCCAAACCCCATCATTTACCTGTACTCAACACACCCATTACCCTGCACCCTCTGGCAGCAGCCACAATCAACACAATTTAGTTCCCATTTCTCTTCTTCCCAAGACCAGACTCCCTTTCTCTTGTGCCCTTTGGAATGCCCGCTCTGTCTGTAACAAACTTACCTCTCTCCGTGACCTCTTTATTGCTAACTCATTTCATCTACTCAACATTACCGAAACGTGGCTTCATGAATCCATCACTGCATCTTCTGATGCCCTATGCCATGGTGGTCTTCTCTGGACTCACTCCCCCAGATCCAGGGGACGCTAAGGAGGGGGTGTCGGAATCCTTTTAGCCCCACTTAGCACCTTTCAGGTACTTCACCAACCTCCCTCTCTGTCACTCTCCTCATTTGAGGCACACTGCATTCATCTTCTTTTTCCAGTTTCTCTAAGGACAGCTGTGACCTACCGGCCCCCTGAACAGCTATCAACCTTTCTTGATGACTTCTCTGCCTGGCTAACCTACTTTCTCTCCTCTGAAATCCCCACAATCATTCTCTGTGATTTCAACATCCCTATTAATACTAACACTCCTGCCACTTCCAAACTTCTCAGTCTAACCTCCTTTGACCTGAAGCAATGGGTACATGCTTCTACTCACTCTGAAGGAAATATCCTTGACCTTGTTTTCTCCCACCTATGCACTCTGTGCAACCTCTCCCTCTCTCTGATCACTACCTTATTAGTTTCACTCTCTCTCTCTCCTCCACTTCCTCTCCCTCCAACCGCCTAACTGTTACCTGTAGAAACCTTTGCCATCTCAACCCTTCTCTTCTCGTGCTACAGATGACGTCGTAGTGACGAAACGCGTAGGGTGTGGCTTATTGCGTCATATGTCACTTCCAGTGGCGATGGTTCCAGGCTGTGGAACGCAGAAGCGCTCAGGCTTGGCGGACCCTGCATTCTGACGGTGAACTTCCTCAACTGTGAGTGGATATGGCTTACATCTTGTATCTCTAACAATACTACGCAATGGAAGCTAACTTATATTTGCAGTGCCTATGGTGATTCTGAGTGGGAGCCAGGCTATACGTGCAGCTTTCACCCCAATACCAATTGTGTGTGCCTATGGTGATTCTGAGTGGGAGCCAGGTTTCAAGTGCAGTTTTTATCCCTATACCAATGGTGTGGTAAGTGCTTTTGCCTAGTGGGGGGCCACGGGTAACAGCACCGCATACATTTGCACGATATATGTTGTGAGCACTCAATTCACTGGCACAACTTTATTGTAACTTTATTGTATAATCAACAGAATCAGTTTGTATCTCAGCACATAGCACTTTAGGTTGTGGCACCTCGGCCCCCTATAAGTCCACACGATATATACGCACAGTGCACTTTTATGCTTTTATGATATTTTATGCTATTCACTTGCACGCACAGTGCACTTTTTTCATTTTAATGACATTTTATGTTATCCACCGGTCAATTTTAATTCTTTGCATACTGTGGTAGCGCCGACATACCAACAACACTTGCACTTTATTATTCACATACTACCTCAGAGGTAGGTTGGCGGCAGCTTACACCATTTTTTCACATTTTTCCATTTTTGATTTCCATGTTTGGAACTCCATAGCGCTGGTAATCTCACACCCCCCATACTTCTGTCTACAACACTTCACTGTTAGCCTCCCTGGACACATTGGCCCCCCGCACTGCACATCAAATCAGGCTCCAACCCCTTCAGCCTTGGCAAAGCAGATATCACTAGAAGTCTGAAAAAGTATAGCCGTGCTCTTGAGTGCCTGTAGCGTAAGACTCGGTCTCAGAAAGATTTCAACCAATATAAATCTGCCCTCCAAAAATACAATTCCAGTCTCCACACTGCCAAGCAGGCCTATTTTATCACTATTATTACCAACTTATCATCCCATCCCCCTCATACTCTTCTCTACCTTCAACTCTCTACTTCGTCCTCCACTGCCTCCACCCACTAACTCATTCACTGCCCAGGAGATCGCCAATCACTTTAACCACTTGCCGACCGCTCACATGGAGCGCACTGCGGCAAAGTGGTTCGTTATCGTCCAGCGACGTAGACCTACGTCGCTGGAATCCTCCCCTTGTGGGTGGCGCGCGCGTGCCGCCAGAGGCTCGCTCCCGCTGTATTCAGTCACAGCCGGAGTCTGGCCAGGGGAGGAGAGGCGGTGATCACCGTGGCTCTTCCCCGATCGTCGGGGATCGAGTGAGGAAATCCGCCTGCTTGTGTAAACAAAGCGGGTGGATCTCCTAAGTGACAGACAGTGACAGATTACAGGATTCAGCATAGCTGAACCTGCGATCTGTGCCTGTGTCACATAGTCCCCTCCCCCCACACACGTCAGTAAGCTCCAGGCATAAATTAACCCCTTGATCACCAATAAAAGTTAACCCCTTCCCTGCCAGTATCATTTTTACAGTAACAGTGCATATTTATAGCACTGATTACTGTAATAATGTCACTGGTACCCCCAAAAGTGTCAAAAATGTCAGTCAAGGGTCCGATCTGTCCGCCACAGTGTCGCAGTCCCGCAAAAAAAAAAAAAAATCGCAGATCGCCGCCATTACTAGTTAAAAAAAAAAGCAATAAAAATGACATCAATTTCCCGTAGTTAGTAGCTGCGATAACTTTTGCGCAAACCAATCAAAATACGCTTATTGCAATTTTTTTTACCAAAAATATGTAGCAGAAAACAAATTGGCCTAAAATGTTAAAAAATTTTGATTTTTACATTTTTTTGGGGGAATTTCATAAAAAAAAAATGTGAAAAATATTGTTATTTTTTCAAAATTGTCGCTCTTTTTTTGTTTATAGCGCAAAAAGTAAAAATTGCACAGGTGATCAAATACCACCAAAAGAAAGCTCTATTTGTAGAAAAAATAAGGACATAAATTAAATTTGGGTACAGCGTCGCACGACCGCGCAATTGTCCGTTAAAATAACGCAGTGCCGAATCGCAAAATATGGCCTGGTCAGGAATGGGGTAAAATCTTCCGGTCATAAAGTGGTTGAGAATTTTTTTGTCAAAGACATGTAGCTAAATAAATTTTGGCCTAAATATATGACAAAACTTTAATATATTGGATATTTTTTAACTGCCAAAGTAGAAAAATATTGTTATTTTTTCATTATTGTTTTTTTATTATTTTTTATTAATATCACAAAAAAATGAAAATCGCACAGGTGATCAAATACCACCAAAAGAAAGCTCTGTTTGTGGGAAAAAAAGGACATAAATTTTGTTTGGGTACGGCGTTGCATGACCGCGCAATTGTCAGTTAAATTCGCACACAGTGCCGAATCGCAAAAAGTGGCCTGGACGTAAAGCAGGAAAATCCTCCGGTCCTAAAGTGGTTAAACAGAAGGTTTTTACAATTTGTGAGGAGAACTCTGCTGTTCAGGTACCCACCTTGCTTCACACTTCATACCTACAGGTACAATCCTTACTTCCCTCATTCAACCCCACCACTATAGACGAGGTTGCTAAACTACTTGCTAACATCCAGCCAACCACCTCCCCTTTGGATCCTGTTCCCTCGCTAATGCTACGTTCACCCTTTGCCTCTATTCTACACTCTCTAACCCACATTGTCAATCTCTCCCTCTCTTCTTGCATCTTCCCCAACTCTCTAAAACTAGTCAGCCCCATATTTAAAAAACCCTCACTGGACCCAAACAATCTTAACAACCTAGACCCCATTTCCTTGCTCCCCTATTGTCCAAACTCCTTGAATGTCTGGTCTACAACCGACTAAGCGATCACCTTGCTGAAAATAGCCTTCTTGATCCCCTTCAGTCTGGATTTCATCCTCAACACTCCACAGAAATTGCTCTCCTAAAACTAACAAACGATCTACTAACAATGGAAACTATTCTGTACTTCTACTCCTGGACCTCTCTGCTGCCTTTTATATGGCTGACCACCTAATCGTCCCTCTCAAGACCTCCTGCTCTCTAGCTCCCTCGTCACCTCCTCCCATGCTCACCTCCAGGACATTTCCAGAGCCTCTCCAAGCCTATGGAACTCCTTACCCCAATCTGTCCGACTATCTCCTACTCTATTAGCTTTTAGACAATCCCTGAAAAACCCTCCTCTTCAAAGAAGCCTATCCTCAAACTGTATTTTCATTTTTCCCATCAGCTCACCCCCCATAGTTATTGCCTTCTGTTTCACTTGACCCTCCCTTCTAGATTGTAAGCTCCAATAAGCAGGGCCCTCTGATTCCTCCTGTATTGAATTGTATTGTAACTTTATTGTCTGCCCTCATGTTGTAAAGCGCTGCGCTAACTGTTGGAGCTATATAAATCCTGTATAATCACAGTATCTCACAAAAGTGAGTACACCCCTTACATTTTTGTAAATATTTTATTCTATCTTTTCATGTGACAACACTGAAGAAATGACAGTTTGCTACAATGTAAAGTAGTGAGTGTACAGCTTGTATAACAGTGTACATTTTCTGTCCCCTCAAAATAACTCAACACACAGCCATTAATGTCTAAACCACTGGCAACAAAAGTGAGTACACCCCTAAGTGAAAATATGCAAATTGGGCCCAATTAGACAACCCCCCCCCCGTGCCATGTGACTCGTTAGTGTTACAAGGTCTCAGGTGTGAATGGGGAGAAGGTGTGTTTAAGTTGGTGTTATCGCTCTCACTCTCTCATACTGGTCACTGGAAGTTCAACATGGCACCTCATGGCAAAGAACTCTCTGAGGATCTGAAAAAAAGAATTGTTGCTCTACATAAAGATGGCCTAGGCTATAAGAAGATTTCCAAGACCCTGAAACTGAGCTGCACCATGGTGGCCAAGACAATACAGTGGTTTAACAGAACAGGCCTCACCATGATCTATTAAAGAAGTTAAATGCATGTGCTCAGCGTCATATTCAGAGGTTGTCTTTGGGAAATAGACGTATGAGTGCTGTACAGAGAGCACAGAGCCAGTCACATCAGTCTCTGCACCAGAGGAGCTTACATTCTAATCTGTCCCACAACATTAACACACTATTATTATTATATTTATATAGCTCTGACACACACTCATCGGCCACTTTATCAGGTACACCTGTTCAACTGCTTGGTAACACAAATTGCTAATCATCCAATCACAAACATTGCAGCAACTTAGGTATCTAGACGTGGTGAAGATGACTTGCTGAAGTTCAAACCGAGCATCAAATTGAGGAAGAAAGGGGATTTAAGTGACTTTGAACGTGGCATGGTAGTTGGTGCCAGATGGGCTGGTCGGAGTATTTCAAAAACTGCTGATCTCCTGGAATTTTCACACACAACCATCTCTCGTGTTTACAGAGAATGGTCTGGAAAAGAGAAAATATCCAGTGAGCGGCAGTTGTGTGTAGGAAAACACTTTGTTGATGTCAGAGGTCAGAGGAGAATGGGCAGAAAGGCAACAGTAACTCAAATAACCACTCATTTCAACCAAGGTATGCAGAATACGATCTCTGAAGGCACAAAACATGGAACCTTGAAGCAGATGGGCTACAACAGCAAAAGACCACACTGGGGTGCCACTCCTGTCAGCTAGGAACAGGAAACTGAGGCTACAATTCACACAGGCTCACCAAAACTGGACAATAGAAGATTTGAAAAACGTTGAGTCTGGATATCAGCTGCAATCTTCAGATGGTAGGGTCAAAATTTAGCATAAGCAACATGAAAGCATGGATCTATCCAGCCTGGTATCCATGGTTCAGGCTGGTGGTGGTGGTGTAATGGTGTGGGGGATATTTTCTTGGCACACTTTGGGCCCCTTAGTACCAGTTGAACATTATTTAAATGCCACGGCCTACCTGTTGCTGACCATGTCCATCTCTTTATGACCACAGTGTCCCCATCTTCAGATGGCTCCTTCCAGCAGGATAATGCACCATGTCACAAAGCTCCAATCATCTCACCACTGGTTTCTTCACCATGACAATGAGTTCACTGTCCTCTAGTAGCCTCCACAGTCACCAGATCTCATCCATCTTCAGCACCTTTGGGATGTGAAGGAATGGGAGATTCGCATCATGGATGTGCAGCCGACAAATCTGCAGCAACTGCGTGATGCTATTATGTCACTATGGAGCAAAATCTCTGAGGAACGTTTCCAACACCTTGTTTAATCTATGCCACGAAGAATGAAGGCAGTTCTGAAGGCAAAGGAGGGGTCCAACCCGGTACTAGCAAGGTGTACCTAATAAAGTGGCCGGGGAGTGTATACCCCAGTGATGTACAGAGAACACTGAGTCACATCAGTCTCTGCACCAGAGGAGCTTACATTCTAATGTCACACACTATTATTATTATACATTTATATAGCTCTGACATACATTGCAGTGCTGTACAGAAAACACTGAGCCATTCACATCAGTCTCTACTTTAGAGGAGTTTACACTCCTGAAAATGCTTCAGCAGTGGCGAGTGATGGCGGATATAATAAGTCTCTCCTGCCCTGGAGATAATAAGTTGTTGAATTTGCCTTTAGCAAGGCACTGGCCCTGAGGGATTGCCCAGGCCCTGTTATGAGGGAGGGTCTGCGTTTGAATAATCTGGAGAGAATCCCTTTAAAGTTTTAGGATTTGGCCTGGCTCTCGTTCCATGGCAGACTCTATGTGAAGGGCAACTTGAGCATCGCTCTGTGGAGAACTGTGGTTGTCCAAGAGAGTGTGGCGATGGATCACTTCTTGCTTCAGTGCCCCTTCAATATAGAAGTCTATAAGCGTTTATGGATAAAAAAAAAAGAAGTCAATAAGCAGGTGGGCTGGGCTCTGAGTATACCTTTTCTTTCCCATTTGAGTTACGCAAAGTGGTCATACGGGGCTTTTCGAGACTCATCGGACTTTTGATTTTGAGCCACTTTTTCTAGTTAGCTTAATAGTCAGTTACCCCATGTGGAATGCACGATAGCAAGTTTCCACTCAGAAAAAAAAGTCCTTCGTGTTGAGGTGGTGGTGCACAACATTCTGGGTGAGGTTGAGAAGATTCGGGGTCTTGAGAAGGACAGGTGGTGGCCAGGGGCCTGGACAAAGGCGTGGAGGAATGTCAAGTCTTGGTAGCTGGTGTCTGTCAGTCTCTGGGTGTGCGGCTTTTCCTTCTATCCTTTCACGTCCCCTAGATTTTGTTACGATCAGATTTTTTTTAAAAAAGGCTGCATGCATGGGTTAAATGTTTATTCATTTCTTAGCCTGAGGGTGTGTTTAGGTGGAGGTAGGGTTTTGTTGATGAGCATCATGATAATAATACTAAAATATGTCTAGGTTTGCATATTTCGTTTTCTTTATGGTTTTTTTTTTTTTTTCTGGCAAAAAAGCCATTTTTCTGTTTCTGATGTAAGCTATTTTTGTTTATTTATGTATAATTTTTATTTATTTTGAGTATACGTAAATATGTTTTTTATTATGTTGTATGTTTGTAAGATTTTAATAAACAAAAATTTACACTCCTACCACAGTCACACACTAAAGCTGGCCATACATGTATAGATTTTTAAACTAGGCCATTCGTAGGAAAATTGTTTGTACATTCGATGAACAGAGGAATGGTATTTGAAAATTTCAATTGCTTTGAACATAAAGTTTTAAAATGAATTTAATTTCTGAATGAAAACTCTCTGAAATTCGTTGAATCGAGAAAAGTTCTCTATTCTGCTCCTTCGAAATTTAATGTCACTGTGGTCGAAAATGAACGTCGATTTGACCCCACTAATGATTAGAAAATCGAAAGAACATTCTTAAAACTAACATTTTCAAATGAAAATCTATACGTGTATGGCCAGCATTATATTATTATACATTTTTATTAGGGTTGCACCAATACTAGTATCGGTATCAGTGTCGATAGTAAGCATTTTCACGAAAAAAAAAGCCGGCAATTATTGGTTGTTAAGGAGCGGGGCTGCCGCATCCTTAACAATCGATGACTCATTCATCTGGGGTTCCCCTGTTGACAGCTGACGTGTAAACTGAAGTCCAGCAATTGGAGCTGTAAAAAAAACAAAAAACAGCCAGGCAATGTTTATCAACAACATTGCTCAGTTGAGAGATAAAAAGACTGTTTTTCTTCATCTACAGATCAAAGGGATGAACTTCGATCCGCAGATGAAATTAGTTTAAAGCTCCATTCACACGCGACAGCTACTGCAGGGCGTTTTTTTTTTGTTTTTTAGTGGAGCGTCTTAGGAACAGCACCATTCATTTGAATGGGCATCCCTCCGCTCCAAAAATGCTCTAAAGAAAGGAAGCTCATGTATCAAATCTTGGCGCAGAGCCTGGAGTGTTTGGCGTTGCAATCTATGCCGCGACTTGTGCTCTGAGGATCTTGAGGGGGAACTCCACACCAAAATGGGGAAAAAAACCAGTGTGGGGGTCCCCCTCAAGTTTCAAACCAGGCCCTTTGGATCTGGTATGGATTTTGCGGGGAGCCCCACGCAAAAAAAACGCGTGGGTTCCCCCCCAAAATCCATACCAGATCCTTATCTGAGCATGCAGCCCGGCAGGTCAGGAAAGGGGACAAGCGAGCAGCCCCACCCCCTCCTGGACCATACCAGGCCACACGCCCTCAACATGGAGGGGGGTGGGGGCTTTGGAGCAGGGGGGACTCTGCATCCCCCCACCCCAAAGCACCTTTCCCCCATGTTGATGAGGACAAGGGCCTCTTCCCGACAACCATGGGTGGTGGTTGTCGGGGTCTGTGGGCAGAGCCCCCTGCTCCAAAGCACCCACCCCCCCATTTTGAGGACGTGTGGCCTGGTATGGTCCAGGAGGGGGTGGGGCCGCTCGCTCGTCCCCTCCCCTTTCCTGACCTGCCAGGCTGCATGCTCGGATAAGGGTCTGGTATGAATTTTGGGGGGGGACCCCACGCTATTTTTTTGGCGTGGGGCTCCCCCCAAAATCCAGGGTTTGGAACCTGGGGGGGACCCCCACGCCAGTTTCTTTTACCCATTTTGGCATGGAGTTCCCCCTCAAGATCCTCCAAGCGCAAGTCGCACCACAAGTCGGATCGTCCTGATCCTACTTGGATGCGGCTTCTATTCAAATCAATGTGCTGAAAGCCATATCAAAGACTGCTCATAGGCAACCACTGATTTTGAATAGAGGCAGAAAAACGTTGCTAAAAGCTAACGCAGCTAAACGTGCAATAGTGCCACTGGAAAAAGCTACTAAAAGCACGTTTTTACAGCAGCTTTTTCCTGGGGTTAGCAGTGGCTCTGCAGATCATTTTTTCTAAAGCCCTGTGTGCATGGGGCCTTAGCCTGAAAGAAGGGGTGTTTAGGTGGAGGTTAGGGCTTTGTTGTAAGTAAGTAAGCTGTTGTATGTTAATATATCATTTATTTATTTATTCTGTATATATGCAATTATGTTTTTATGATGTATGTTTGTAAGATTTTTAATAAAAAAAAAAAAAAGTACATTCTAATGTCCCCCCCCCCCCCCCCCCCACAGTCACATACTTTTATTATTATACATTTATATAGCTCTGACATATACCACAGTGCTGTACAGAAAACACTGAGCCAGTCACATCAGTCTCTTCACCAGAGGAGCTTACTCTCTAATACCCCCACAGTCACACACTATAATATTATAAATGTATATAGCTCTGACATATACCGCAGTGCTGTACAGAGGACACTGAGCCAATCACATCAGTCTTCACCCGAGGAGCTTACACTCTAACACCCCCACAGTCACACACTATTATTATAGATTTATATAGCTCTGACATATACCATAGTGTTGTACAGAAAACACTGAGCCAGTCACATCAATCTCTGCACAAGAGGAGCTTACACTCTAATAATTTCCCCACAGTCACACACTATCATTATACATTTATATAGATCAGACATATACCATAGTGTTGTACAGAAAGCACTGAACTAGTCACATCAATCTCTGTACCAGAGGAGCTTACACTCTAATACCCCACAGTCACACACTATAATATTATACATTTATATACAGTAGCTCTGACATATACCATAGTGCTGTGCAGAGAACACTGAGCCAGTCACATCAGTCTTCACCATAGGAGCTTACACTCTAACACCCCCAGAGTCACACACTATTACTATTACTGTATACATGTATATAGCTCTGACATATACTGCAGTGCTGTACAGAGAGCACCGAGCCAGTCACATCAGTCCCTGCACCAGAGGAACTTACACTCTAATTTCTCACCACAGTCACACACTATTATTATTTTACATTTATATAGCGCTGTCATATTCTGCAGTGCTGTACAGAGAACACTGAGCCAGTCACATCAATCTCTGCACCAGAGGAGCTTACACTCTAATTTCCCACCATAGTCACACACTTAAGCTGGCCATACACCTATAGATTTTTGGACATTCGT
Organism: Pelophylax lessonae; assembly: GCF_965119305.1. Taxonomy (NCBI): domain Eukaryota; kingdom Metazoa; phylum Chordata; class Amphibia; order Anura; family Ranidae; genus Pelophylax; species Pelophylax lessonae. Next base: position 634,346,071 of record NC_138771.1, on the reverse strand, counting down.
GAGAAAATTTTGTACTTTTGATGAATCGATGAACAGCGGTTGAAAATTTCACTTGTTTTAAACATTTAATTTTAAAATGAATGTCATTTCTGAATGAAAACCGCATACACTCTGAAATTCATTCAATCGAGAAAAGTTTTCTATTCTGCTCCTTCGAATTTTCCTATCACTGTGGTCTAAAATAAACGTCGATTAGACCCCACAAACGATTAGAAAATCGAAAAAAACATTCTTAAAATTAAAATTTTTGAACAAAAATCTATACATGTAATGTTAACATTATGTTATTATACATTTATATACTGTAGCTCTGACATATACTGCAGTGCTGTACAGAAAACACTGAGCCGGTCACATCAGTCTCTGCACCAGAGGAGCTCACAATTGAATTTCCCACCAAAGACACACACTAATGCAGGCCATACATGGGTCGAATTCCAAACGATTTGTCGATCTAAAAACTAAAATTTTGTGTTTTTTGCTATCCGATTATTCCACCATTGGTATTGAAATGCGACCAATTTAATTTTATGTTATGGTAAAGAAAATTTGTGGCCGGGAATCTTCTTTTCTTTCCAGGTCACAGCTAATGCTTTTTTTTTTTCCAATTTTATTTCTCTCACATTTCTCCCATCATTGATTAGAAATTTGTTCGCTTTTCAAAAAATTTCCAACATGCCCCCCAATCACTCAGATTCAATGGCCGCATGAAAATCGGCCATTGCTTTGGTCCCAAAAGTGGTCGAAAATTGAAAGATTATTTAAAGGTGTGATTTTCGAACAAAAAATCATTCAGAATTCGACACGCGTATGACCTTCCTAGTATTATTACACATTTATGTCACTCTGACATTTAGATTTTTTACATTTTTTTATTGGATGTGTTTAACCACTTGCCGACCGCCCGCCACAGTTTTACTGTGGCAGGCTGGCTCGGCTGCGTGAACTGATGTAGTACCACATCGGTCGTGCGCGTAGTGCTAGGGGGCGAGCGTGTGCCGCTGGCGGCGCTCCCACCCACCCTCTCGGCAGCGGGGAAGCCGATGCATGGGTCAGGCGGCTACGAATGCCGCCTGAAACTTGCAATCGCTCCCTGCTGAGAGAGAAGAACGGTCAGCTGTTGTAAACACAGCCGACCGTTCTTCTCCCTGGAATGATCATAGAATCATAGATTCTTCTACATAGGATCACAGGTCTCTATGGTCATTTCACAAACTATGTCCCCCCACAGTTAGAATCACACCCCTAGGCTCACATTTAACGCATTGATCACCCACAATGTTAACCATTTCCCTGCCAGTGTCATTATTACAGTAACAGTGCATATTTTTAGCACTGATTACTGTAGTAATGTCACTGGTCCCCCCAAAAGTGTCAAAAATGTAAGTTAGGGGTCTTATCTGTTCAATGTCGTAGATCGCAGATCGCCGCCATTACTAGTTAAAAAAAAAACAATAAAAATGACATAAATCTTTCCTGTAGTTTGTAGACGCGATAACTTTTGTGCAAACCAATCAAAATACGCTTATTGCGATTTTTTTTTTTACCAAAAATATGTAGCAGAAAACAAATTGACCTAAAATGTTAAAAAATTTGGATTTTTACATTTTTTTTTTTTAGAATGTTTTTGGGAATGTGATATAGCAGAAAGTGAAAAATATTGTTTTTTTTTTCAAAATTGTCGCTCTTTTTTTGTTTATAACGCAAAAAATAAAAATCGCACAGGTGATCAAATACCACCAAAAAAAAAGCTCTGTTTGTGGGAAAAAAAGACATTTATTGGGGTACAGCGTCACACAACCCCGCAATTGTCAGTTAAAGTAGCGCAGTGCCAGATCACCAAAAATTACCTGGTAATGAAGGGGGGGGGGGGTTAAATCTTCTGGAGGTTATTTAAAGGAGAACTCTACTAAGAAAAAACAGGACTACCATCAGGGCCGGGACAAGGGGTGGGCAGGAGGGGCAGTTTGCCCTGGGGGCAATAGTTTATTGCAGGGATGGGGGGGCGCCTTTATCCTAAACCTAAGGAAAAGGGGGGTGCAGTTTGGCATCCTGGCCCTGGGCGCTGGATGACCTTGTCCCGGCAGTGACTACCATTGTTGACCTCCTGAAAAAAGCTAGTTTCCTGACCCCCCTATGGCCTTAATACTTTTTAAGCTATAAACATAAGAAAATAAACTCCGAGGCATTTCTTGGTCTGAGCACCTCTTGCAAGTAGGTGGCCCAGAACATACCCAAGCCTTTAGAGCAGTGGTTCCCAACCTCAGTCTTCAGGTAACCCTAAAAGGCCATGTTCTGGGAATTTTCCTTAAATAAAATAGCTGTCATAATACCAAGCCATTGACATTGAATTAAAGCACCATTGATCTGTTGGGGGTACTTGAGGACTGAGGTTGGGAAACACTAATCTAGATCAATGTAATGGTCAGATAAGGGGTATTTTTAAAAGGAGAACCCAGTAATGGGGTCTGTATTTTCCTTTTACCCAGTGGACATCGCACACAAAAGGCTCAAGTCGTTGTAAAAAGTATTTGCTTTAACATTCAATATTTCCAGCAGTAAGAGCCAAAGAAAGCAGAAAATACCAGTCCTAAGGCTAGAAAAAAAAGTGAATTTCCACTCACCTGCAGCTTGGAGGCTTCTCGACTCTTGTGAACTAGAGAAAGTTCCCTCTGAAGACTGTCCAGATGAATCGACTGGTACACCAGAGCCATAAGACACAGAAGAACCCCCAACCAAGCACCTGTTCCCCCCCACAACCCCCGGGCCATCCCCGAGACCCCACCGAACATCACCGCCTGCGTCATTCAGCGTCCGACCTTTGAAAAATTTTCCAAGGCGAAGTATATTAGATGGAGATGAAGAGATTACTGCATGGTAACACGGGCCGGACGCGAGGAACAGAGAATTGTGCGTTTAAGGCTTAAGAGCTGGAAGATGTGATGAGAAAAGAGAGATTATCCCAGAATATAATCTGAAATTCAGAAAGATTGGGGAGGACGGGGATTCAGGCTGTGGTTAGAGAGGAATCGAAACACAGACAGTCAAAGAAAGAAAGAAAGAAAGTGAAAGTGGACCAAAATAGGCAATTCTAATACTATTGTAGGGTGTTTAGGAGAGAGACAGAGAGGTGATGGAAGGGACAGACTCCAGCAGAGGAAGAGAATAGGGTTACAATCCAAAGAGGTGATTGCACAGTCAAGTAGCCAGAACGCAGAATTAAGTGCTGTAGCTGTTTTCTGCTGGATTGCTGATAGTTTTCTATTAAAGTGGTAGCAGCTGGTCAGTCAGTCTTTCTCAATCAATAAACCTGCAGGGCTTCCTGTGCTTACTGATATACCAGGAACAAGCTGGCATGCAAATTAGGCATTTAAGGGAAAAGTTGGCATCACAGTCAACGTGCCAAGTAGACAGACAGACATAGGTCCTAACTCTTCACTAATCCATTCAAAACAAAAAAGAAAGAGATACAATGTCTATCCCTTGTATGCTTAGTTTGAAAGAGACAAATTTTGTACAATGTGGGAAGTTCTGAACAATTTACTAACCTTATACCAGTTTATAGCAGGAGAAAAATCCTACAGGCTGGATTGATGTGAACTGAGTTTGTTTCTAAGATATTTATCAAGAGCCCCCTCTTTGGTATATATGTGCCTTGACTACTTGGACTACCATGCTGTCCTTATGGTGACTTACTCACAATGGGTCTGGATGGTTCCCCATTGGGAAGCTGGTCTTTTTACTTTAAGATTATGTGTATGTAGCACTCATTAGTGCTAGACTAGTGTAGGTAAATTCATTTTTTTGGTAGTTGTGTGAGTCTGTAATTGGGTCGGGTAGGTCAATCTGAAGGGCTCTACAGGTCAGGCCTCTGGTATCTCCCATTGGTTTTAGAAACTTGGAGAAGTTTCTGGAAGCTAGTGGGTGGAGGCAAGGAGGTGCTAATCTGCATGTTTATGGGAATCTGGCCAATTCTCAGGCAGGGTGGCTGGATCAGTCCTTAAATATGGTGGAGCCTGGCCAGCAAGGGAGTTGGGTGGAAGATGGAGTGAGGAAGCTGTGTCCTATGGCCTGGGAGGGGACCCCAGGTTGAAGGGGGCTCTGCCTTCAGGCTGACAGCTGAGAAAGAAAGACATACAGAGGGATCTCTACTACCCTGTGGTCTCGGTTGGGAGACACTCTGGCTTGAGGAGAAGGACCTGTACAGCAGGAGGCATCAACAGTTGTCTCTTCTGAGGCAGCAGGATTTCCAGGGACAGTGTGAGTACTTATACATTCCCCCAGGGCCATAAAGGATGTATTGTCAAACATGCTTTTCTGGGATTTGGGATTGTGCTATCAAGCTGTGACCCAATCCTTGTCCTTGGACATATCACTAAGCAGCCAGGTTGACTGTTTACTTAATGTACTTGAATTTTCCACCCGAGAGGCAATGGCTTCATCTTGGCTTACTCATTTGCACCTATATGTGCAACATATACATGCTAAGAATTCCAGTCTATCCTACTGGCTGATATTACTCTATTAAAGATTAGGACCAGATTACTCTATTAAAGATTGGGTTCCAGTATACTGATTCTGTCACATGTGCTCCTGAAGGAGGATTCCCAAAACGCGTGTGAACTGTAATCATAATCTTTGCATGTTGTGAACCCCTATGCGGAGAGTAATTTTTAATGTTGTGTATTACATTTTTAATGGTACATAATGAAGTTGTTTTTTATGGTACTCAGTTTCTCTTCTATACGTCCACACAGGGTCCATGACTACATATACTGTTCATAGTTGTGCATAACCTTATACCAGGTGTGGCAGCTTCTAGATACTTCCATTGATTCAACTTGGACCTATGTTAGTATGTAGGTGCCATATCTGTGGAATCCCTGTGGAAGCTGGAAATCACTGACGTAGACAGCCCTACTATAGGGATCTCTCTAGATCCCGTGCTGAGTGGCTGCCCTGTTTTGGCTGATAGGACACACAATGTTTAGAATTAGTTATCTGCCTGTGTTTGGGCTTTAAAAGAAGTCTGTACTGCAACTGCCATTGTCAACTGCCATTGCTACAAGTGGGATCAAGGGGCCCAATGACTTGAATGACTGACTTTGGCGTGTCACACTAAGGAAAAAATATTGTCTGACAACTGCTAGACTTTGATGTCCAGGAGTCTGGAAATGTTTAATCCTGTTTCTGTTGGCAGCTGTATTGTGCCTGTAAAAAATGTTGCAGGGCTAGGAATATATATTTCATGTAGATATGTGTTTATAAATGAACAGAATGCACAATGCAATAATTTTATATAAATGGGGACATGTTGTAGACCATATTCACACTTTATGTGTATATATGGACATATAGTACAGCGCTACTATTCTTGAGCTGGGAATTATTACCTATGGCAATCTGTATCATGCACAATTATCACTCTGACATATACTGGTGTAGGGATCTGCTGCCCTCTACTGTCTGTAAGTGGCTGTGCTGCTTAATGTTCACAGAGTTATTTATATCACTTCCTGTCTCTGTGTCTGGGTTAGGAAACCCAGAAGGAGGAAGTGGGGAGAGACAGTGGAGAAAAGACATGCACCCATGGAAGTACTGTTGCTATTACAGACCAGAAGCAGGGGTTATTAAGTAAGTGTTCCTATGATAATAGTTTACTATTGTTGCCCATATCTTCTGGGTGTATGTATGTATATAATTAACAACTGACAGAAGTATATCTGTTCCCTTGTTGTTATCTCACATGCACTATACCAGATACTTTGGTCTGTGACACAGTGTGCACATGTTGTGGTCACTTTGCAGTACGTTAGTAGGTGAACCTGTCTATTGCAATTGAGTTTGTATGCAGCTCCTGTTAGTCTAGCACACCTAGACCCTACACCCCCCCCCCTTTTCTGGTCTAGGATTCTACAGCTAGTTTTAGTTTGGGGCTCAATAACCAGCATAGGATAGTGCCAGGCTAGGCACCCGACAGCCATGTCTGGTAGTTAGAGGTTTGGTTGCATGTCAGATTGGACGCTACTAAGGACTAAGACACAGAGTAGATAGGCTGACTCTGAGTTCCAATGCCACACCACTGTTCCTGCTGCTAAAAAGCTGTGTTCCAGGCTGGTTGGACAATGGCTGGAGGATCTCCCTGTCACCGCTAATTTTGTGTTTAGGTCTCCAACACCAAGATGAATGCTGCATAGTAATCATCCTCAGGGGCTGCTGCAACTGGACTTTGGTGCAACATTCATCTGGAGGTATCTCTATTAATAACTATATATACTCCAGTGTCTCAGGCTTGGAACAGCTAAGCACTACAGAATTACACTCTACTGACTACCTAAATGTGATTTATTTAGTTTGTACCCCTACACATTGTTATATCTGCATTCGGCCTTTGATATTTTCCCATACTGTATCTTAACTCTGTATGGGATATGGTTTGTTTGATACTTCTCTGTCTAAATCCAAAGGCATGCTGGTAGGTTAATTGGATCCTGTATAAAAAAATTGTCCCTACTGTGTATGTATGTGAGTTAGGGACCTTAGATTGTAAGCTCCTTGAGGGCAGGGACTGATGTGAGTGTACAATGTATATGTAAAGCGCTGCGTAAATTGACAGCGCTATATAAGTACCTGAAAATAAAAATAAATAAATAAATAAAGAACTTGAAAAAAAAAATAACTATATATACCCGGGTATATGTGCACAATTACACCAGGACTCTTGTTGGGCCCTTTGCTGATAATACCTATTTGTACATTGGATGTATGTACTGTTATTAGTAGAGGTGCGCATCTTCAGTGGTCAAGAGTATATATACACCCTACATAAAAACTCCAAGCTATAGTTCATCGGCCAAGCCACAAAACCTATACTGGTATACTCAAAAGTATAAGGTACGTATATACAGGTTGGAGGAGCTCACAGGCCCCTGCAAAGAAAAAAAGTACCACACTCACACTCGGCCATTTTTCTTCTATGTGTCCACTCCTGTGTATCTTCATTTTGCTGCTAGCAGGGACACTGGTGAGTGCTACTTTCCTCTGCAATGGATTTTTTTCCTCTCATTAAACATGTAGCTTTAGCCATAGATGGTGTTTGGTAGTTATATGGTTTTTGAGCTTTCTGGTATTTGCACTTAATGCTTAATTGCATTCATTCCTGTTTGTGTACTTTTTTTCTCTGCAGGGGCCTGTGAGCTCCTCCTCCCTGTGTATACGTACCTTATACTTTTGAGTATACCAGTATAGATTTTGTGGCTTGGCTGATGAACTACAGCCTGGTGTTTTTATGTAGGGTGTATATATACTCTTTGAGAAAGCTTGCTTCACATCTGGATTCTGAGGAGGCCCAAATCATGGGTGAAACACGTCGATCCATCGCATTGTAGGATGTGCTGCAATACACCTTTTACAAATTAAATTTTTTATTGTGGAGGAAAAGGTATACAAAATCAACAAGAGCAATGAAATACGTCCAAACATCAATGAGCAATCACAGAAATAACTGAGCAGAAAGCATAAACCATGTGGACATAAGAACATGCAATTAAGGATAAAACAAATTATATCAGTAGATAGCTGTAGGGCGCCAGGCCCCCCGGGAGATCTCCACTCCCACCGGCATCTGTCATATGGCCGGTATACGGGAGTAAAGAGGGGCAACCCAGGAGGCTGGCCACCCCAACAGACATTAAGAAGAAACAATTGAACGTATGCCTTGGGGGAGCAGGAGAAATTGTCCCCAGAAGACGGGTATATCAAGTAAGGGAAAAGATTAGAAGGAACCATGTAAGAAGAAAGGAAAAAAGGGGGGGGGGTGGGGGAGAGATAAAAAAAGGGGGGGGGGGGAGAGGGCCACCTATTTTAACCGAGACAATCTAGACGACTAGATCCTTGTATTCTGCGGAAAAACTGAACTAGTGCCAGTAGAACCATCGTTTGAGGAACTTATCGCTAGTGCCCCGTTCGGCCGCTATCAGGTCCTCCATTTCATTGATAAACGCTACTTTACGTAGCCACATTGCTACCGTGGGAGGCTGGGACTGCTTCCAGAGAAGGGGAATACAGCTCTTGCAATACACCTTTTAGATATTGTATCTTCATGTTCTGTTTTTATTATCATGTCTATAATAAAATGTATATATTTTTTGATATGGGATTATACCCAAAAAAACATCACCACAAAATATTACAGTGAAATCCATTGCTTTAACACCCGATATATATAGTACATAGAGACATTACACTTTATAACTTTAAAGTGGTTGTAAAGGCAAAAAACCAAAAGCATTTCAAAAGCTTTCAAAAGCATTCTTTGAGTCCTGTATCGATCCAGTGCTGTGCCCGGCTTCAATTCTTCTGCCCCTTCTCCCTGCTCTCGTAAGCTTGGCTGAGAACAGCAGGAGCTAATGGTTCCTGCTGCTGTCAGTCAAATCCTGCCAGGAAGTAGTAGAGGGTGGGCTCAATTTGTGCTATGCGTATCTATTGGCGCACACAGCCTAGCTCAGGATTGAACCCGCATGTCTGCCCCCATAGCAAGAGGCTTGCTATGGGGACAGATGGAGATAAGGTCAGCGCAGGCGGGGGACTCCAGAAGTGGAGATTTGTCTGTGTAATACCATTGCATAGAGCAGGTAGTATTACATTTTAATTATTTAAAAAAAAAAACCTTTACAACCAGTTTTTATTTATTTTACATACAACTTCTACAACAAAAGAGTCTTCTTATTACTTTCTTAATTACATATATTGTCAGGGCATCAACAGCAATAGAAGTGTTCGAGGACCTGGCAGCTCTGCCAGTACTTCAAATGATTGCAGGAATTCTCATTGGCGCATAACCAATTCACACTGGTGAATCGGTTTGCGCATACAAACAGGCGCGCTCATGGGAGCGCGCAGGTGCACTGGCACTCAGATATGCACGACCCCAGCCTAACTTTGGTGCCAATGGGCCTTCATAAGGAAACCTGTCAGTGATTACAGTTGCAGGTTGATCTTCGACTCTTCCAGTGTGTTACCTCTGTAATATTCCTGTTCCTGTGTATCCTGTTACCGACCCGGCTTGTCCTTGGCCTGTCTCCTGCCTGTTTCCTGTGTTTGACTTTGGCTATCCACCTGACCACGTCTCCTCCGATACCCATCTGGCTCCTGACCTCGGCTTCTTTCAACCACGCTCCAGTCTATCCTAGACCTGCAACATCTCACAGGCACCACCTGTCTGCTGACTCCACTCCAGCACACCGGCAGTACTCTGAAACTTCCTGCACACAGTCCAGCAGTCGACCTGTGCTACTTTGGGCCTGACTCCTCCTGTTTCACCCTTAGGGGGGGTCTTGAACTTAGCCCCAAGGGAAGCCCTCTCTCCGTAGGTTTCCAGCACCAGGTGCGTGACACACACACATATATATATATATATATATATATATATATATATATACAGGGCTTTTTTTCTCAGAGAATAGGTGCAGGAACTCCTCCCTTCTGAGTCACCCCTTGACTCCGTCCCCTACCCACCCCCGAGCACCGTTCCTTGGTTTCACCTCCTACCCACCTCCCAGTACCAGCCCTTTTAGAAAATTAACAATAATAAGAAAGGTAATATAATAGATCTAGAAACAATGGACACCTCAGCGACAATGGACTTCCAACATCAAGCATCAATAGACTCTTCAGCAGCCAGCAGCAGCATTAGACCCCACCCTCAACAGCAGATCCCTCCCAGCAATGACTGATTCCCTGCAACAAAAGACCCATCCCAGCAACAATAAATCCCCATGAGCAACAGAAGACCTCCCAAGCAACAATAGACCCCCCATCCTCTGCAAAAATAGCAGAAATAGATTCCCTATTAGCCAGCATAAATAGACCTTCCAGCACACCCCAGCACCCCTTGCCATTACATACATTCAGTTCTGGATGTGCCGGAACTGGGTTCCCCAGTGTTCCCGCTGGAAAAAAGCCTTGTATATATATATATATATATATATTTATATTTATATACATATATACATATATATTTATTTATTTATTTTCTTTCAACCATTGGATTAAGCCCCCGTTCACACTAAGGCGACCTGTGAGGCGAGTCGCCTCACAGGTCGCCGTAGGTCGCCTTCCATAGGGAAGCTGCGGACCCGTTCTAATAGGAGCGACACAAGTCGCTCCGACTTAGAAAAAGGGTCCGGAGCTTCTTTGGGGCGACCCGGAGGCGACCGCCATAGACTTTAATGTTATGAAGTCCGTGGCGGCCGCTCCGAGGTCGCGGCGCGCTGCTCGCACCGCGACCTCGGAGGTCGCCCCCCGAAGTCGGATTGCCCCTATGTGAACGGGGCCTGATGAAATAGTCACCAAAGAGCCAAAAAAAGGCATTGATGGTGTGTTTTAATTTGTTGTTAAAATCAATAAATACCGACTTTACTGAAGAATCCACTCGGAAGCCCATTTTTTTTCTGAAGCACTTCTGCTGACCACACATTGGTTCCATTGTGGGGCCTCATCCCCCCTTACCATTGTTCATCGAACCTGATTGCAGCCTAGCACAGTGCAGGAATTCCTGGCAAATCCATATGAACATCGAATGCAACCACCCACTCTCAGCTTGGAGAAAGTCATATATACTCTACATGTGCAAAAATGAGTTGCTTGACCCTAGAATGGGTATCCAGCAACCTATTGAATGTGAGTATACATTTACTATACTTTCCATATACGTACAACTGAATACTACCCTTGGAAGGATCTCTTTCGTGGTTTTTTTATCCCTCCTTTTCTCCGTGTCTCGGCTCACCTGCAGCACTACTGACTCACTGAGTTGGCAGCTATTCACCCTTCTTACTATCAGTGGCATGTTGGCCTTTATTACACGCACCCAATTTGCACAGTAGTAAACATTGTCACCTGTTAGCCTTTATGGTGTCACTCTGCACCTGTCTATAACATTTAATAAGTCTGTCGTAGTTAAAGTGCTTGTCAAGTATTTGTGTGTAAAACAAGACTTACTTAGGCTGGAAAAGCGGAGTAGGCATTTATTGGCTTTAATTGCTTTATTAATTTATTGACAGTCTGGAATATTCCATTGCTCTGCAAACGCTTTCATCAAAACTTCCAATTTCTGACAGGGGTAAAACAGGTATTGAGCAGACAATCTGTGGCTCGGCAGCAGTTGACAGTTATGCCCCATACACACGTGCAGATTATCTGCAGACTTTTGTCTGCAGACTTACCTTTTCTATGTAGTGCAAGGGCCTGCCGGATTGCATACAAATTGAAAATGTTTAGGTTTGACCTCATATTATATGGTTTTGGTAAGTCTGCAGACAAAAGTCTGCAGATAATCTGCATGTGTGTATGGGGCATTACACTCTTATCAGTTCTGGGGTGGAGTTCTCTTTCCTTTTACAGAGAAGTTCCCAGGAAAAAGCTGCATCACCCATTGTGTTGACCGTTCCCCATCTGGCCCCTCCTCAGAGGAGCACAGGGTAAGTGCCTGGTATTTTACAAGTGCTCCACCCATACACACAATGGATGGAGCAAACAAGCAAAGAATGTTCCATGTCACCTCATTACATCCTTTGTCATATGTCAACTCATACTGCAAAAGCACCTGTCAGGAAAGGCTTCGACATAGCACTAATGTTGCTTCCAGGCGCACACGTATGCGCGAGTGCTAACGTGAGCACGTGCCATAGCAAACGCGTACTCGCGGCCGCACATCTGGCGCCAAACAGGCTTTTTAAACAGGACTTCAGCACTGGCTAAGTGCTGTTTGGTCTACAGCATTCTGTGTAATTCCTGCATTCCTGATTCCTACATTGACCTCTGATCTTGACCCGGCTTGCTTCCAACCATTCTGTCTGCTACCTGTCCTGACCCCTGGCTTCACCTTGGATTCTGCCTCTGCCTGCTGCACCTGTTTATCCCGCATCTGTTGCCAACTCTGCCTGTGACCTGACTACGCTGCTGTCTGCTGTACTTGCCTGATCAGTCTGTCTGTTACTGACCCAGCTCGTCTGACCCTGCTTCCGGCTCTTCCAGCCTGCTACGGCTCCTTTGGTCACCCCGAGTTAACCCCTTCCCTGCCAGTGTCATTATTACAGTCCATCATTTTAGCCCTGATTACTGTAGTAATGTCACTGGTCCTCCCAAAAATGTCAGTTAGGGGTCTGATCTGTCCGCCGCAATGTCCTGCTGAAAATCGCAGATCGCCGCCATTACTAGTAAAATAAATAAATAAAAATGACATAAATCTTTCCCCTAGTTTGTAGACGTGATAACTTTTGTGCAAACCAATCAAAATATGCTTATTGTGATTTTTTTTACCAAAAATATTTAGCAGAATACAAATTGGCCTAAAATGATGAAAAAAATTAGATTTTTACATTTTTTTTTTAGGGAATGTTATATAGCAGAATGTGAAAAAAAAAGGTTTTTCTTAGTCTCTGTCAGAAAGTTTTGTAAATAGGTAATTTTTCTCCTTCACTGATGTGATTTAGATGAAATTGGTATTTCAAGGACTCCTTCATGCTACAAAGGTTGAGAAAGGCTACCTTAACCACTTCTGTACCGGAAGGTTTTCCCCCCTTAATGACCAGGTAATGTAAAATGTAAAACCAATGTAAACATCTCTTGTAATAGAATTAATTAGGGCAGGTGCTCTTTAAGGAGAGATCTGGGGTCAAAAAGACCTCAAATTTCACATTTACACTTAAAAGCAAAAAGAAAAAAAATGTAATTTTTTTTTGCTATAAAAAAAAAAAATTAGCCCATTAAGGCCGTTGGGCGGAAGTGATGTTTTGTTTTTTTTTATTTAAATTTTATCAAATTTTTAATCCAAAATATACAAAACACATCAGAAAAATATTCATATATACTTCTCAATTTTCAAAACACCCTTCCTCCCTCCCACCCCCTCGTCCCACCTTCCCCCCCGTCCTTGTGTTTCTCTTCAGCATCATCTCTTTTAACTCGATCTGCTCTTTTTCCACCTAATTTATTCACAATTTTTAAATGGTTAATATGATTTAAATATACCCTCCTATATTTACCATACCTTCCCTCTTCTGCCTTATTTATCTTTATTCAGTTTGATGTCTCTTTGCTCTGGTCCTCCAGGGGCATAGAGTTTAGTGGGGGCCATTTTGCCCTCACTCGACTTCCTGCCCATCCGTAGAGAGAATCTGATCTTTTTCCCCCGCTACCAACGGCTCCGGTTTCGTGGGGAAAATGACCTGGGAGGGGCGGGATGGGGGGCACCTCTCCCGCTGCCCATAAAAGTGATCCTGTGATGATTCCACCACCAGGATTCCGGATCGCCAAGTGTATAAAAAAATACCGGGGTTTTGGCAGCTAGCTGCTGCCATAACCCTGGTATTTAACGTCAAAGTACCAATGTAAATACATGGTGGGCGGTCCGGAAGTGGCATCCAGAAAACATACTGATGTAGCCAGGCTATGGCAAACTTGCCTGTGTCATCGTGGGACATTCTTTAACAAAGGCTTCAGTGAGCTTGTTTCCCTCTAGTGTTCAGTCTGGTCATTGTGTCATCATTTCCTGAAGAGAGAGAGAAAGAGAGAGACCACTACTGAAAGCAGGGGATTGTGGGATATGTGGTCCAGAGAGCCAGGATTTACATTGGAGACAGTGCTTCTGCAGACTACAAGTTCCAGCCGGCTGGGAGAGAGAAGAATGCTGGGTGAGGAGATAAATAGCCTGGTCCAGGGAGGGTCTCTCTCTCTTGGGACCATGGCCTTCAGGTGAGAGCAGGGACCCGGCCGCTCTGGGGAATGCAAGGCTGGATGGTGTGGAGAGTCTTTAACAAGTGAGCAATACATCTGCAGGAAAATCCACCATCGCAAGCTCCCTGTCGGCCGAGTGACTGTTGGGGGTCACTCTCATCGTCACAGGTACAGACCCAGCAGAATTCCAGCGTCGCTAGGTGTGCGGCCAGGAACCCTTCACTGGTTGCAGATTCTTCAAGAGCCTGTTCCAGGACACCCTATTCCCTTGAGTCTTGGTATCATCAGGATTGGTAAATGGGCAGAAGCCCACCTTGTGTACACACTACAAGGGACACTGCATGCAGACTCCTTTATCCTATCTCTTTACATGAAAGCTTCTAATAGGAAATACTCTGGATGTGTTATTCACTACTGCAGGTCACCATTGCACAGCAATCTCTCTGGGCCCTTGTTCAGCTAGCAGAAGATTCTAAACATCTTCACCACAAGGACTTCTCTATTCTCCTTCTCCCCCCACTGTATAACATCTGTGCACATTAAGGGGAACTCTTATTTAGAATTTGCTTATTGCATTTTTAGCACTGCCCCTGTAATGACTGCCAGATATTCACTCTGCGGGACCCCCTGGTTACCAGCACACGGCCATAAGCAAATGCAATTTCTTATGTACCACAACCCCCTTTGGGGGCTGCTGGTTAGTGGAACATCCCCTGCACCCACCGGACCCTGAAAAACATCCGACCCGCTAGGCACTACAGGTTCAGTCATTTTCTGTAAGGTGATGCAAAGATACTCTCAACACAAAGATACCGGTTTAACCATTTACTGAACTAAAAAAGAGTAGAACAGGCATACAGATAGAAACACCAAATACTTATGTAATGATTAATATGGTGTCACCCTTCCAAACCTCAGTAATAGAGGCGAAGCTTGAGAGGTTGATCCCAGCAAAAGTTTAACACTCAAGCAATATACATATATATATGTTAAGTGAGAGAGACTATAATGGATTATAACTGTAACTGCAATACTATGACTCATATTTAGTAACTTTAAGCTGTAATCTGCTTCTTCCTATTCAGTTTAATAATCAATCTAAATCAACTGGCAGGATTATATCCTGTAACCGGGGGCCCCCTTTAAGAACTAAAGAAAATGTGGTCTCTATGCTAGCAAGGCCTTGAACTTCTTCACCGGCAGTTGGAGCTCTTTATCACTCTCCTCGTGATATTTGTACTCCAAGGTTAGAGGTGTTAATGAGATCCTAACTGCTGTCAGTGTAATCTGTGTGCAAAGATATACTTGCGGTTCCACAGGTCACCAGGCACTTTTATGTAACATCAGTGTCCACGAGTGACTTTCTGGTCCACCGACAGGATCTCTCCTTTTCGTCTACTCCGCTAAGGACGGGCTCTCCACACTCTAGGTGATACTCCCAGGCCTCCACCCCGGTCAGTCCTTCCACAGCTCTCCTTCTCAGATCCGCACTCCACAAGTCCCCCAAAGCAAGAGAGCCTGTACCCGGCCATGCCCCCAGTATATCTCCTCTCCCATGATCCTCTTGCAGGTCCCAAATCTCCCTGGGAGTGTGGTTCAGTTAGTCATCCATCTCATAGTTTACACCCTCCTTCAAACTACATCCCCTGTAGTCCAGGTCGACCACTCCTAGGGAGAAACCAATCCTACTTATGAAACTCTTAAAGGAGCATCCTGACACGGTCCAAACTGCAATCCAAATATAAAGGCACAGTAATTCCAGCCCGGCTACAGTTAATTCCTCTTGGCTCCCACTCCAATAATCAGTCCAGGGGTATTTGGTTGTTTATTTTATAATGGGCATAGGAGAGGGGAATACTGGGATACTCCAATTTAACTATTCACAGTGTTTGAGGACTTCTATTTTCTCTACTCCGCTTTTAAGTATGGAACAGCCAGGCTGTTTATTCATCCTGCCACTTTGGATGAATGAGGATTAAGTCTCTTGTTTCCTTCAGGACGACTTGGTGAACACTGTCTTATCTTCAGTAAACTCTCCCTAGTATCCTCTCTCTCTCTCTGCTGACACCCGTCCACTGACTATCCTATGAGCAGGGGTGGCCCCCCTCAGGTCAGGCCCCTTGACACGAGTCCCTGTACTCGCGATACTGCAGCCACAGAGCCTCCAGTGTCTCCCCTCTCAGTCAGCTTCTCTGGACCTCTGGGTTCAGCGCCTCTCAACCGCTCCTCTGGCCCTCAGGATGACCTCCTGCGACTGCATGGCACCTCTACAAAGGAGGAGGAGGCAGCCGCTCCCCTCCCTCTGAGACTCTGCGGCACATGTGCCCCTGGCTTTTATACAATATCCCAGCATGCACCGAGGCGACCTGCCCTTTGCCAATCATCGGGACTGTATCAAAGCCTATGCACCCATTCGTCAGGTTTCCTCCCACTGTTCAACATGCCTCCATTTTGGACCAGCGCTTCTGGAAGAATGGTCAACCATTCCCATAGTCACATTCCTAAGCCTTGTGGACAGCCTTCCCAGAAGAGTTGAAGTTGTTATAGCTGCAAAGGGTGGGCCCACTCAATATTGAACCCTACGGACTAATACTGGAATGCCATTAAAGCTCATGTGCGTGCAAAGGCAGGCATCCCGATACTTTTGTAATATAATGCATGTCTGAACCAAGGGTGTCGGTGTCGGGAGGCTTGCAAGGTCAGAGCAACCTTTGGGGACAATCCTCTTCCAGCGGCCCTTACGAGGGTGGCGCTACACTTACTAGACCAGGGAGTCTAGCATTGTCTTACTTGAAGCACAAGTACTATCTTTGCAGCTCTTTTCCAGCACCTCCATTTTTACATGAGATCCGGCATAGGCACAGACACACCGTGATTCTCTGCCAGATCTATTGGACCCAGGTGGAAATCCTTGTGGCATGTCTGCCCATGCTGCTGGTCTCTACCAGATTTCTAGCATAGACAATAGGGCACGTGTGTGCATATACAAGATCCTGCAAACTGCCTACACCTAGGGTTGCCACCTGTCCAGGATTCTGCCTGACAGTCCGGGTTTTGAACCATATGTCTGGGTTTCAGTCTGCCTGAAACCCGGACACATTATTCAGACTGGGCTGTGGCTCCCCAAGTAACCATGATAGTCACACACAAATCTGTTGACCTCCGGGAGGTGCGGGTGGCTGTCTTGGGGCAAGATCTGTGTCGCTAAAGTGTTCAGGTTTGGCTTGAAGAAAAGGTGGGAACCCTACCTACACCGCATGTCCCAGGAGGCAGTTTTAGAAATTTCATGCATACACAAGTCTCCCACAGCATGTCTGGGATTTAACAAGCAAAAAAAAATAAATGTTTTAACTTTTAAACCACTTAAGGACCAAGCATAGTTCTGACACTTGTCGTTTACAAGTTAAAATCAAGAAAATTATTTAGAACCCCCAAACAGTATATATATATATATTAGCAAAGACTCTGGAGAGTAAAATGGTGGTCGTTGCAATATTTTTTTGTCACACGGTATTTGCGCAGCGGTCTTTCAAAAGCAATTTTTTGGGAAAAAATACATTTCACTGCATTTAAAAAAACGAAAGAGTAAAGTTAGCCCAATTTTTTTGTATATTGTGAAAGGTGATGTCATGCCGAGTAAATAGATATCTAACATGTTACGGCTTAAAATTGCAAACGCTCATGGAATGGCGAAAAGCTACGGTACTTAAAAATCTCCATAGGCACCACTTTAAAAAAAAATTTAACGGTTACCAGTTTAGAGTTACAGCATAGGTCTTTTTTCTAGAACTATTGTTCTCGCTCTGGCGATCGCGGCGATACCTCACATGTATGGTTTGAACACCGTTTTCATTTGCGCGTGCGACTTACCTATGCGTGTTCTTTCGTGCGCGAGCTTACGGCGACAGGGGTGCTTTAACATTTTTATTTTTTTTTTCATTTTTAGCACTGTTTTAAAAAAAATCTGATAAACATCCCTTGATAGGCATGTGACAGGTACTCTTTATGGAGGGATCGGGGGTCTATAAGACCCCAGACACCTCCACTGCACTTCAATGTATTCAAAATGCTGAAATCTGCATTTTTGAATACTGTCAGTTTTTTTAAATTTGGCGCCGTTAGCCACCAAGTAAACCGGGAGTGACGTCATGACGTCGCTTCTGGGTTTACACATCTGAGACCTGATCAAAGTAAAATCCGGCTTTGTTTGGGACTCCAACCAGCCGGCGGACGTGCCAGCTGGTTGCTCGGGTCTCCCGGTGGGGCTGGAGACCGGGGTAGAGCCACGGAAGACAGCGGGAGGGGGGGGCGTCCCCTCCCGCTTGATGGGATAACAGCCGAGCGGCTCCCGAGACGCATCGGCTGTTATCTTCTGAAAGTCGAACCCCCGGCTCTAAAGAACAGTACCGGGACGATGCCTGCAGCTGCGTATCACCCCCGGTACAACCACTTCTCCGAGCCAACGTATAGGTACATCGATTCGCGGGAAGTGGTTAAATATGCAAGAGGAAGGGGGCAGGCAGGAGAGAGCACCTTCATGATTTTGGATGCCATAACCCGGTACCTATCTTTCCCTTAGGTGGCCGGCTTTCCGCCGCAGCCACAAGATCACTTTTAGAAGTGGGGGAGAGGTGCCCAACCCCCCCCCCCCCCTCTGCTTCCCGGTGGTTCCTGGGCTAACATTACTGATGGGAAGCTCCTGGAACCATCCAGCGTATGAGTGATGGCAAGATGGCCACCACT
Source organism: Pelophylax lessonae (assembly GCF_965119305.1). NCBI lineage: Eukaryota > Metazoa > Chordata > Amphibia > Anura > Ranidae > Pelophylax > Pelophylax lessonae. The sequence continues at coordinate 634,327,591 of NC_138771.1, read as the reverse complement.
CATCTTCAGGCCCTTGGAGGACCTGAGCGACATCTACGTCACTTCTGGTTCTTGGGCCATGTAAGCATTGCTTTTTTTTTTTTCTTAAAGCAAAAGATCATTTTTTTTTTTATCTTTTGCTTTTAAGGGTAGGGGAGATTTGGGGTCTTTTAGACCACAGATCTCTCCATAAAGCGGAAATGTCATGTGGCATTGTTATCGCAAGGGATGTTTACATTCCTTGCAATAGCAATAAAAGTGATAAAATAAAAATGTTTTTAAAGGAACACTGTAAACATGTAAAATATCATAGAAAAGAAAAAAAAAATGTTTTTGAAACGCCCCCATCCCTGCGTAGGTCACGCTCACATATGTAAACTGTGTTTTCACCACACATGTGAGGTATCGCTGTGAACGTCCGAGCGAGAGCAATAATTCTAGCACTAGATCTCCTCTGTAACTCTAGACTGGTACAGGGTTCGTACGGTCCTTGAAAACCTGGAAAAGTTTTGGAATTTGGAGATGACACTTTCCAGGCCTGGAAAGGTCGTGGAAACTTAGGAAACACACTAAGGTTTTGGAAAAGTCATGGAAATATATACTGGGGAGGAGCGGGGAGCGGCGGGGAGCGGATGCTTAATTAGTTTAATTTATTATTTTATTCCGTAATGTTTTATTGCCAGTGCCACATACTATTTACTTTGCCTTCCTGGTCCGCGGTATGCCCGTACGCTGTCACTGGCCAGCAGCAGCCGAGGAGATGATCGTGAACCAATCACTGGCCAGCCGCGGTTTGCCTGAAGACACTGTGACTGGCCAGCAGCAGCAATAACAGACGGGAGATAACAAACCAATCACAGGCAGCGGAAGCGTCACTGGAGGGCGGGCCGGCCGCATGAACGTGATGATGACGCGGAAGGGGGCGGTAACCGTTTCGGTTACCGCACCCCCGCATCATCACGTGGGGGGGGGGTCATCACTGTAGCTGCTGACTTTAATGTTAGGACACTTACCTGTCCAGGGAGCCCGCAATGTCGGTACCCCAGCCGATTTTCCGATCGGCTCTTGGGTGCTGCTGCCATTTGTGGTAAGGGAAACCGGAAGTGAAGCCTTTCGGTTTCACAGGCAGCTCCGTACTGCGCATGCGCGAAGTGCGCTGCGCTTTCTAACTCTCCCAGCAGCGGGGGAGAGGGGCCAAACTTCAGAGGAATCTTGCCGCGGCAAGGTCTCCCAGAAGTGGAGACGGGTACCTGTCAAAAACAGGTACCTGCTCCCTCACCCGCCCCCCCGTTTAGGTGGAGCTCCACTTTAAGAAAAAAATAAAATCATGTTTACATGGCCCAAGAACCGGAAGTGATGTTAACTTCCCTCAGGTCCTACAAGGGCATAGAGAGGAGCGATGGTCATCTTGCCATCACTCATCTCTATTAGAAAAAAATGCCAACGCGGGATGGTTCCCTGGCTTAGTGATTGGTAACGTTAGCCTGGAAAGCGGCAGGAGGGGGGGGCGCACCTCGCCCACCACTTCTAAAAGTGATCCAGAGGCGAATTCACATCAGGGATCACTTTTATCGAAAAGCCGGCCACCTGAGGGAAAAGATGAGACTGGGGTTATGGCATCTAGCTGTAGCCATAACCCCGGTATTTAACATTAAACGAATGATGTATATTTTCAGTTAAGCGGTTGGCAAGTGGGCATGAATATGTAATGTTTGCTCATTAGTTATTTGAGCTCTGGCCAGGACCAAGTGTGACCAAATCTCATTTTTGACCAGATATATGTTCACCATAAAGAGCCCTCTTTTCTCATGTTAAGAACTAGGGTGTATGGGTAAAGTAATTGGGCACAGTGTACCCAGAAATTGTTTTACTTTATATACATTTATGTTACTGTATATCAGGGGTGGTCAACCCGAGCTCTCTGATGTGGCCCACTACCTCAAACCAGGAATGCCTTTGCCCCTGCTCGGGTATGGTGGGTTAGCAAGCCCAGGTCGTGATCAACGGGTTGCCAACCCGCTATCCTAGAGCATCAGAGTGCATGGAGCAGGTGTCAGCGGAGGAGGAAGTAGGCGGCCATGGAGGGAGCAGGAGCTGCATAAGCCAATGCTTCCTCTGTAGCACTGGCTCCTGTTTCAGGTGGAGTAATACTAAGTGCACCTCATAAACAAAATAAAAAATTCCAACAAAACGCCCCTGACAACATCAGACCTATGACGAAACGTGTTGGGTGGGACCAGATCAGCCTTTCTCGCTACTCGTTTAAATTGTTTGCTGCATTTGTATTTGGATCCTTGATATGGCTGTTTTTACAGCTAAAATGTGAGTGCACCTTTTTTACTTTTAATAAAATGGCTACATATCTCGAGATTGATATCAAGACTCGATTTGGAAGAGTGTCAGAGTAAATAACTCCTGTGGGTTTTTGCTACATTTGGCAAAGTCATCTCCCTAAAGCGCAATAGGCTTTTCCATTAAGTTGGAGGCCAATTGTTTCTGGTAAACGGCCATTAATTTTCGTTGTCTCTCTATGTTGGTGTTGCAGAAAAGAATTTGGAAAGAGTGGCTCTCCTACGCATGCTGGGATTTGTAGTCCTTTTCTATCCTATGGGATTAGCTATTTATGTCACTGGAATTCAATTTATACTATTTTCCTTTTTTGGACTTCTATGGACTTATGTGATTCACTGTTTTTTTTGTTTTTTTTTTTAGAAATGTTTTATGTGTACTAATTTTTATCATTTTATAGCGCTGCACTATATGTTTACTAAGTGCACTTCACCTGGGACCTTTCTAACAGCATGGAGAGTGATGCCAGAAGAGGCTGGAAGTAGAAAAGGTCAGTGTGCTTCTGAATGCAGGACTTTTGGTGCGCTTTCAGAAAGTGCACCACACCTGCAAGATGTAATAGAAATCTATGGCTCAGTGCAGCTAACCCACATGAAAGTCGCAAGCTCACTGCGTTGCACCCGTGGTGCAGGTAAACTGTAGTGCATCAGTGTGAAAGCAGCCTTATAGTGGGCTGAAGACAGTAAGAGCTAGTTTACATTTGTAGTTTGGGGGGCAGTAAAACCCATAGTTTGTTGTGGACCGGGACCAATTAGCAAATCTCTTAAGTGGCCCTTGCTCTTCAAAAGGTTTCACACCCCTGCAGTGTATGATCTGAAATTTGGAACAACATTGATGAATGACGGCAATGTTGCAAGGCCCCACCACAGGCCACCAACAGATGGAACAAGCACACTGATAGGTAGTATGGTTCAGTTCTGGAGACATTCTGGTCCCACCTATTTTGATGTCATAGAAACTGTCCATATAGAGGTCACCTTGCTCCTAAGGTGCCTATTACCTGGAGGAGCCAAACGCAGGAACGGCACATCTTTGTGGGATTCTAAAACACTGAACAGGCAGGATTTATCTCATAGGATGGGGTAGCTCTATCTAGAATCCTAAAAGGTTGAATGTTTGTGTTTTTCAATCAGGCCACTAGCCAATTGAAAACTGAGTGCATCCATTTGTGGAATGGGTTTTGAATAAAGTAATATTAAGGTCTCTTAAAAAAAACATACCTGCTCTGTGCAGTGTTTTGTCACAGAGCAGCCTGGATCCTCCTCTTCTTGAGTCCCTAGCCGATGTTCCTGGCCCCTTCTTCCTGCTGAGTGCCCCCAGAGCAAGCAGCTTGCAATGGGGGCACCTGAGCTGCGGCTCTGCTTGTCCATGCACACACAGAGCCGCCGCTTAGTTTCACCCACTCTCCTGATTGGCTCAGTGGCTGTGATTGACAGCAACAGGAGCAAATGGCTCTCACTGCTGTCTCAGAAAATGAGAAGGGAGAGTTCCTGAAGAGCCGAGGCACTCATGCACATTGCTGGATCTAGATGGGGCTCAAGTAGGTGTTGGGAGGGTTGCTGTACAAAGGAGGTTTTTTACCTTCATGCATAAAATGCGTGAAGGTAAAAATCCTTGAGCCTTTAGAACCACAACATGTAATCAAACAATGGCTGGCTGGGAGGGGGGGTTAATATTTTGGTATCACAGAGCTGTGATGAATAGTGGATGAAGGTTCTATGGTACAGTCACCAGCAATTATTAGTTCTTACCTAGTGCAGTTAATCCCAGCCATAAGCTGCCATTGTTTTACATGTAACGATCAACAATTACAACAATTACACTATTTTTGGTCACAGGTCTGCATCCAAAAAACGACACGGAAACAGGAAATGGTGATTAATCACATACGCTATTATGGGATAAACTGCACTAGCTGAGAACAATAATCGTTGGTGACTGTACCATTGTACCTTCATGCGCCATTTGTCACAGCTCCTTGACACCGTGTAAAATGTCAGAAAAACCAGCAATCCATTGTGGATCTTTCCCAAAATTTCCCCAGGGGCAGTCAATAGATTTTTGTTGAGATCCAAGACATTAGAATCAAACTAGGGCTGTTTTCTGGTGCTAAGAGTGTCCATCTTTTGATTCCTAGACAGTTGGGAGGAACGCATTGGTGACAACTGACCATTATTGCATGCTTAAAATAGCCTACTACACCACTAGAGGTAAGCTCCCTTCAATAAGCCATATTGATTTTCATGTTGGTGGTACTACACACGTAAAATAGCCCTCTACACTAACGATGGTCAGCTGCCTGCAATGAATTCCATTGCTCGTCAGAGTGGCAAGTGGCCTATTTTGCACATTTATAATATGCCCTACACCACTGGTGGTCATCTGTCTCCAATGAACCCCATTGCTTCTCAGATTGGTGGGCAGTGGTCTGTATTACATACTTGTAGTTGGCCCCTACACCATTGATGTACAGCTGCCTCCAATATACCCCATTCATCCTCTTGTTGGTGGTCAGTGGCCTAAATTGCACTCTAATAATGGCCTCTTAACCCACTGGTGGTTAGCTGCCTCCAATGATTCACATGGCTCCTTACACTGGTGGTCAGTGGCCTGTATTAAACATTAATAATAGCCTCTCACATCACTACTGACCCCTATTGCTTCTCATGTTTGTGGTCAGTGGCTTGTATTACACTACTGGTGGTCAGCTGCCTCCAATGAATCCCAGTTCTCCTCAGATTGATGGTCAGTGACCTGTTTTACACACTTACTGTATAATACCCACCTTACATCACTGAAGGTCAGCTGCCTCTATTGAATACCATTGCTCCTCATGTTGATGGTCAGTGGCCTGTATTACACACTTATAATATCCCCTACACCACTGGTGATCAACTGCCTCTATTGAACCCCATTTTTCCTCCTAGTGGTGGTCAGTGGCCTGTATTACACACGCATAATTGCCTCCTACACCACTCGTGGTCATCTGCTTCCAATGCTCCCCTTATTGCTCCTCTTGTCGGTGGTCAGTGGCCTGTATTACATCTAATAATGTCCCCTTAATCCACTGGTGGTCAGATACCACTACTGAACCCCACTGCTTTTCATGCTGCTGGTCACTAATCTGTATTATGCAGTTTAACCGCCCCCTTCACTACTGGTGACTAACTGACTCCAATGAACCCTATTGCTCCTCACATTGGTGGTCAGCTGCCTTTAAAAAAATCAATTTTCTTCCTCCTAAGATTGGTGGTCAGAGGTAACTGTAAAAGACCTCCATTATTCCCCCTTAACATTGCTGGCCCCCCAGAAATGGTAAAAAATATAATTTTTCAAGACTTTTTGTAAATTTGTGATAACGAAAACTACTTTATCTAGTTTAATCTTCAGCTAGGACTTGATAAATTGAGCAAAAATATTCAAACATGGCCCTCTGAGGTCATTCTGTATTCTGATGGTGTACGGAACTCCCCCAGAATTGTAATTGCACATGTGATTGGCTCACTGCTGTGCCAGACAGCTTTTTACTTATTACAAAGCTGGAACATGGATCATGTGGCTATGGCATACATACCCTCCCACTAAGCGCTCAGGAAGTTGGAATAGAATAGAATTCATGTGTTAGGTCCAGTACAAATTGAATCAGTTAGAACTGTAGTTAAGCAGCAGTTATGGTGGCCAAACTGGCATGGCCAGTAAAAAATAGGACTTGTTAGTGTTATTGAAGTGTATCTCTAGCCAAAACTTTTTTATTGTTGGATAGTGTAGAAGGGTCACATTCCCTATCAGCTTTTTATTGCTATGTTCCAATTCACCCTGTTTATACATCCTGATATTCATTGAAAAAGGAATGAAAAATCTTAAATTTTACAGTTGCCACCTCAACAGGTACATTAAAGAGAGGGAATCTTTTAATGGGGACACTTATTCCAGTGACAACTAATGGGAGATTTCCTGGAGACTCAACTCAACTCAAATTCCTGGAGATTTTCCTTTGGAGAGATTTCCTAGAAACTCAACAGCAAGGGAGGAGACATTTTACATACAGCAAAAAGAAAAAGAAAGCAATCATATTGTGAGTACTTTTCACTAGAAAACATTATCTGGTAATGTTTTCTTGAACCCTTTTACCTTTTTGGTCCCTATCAGGGCCTCAGCATTTATGATATTACCTACCTTTGATTTGCTACATTGAATAATCTGCAGTAAGGCAAGCGTAAAGATACTAAAGGACAGTTTCACACCCCAGCTGTTTTTGGCTGGATTGAGCAATATGCCCTGCAGACACCACTGCAACACTTTGGTGGGAATGCAGACTTGGAGGGTACTGCGATTGTTCCCATCTAACATCACCCTCTAGGGTCCAAGGGCAGCCAAATTTTCATCCACAGATTCATTCCCGAGGGTACTGACCCTCAACAGGGTTAGCTCTAAAGGCCCAATATACCATCAGGCCTTACACATAGTTGGGAATGGAGACTGGACAGCTTAAAAACCCTTGGCCTAAACACACAATAGAGTCATTCATGTTTAAGTATACAGTGGGCCATGCAGATGTTTGAGAATGCTGTGATTGTACCCATTTTAACATCACCCTCTAGGGTCCAAGGGCAGGCATAGTTTCATCCCTGGATTGATTCCAGAGGGTACTGAACCCAACAGGGCCAGCTCTAAAGGACCAATGTTCCCCTAGGCCTTACCCATTGGTGAGAATGAAGACTGGATAGCTTAGAAAACCTTGGTTTAAACACCCAACGAGCCATTCCTGTTTAAGTATGCACTGATCCATGCAGATGTTTGAGAATGCTGTGATTGTACCCATTTTACCCTCTAGGGTCCAAGGGCAGCCATAGTTTCATCCCTAGATTGATTCCAGAGGGTACTGAACCCAACAGGGCCAGCTCTAAAGGCCCAATGAAGACTGGATAGCTTAGAAACCTTGGTTTAAACAACCACCAAGCCATTCCTGTTTAAGTATGCACTCATCCATGCAGATGTCTGAGAGTGCTGTGATTGTACCCATCTAACATCACCCTCTAAAGTCCGAGGACAGCCATATTTTCATCTGTAGATTGGTTCCAGAGGGTACTGACCTCAACAGGACCAGAACAATACCACCAGGTCTTACACATCCAGAAACAAATAATAGAGGCTTCTAAATTGATTTCCACTTTACATATTTAATATTGAACATTGTGCTATACCTGAAGCTGTCCAGGAATTGACAGTACAGTCCTTCTTTAACTGTTACTAAGGCAAAAATGTAAGGCGTGACGCGGCTTCAGTGACAAAGAGGCACGGTTCCAATGATGAAGTCAGTTCTGCTTTCGGGTCCCTTGTAACCGTCTCCTTGTGACCAATACGCAATGTTTCCTGTCGCACGCGCTGGCACTTCCCTTTCATTACCAGTTAATGTCACACGCTGCGGTCAGTTAAATTATATCCTCTTACCGTCCAGTTCTGATCTCGCCAGACTTCTTGGAATCCCTTTTCTTAGCATCCTTCCCCCTAGGCTTCTATAAATCAAATCTCTTGCACGTACATTTTTTCAGCAATTACAAGCACAAAACATACATTTTTAGGGGTAAAAATTAATTAAAAAAAGAAAGTAAAGCTTCTTTTTAATAATGCCTTCTCTTATATCCATCTTTGCTTTAGACTCTGGCCACCAGGCTTAATGGCTGCTTTATCTTGAAGATCAAAGCTGGCCATACATGGCTTGAATTTTGGCCAATTCCTGTTGCTTCAGCCGAAAATTCAAGCTGTGGTTGGCCCTGTCTGCACCACCTGGCTCTACAAAACTCAACCAAAAAATTGAAGGAGTCGGACCATTTCTTCATCATCAGCTCGTCATCTTCTGAAATATCTTTGGACGTCTAACGTGTTCACTCATAGACTTATGCCATTCACAGCAATAGCCCTGGAAACCAGTAATATCTTCCTTAGTAATTCTCTATGTTACAACCTGTACTTTAAAAATTTTTTAATACATTTTTTTTTAGAAAAGTGAAAAATTGAAGGAGTTAGATCGAAAATTGAAAGCCGAACAATGACTACATCCACTCAGATGCAGTCAATGTTTGAGTATTCAAGCAGCCATGGGTGCCACATGAATACAGTAGCAGCACAGATTCCTCCATCCATCTTGCTGTCAAAACACCTCCCCTCCCCCCGCACCATCGTTGGCAAATATTTTTCTGGAGAAATATGGGAGCTGCCATTGTTGGCTTCCTTCTGAGAATGCTATATGCTGACCTTTTGCATACCTCCCAACTTTCTGAAATGGGAATAAGGGACACATATAAGCAAAAACATGTAGGCATAGGACGCGCACCATGCCCCTTAAAGAAGAATTGTACTTTTTTTACCACTACTATTCCTTTATATTGGCTTTTGAAATGTACATATGGAGCAATTTAAAAATTGGATGAAAGGTTTAGCACTGGGAAGCATTTTTTGATAGATAAGTAGTGCAAAATTATATACAACTATATAGATCAGACCAAAGTAAGGGACGAATGAGGAGGAAAGAGGAACAGAGGGACTTATCAGATGAAACTAAGGGACGAATGAGGAGGAACAGAGGGCATACAATGCGATTAGAGGAGAAGCGTTTTAACCTCAGGCAACGTGGGGGGTTCTTTACTGTTAGAGCTACAAGATTGTGGAATTCTCTACCACAAGAGGTGGTTTCTGCGGGAAGTATGGTGGCTTTCAAAAGACTCTTAGACGTACATCTCAAGGATCAGAACATTCAGGGCTATGTGAGATGATTACGGCCACACACACCTACATGGGTTGAACTGGTTGGACTATTGTCTGTATTCAACCTCACCTACTATGTAACTATGTACTTATCAGATCAATATAAAGGACGAATGAGGAGAAAGAGGAACAGAGGGACTTTGTTCTGAATGAGGGACAGTCCCTCAAAATCAAGGACAGTTGAGAGCTATGCTGTTGGCTTTAGTAGTTTCACAGATCGGGAACATTGCAATTCTGTATAGTCCTAGTAAAGTAAGAAACCCTTATCTACATACTTGTTCTGGGTTGGGCCAGCATGGCAGTCAGGCTTCTAGCAATTATCAAAGGAGGCCATTAGTGGCAACCCTTATATCTTGTTCATGACAGTGTCCCTTTAAAAGGCTTCTGTAAAGGCTTCTCAAGAGTTCTCTAACATGTAAAGGGTAACTATAGAATAGAATATCTTCAGCAAGTACATACTACTGTAAATGTCACCTGAGAGTAAATGTTAGTGCGACTTTTACATTTTTTCATGCTTACTTTTATATATTTTTTTTTAAATGCCCCCCCTAGTGGTTGTCTATATATCAGGGAACTGTTTAGTTTCTGCTGCGAAACGCTCAAGTACCCTTTCAGTGAGGGATCATTAAGACGTGCAGGAGCCGCCCTTGCCACCCCTCTGAAAAATGATCCGTGGTGAATGATTTTTAGAAAGCGGTTAAAAGGCAGCCAGGAGGCGATATGTTGCCTCCTCACCACTTGTTTTAGTCCTCAAAAGGCCCACCGCATAGTGTAATGCATGCAGATGCAGGACGGTTGTGCCGAGACCATATTAACTTGACAGTACTGATTGCTGAACGCAACAAGCACATGGAGCAGCAGAGGAGCAAAGAACAAGGTAAGTTAATGGTGTGGTGGGAGTCATTGGAGTTGTAGCTTACACTGTGGGAAGTATGGACTAGGGTTGCCACCTCATCCTTTAAAACCAGGACACACATTAATTACACAGGTTTTGTGGCTGATTAAGGTGGTAATTAAACTGACTTAGTGCCTTATGTGCATTATATATATATATATATATATATATATATATATATATATATATATATATAAACACACATGCCTTTTTTTCTCAGAAAGTAGGTGCAGGAACTCAACCGAGACCCCTTAAATAGTGGGTGTGATCAATATTTACTAACAGTGGAAGAGTCTTAAAGGGGCATTTAATAACAGGAGTGCATTATGTACAGAATGTAGAGTTCGGGGGGTGTACTACATGCAGAGTTCAGGGGTGCTCTACGTACCTAGTGCAGAGTTCAGGGGTGCACTCCACACAGAGTGCAAAGTTTAAGGGTGCATTACACACAGAGTGCAGAGTTCAGACTTCTTACACAGATGCTTACCTCTGCATCCCCTATTTACATCTCCTTTAAACCCCTCTTCAGCTCTGACCTCTACATGCAACCCCCCCCTTCCACTACCCCTATCTTCTCCCTTCCTCCCTACAAGCTCCACCATCTTCCACATGTCTTACTGGTGTTGCTGTATTAAGATGAAGCACCTAGCCAGCTCTAGTACCTCTCCGTATACTGTACATAGTTCTGTGTCTCTCACTTGCAGGGAGATCATCCAGTGGGGGTGTCAGATTTTGCACTGAACCTCCCTTGTTCCTATTCTGCACTCATTGAGGGCCACTCAGATCTGTAGGAGCCGCTGGGAGATGAGCTGTCACTGGTAAACACAGAAGCCGGACTTCTGTGTTTACAAGTGATAGTGGTGAACAGAGGGCCTGAGTGGTGGAACTAAGTTCCACCAAGTTCCAGCTGAAAAAAAGCCCTGTATATATATATATATATATATAAAAGGGATGAGGTGGCAAACCTTGTATGGACTCCACATATGACAATGCCAGTTAGCACTGTCACACTTGAATAAGTCACGTCCTTCAGCTCCTTAACAGAGCAGCGTGGGAGTAAAGAAAAGGAAGTATATGCTGGCGTAGGGGAATAACCCAAACCTGTTGCCTTGGCTTGAATGGACAAATCTTAGGTTTGCTTTAAAGTCAAAAGTTTGCTTTCTATCTTAGTGCTGTTTTTTTTTTTGTTTTTTTTTTTATTACATTCTCCTCACCTATAAGGTACTGGCAAAAAACATTGCTGGTCTTGCCGCAGGCAATAACACAATGTAACATAGTAACAATGGGAGAGAAGGAAGCTGCAGCAAGTTATTAGAGCAAGGTGAGCCACGCAGAGGTCAGCAGTGAGGTGATTACCTGCACCCTGTTCATTCTGTGTTCATCTCTCATTGAGTAAAGCCCCGTACACACGTACCGATCGAAGGCCGAACGATTGGCCATCTTTTGTCCCCGGGCTGTCGTGTCTGTTGAAAAGTGCAAAAGACTGCACAAGAATTTTGTCCGCCGACTACAGCCGACTGCAGAAGTGATGTCATGTGATGGTTAACTTTCCCTGTGTTTTTTCTTTTCTGAGCATGCCCAGTCTTGCAAATCTGCTGTCTGTCGGCCGAATTCTGTATTGACTTGCGAACAATCGGCCCTTCTGGTGTCGGCATACAAAAATTTTAATGCTTGCACAACAGATTCTTTTCGGCCGAAAGTGCGCTGTCGGCTGTCGGAAGCATCATACTAACAAGGCGAAAATCGGCCGATCGTTCGTCGGTCGAAGCTTTTCGGCCGACAATCTGCACGTGTGTACGGGCCTTAAAAATACACTAAATGTTTAAAGCACCAGAAGGTAAAACCATGCCCTATGTCTGCCAGGATCCCCGGCATTATATTCCGACATTTGCTGGCAGATAAAGCTATACGTTCCGCCTGTCACCAGTGACACCTTCATAGCTCCAAATAGGTTTTTGCCTTGCCTCCAGCTCTCTTCCTCCTCTCTCATTTAGGGCCTTCCTTCAAAGAATGTACAAGTGATGATGATAATAAAATATAAAGGAGGATCTTCCATAGTATAGTTTTGTACAATAAGGAAAATATTAGTAAATATATATATGGATGAAATGGAGGACTTGATGATTGTCTGGAGCTCATTATGTTTGCGCTGCGACCTAAAATTAATTATTTCACATTGTGCGCAGATTTTTTTCTATCACGGACTTTAGAAATCAGATGTGTTTCTGCTCAGTTTTTTTGGTGTGGCTGATGAGTTGCTGACTCCGTATTTTCCAAATGTGTTTGTTGTTTCTTTTACCAGCGGTAGAAAGTTGATCCCTTGTTGATTTTGGCTTCGCAACACATTCTATTCTTCATCAGCTTCCCCAGTGATGTACTGTGCAATGCAAAATGTTTCTCTTGGATTGCCAATGATTTGTCTGCTGTGTGGTTTCCCTGTTAACACATCCATGGGGCTCACCATGCCATGATAAGCTATCCATTATCACCACCGTGCATCAAGTTTTTTTTTTTGTAATCGTCTTCTATTGGCAGTGCATTCTGGGTCCTGAAGAATTAAGATTCAGTGTTGACCTTTGGTACTTGAAGTGCAGATTTGGGTTAGTTGACTTCAAAAATTAAAGTATATATTTTTGTGTCTCTCCTTTCTTTACCCTGTAAAGGTTTAAGTCTCAGTGAACTTGGAAGAGTCCAAAGTAGGTGAGGTAGGGCTCAACTTTGACCACGGCTCTCGGGAGGGTGCGGATGCGGAGGAGGGAGCCGGGGGTGACGATGACGAGCCCAGAGACGCTGCAGGTCTTCCGTTTGGGGTCACCGATGCTGGCCACTGTAGCAGAGAATTCTTGAAGGCAGCGGAATATCAGGTTACTGTCTAGGATCAGGTCCAGCTTAATGTAGCTGCTACGATCCTCGTTGAAATGGACCTGCAAAAAAATACATTGTTATTATAGTTCGTTACTGGCGCCTGGTCTATATAAAGAAATAGCATATTATGTAGGGGAAAGGCAGTTGACTCCAGCCAAAGGTGTTTTCATTTAGTTTTGGCTACGGCAGAGAAGGGTTAGAACCCACCGCAGATTTTTACCAATGTCCCATTTTTCTCTATTTTCTGTTCTGGCGATTGGTGCCTTGGGAAAGTGATGGTAACTAAACCATAGCTTCCAACTGTCCCTAATTTCAAGGGACTTTCCCGCATTTGGAACAAAGTCTCTTTTTCCTTCATATATCTCCCTCATTTTGGTCTGATCGACACTATATTGTCAAGAGTTATGGGACATCAGCCTTTCCAAGCACATGAACTTTAATGGCATTCCAGTCTTAGTCTGTAGGGTTCAATATTGAGTTGGCCCACCCTTTGCAGTTATAACAGCTTCAGCTCTTCTGGGAAGGCTGTCCACAAGGTTTAGGAGTGTCTATGGGAATGTTTGACCATTCTTACAGAAGCGCATTTGTGAGGTCAGGCACTGATGTGGATGAGACAGCCTGGCTCGCAATCTCTGCATCTTATTCATCCCAAAGGTGTTCTAGGGGGTTGAGGGCAGGCCAGTCAAGTTCCTCCACCCCAAACTCGCTCATCCATGTCTTTATGGACCTTGTTTTGTGCACTGGTTCAAATCATTTGGTGGAGGGGGATTATGGTGTGGGGTTGCCTTTCAGGGGTTGGGCTTGGCCCCTTAGTTCCAGTGAAGGGAACTCTTAAGGTGTCTACATACCAAGACATTTTGGACAATTTTATGCTCCCAATTTTGTGAGAACATGACTGCGCACCAGTGCACAAAACAAGGTTCATAAAGACATGGATGAGCGAGTTTGGGGTGGAGGAACTTGACTGTCCTGCACAGAGTTTTGGAGAATCCCCAATACAGGAATTTGTAAATTCCAAAAGCCAGTATAAAGGAATAGTAGTGGTAAAAAAGCTCTTATGGGTTTAACCAATCATTTTGTTTTTGTACATACTTGTGTCCTATGTCAGCTTCAACTCTTCTGGGAAGGCTGTCCACAAGGTTTAGGAGTGTCTATGGGAATGTTTGACCATTCTTACAGAAGCGCATTTGTGAGGTCAGGCACTGATGTGGATGAGACAGCCTGGCTCGCAATCTCTGCATCTTATTCATCCCAAAGGTGTTCTAGGGGGTTGAGGTCAGGACTTGAGGGCAGGCCAGTCAAGTTTCTCCACCCCAAACTCGCTCATCCATGTCTTTGTGGACCTTGTTTTGTGCACTGGTTCAAATCATTTGGTGGAGGGGGGATTATGGTGTGGGGTTGCCTTTCAGGGGTTGGGCTTGGCCTCTTAGTTCCAGTGAAGGGAAATTTTAAGGTGTCTACATACCAACACATTTTCTACAATTTCATGCTCCCAGCTTTGTGGGAACAGTTTGGGGATGGCCCCTTCCTGTTCCAACATGACTGCGCACCAGTGCACAAAGCAAGGTTCATAAAGACATGGATGAGCGAGTTTGGGTTGGAGAAACTTGACTGTCCTGCACAGAGTCCTGACCCCAACCCGATAGAACACCTTTGGTTCATGTGCCGGTACAGAGCTAAATCTTTCATCCAATTTCTTAGTTGCTGCATTTGTAAATTCCAAAAGCCAGTATAAAGGAATAGTAGTGGTAAAAAAGCTCTTATGGGTTTAACCAATCATTTTGTTTTTGTACATACTTGTGTCCTATGTCTACATATTTTTACTAGAAGGTGTCCCTCTTTCCCATCTCAGAAAGTTGTGAGGTATGACTAAATCATGCGTCGATCAGATAGCAATGATATCTCAAATTTAGTTTATCTTGTTGATGCATTCTGTGGGTGCAGGATGTGAGGAGTATACTGCAGGGTAGGAACTTTTGTAAATCAGTGGGCTTGGTGGTGGCTAGGGGGCAGATAGGGGGTGGGGTCAATATGTGATTGGGGCCCAGAGTTGGGTACCTAGAGAGGAGAGAAGGCACACTGAGACCAGGAATTGCAGTAACGTAACAGAAAAGTTCAGAAAAGGAACATAGCCAGACTGACCTGGCAGCACTTACACAGGGTTGCAGAGGTTTCCCAGGAACGATTACAGTATAATGTCCGACAGCACCTGACAGAGGAGGTGGCTGAAGGTGGTATGGCAACAAGGCTCCTGGAGGTGGAATGCTTCTAGCTGGCAGCACAGGCGGGCAGACCCTACACTGTCCCTCCTCCACGGGACCTCTCCCTTCACTAGACACACTGTTCCTATCCAGTAGGTTCATGTCCCTGACCTAGCCCCTTCGTAAATGCGTACCAACTGAAGGGGGACAGTGCTGTTTATTTTCACTTCCCACACTTAAGACGGCCACAGAGGCCAACCAAGGTGTCCGTGTCCAATCAGACATCTGCTCCCCTGATGACACCTGATGACAGCTGATGAGTTCCCCTTGCCCTCCGCTCACTCTCTGCATGGTGGTTGCCAGACAGCGACATCTATGCAGGGAGGCCAGATTACACCTGCCTACAAATAGTGGCCTGCATAGTGTCCAACTCCATACTGTATGAAATGGTTTTGGCATGCACTGAAATAGTACCAATGGCTGGGGCATGTCACAGCGATTTAAAGAGATTATTAGTGGTGCACATGCTGTCATGCAGCAAAATGTGGTGCTAATAGTGGTGAAAGAAAAAAAAAAAGCCCCACCATTAATGGGAGGAAAAAATGGCACTGCATGGGTGGTGTCATTGGAAGGAAAGGAGTACTGCCTTGGCATCTACTGTATGTCAGTATGTTAAAGGAGGGGAGGAAAGCTGGCAGGGCCAGGGAGGTGGTGGGATGAAGGGTCTACAGGGTTGGTATCGTGTCGTGTCTAATGGGCTCTTTGTGGCTCTGGGGAATAAAAGGGAGCCAAATTACATTCCCCACCAGCTGTGTATTCAAATTTAGGACATCCTTCTCAATGTGTTGTCGGCCTGGGAATAAAGGGGGCTTCTCCTTCTTTCAGTTTTCCCTCACTCCCCAGCAAGCATATCCAGAGAGCTGGTAACCAAAGTGAAAAGCCAACATCTATGAGCGAAAGCCAGAAAGTTCCTATGTATGTTAATTAGGATTCATGCACATGGGTGCAAAATACCCTGCCTTCAGATCCTTAATGCATATATTTTTAACAGATCTGAATGCAGCTGTATGATATGCTATGGGCCTATGCACATAATCGAGTCCATGATCCTACGTATGTGCCAAATTTACCTTGTTTGCAAGTAAACTTCTGTACTAACATTTACGTGTACAGCATGTAACGTTAAAGTATGCTGTGGACCTTGAATAGCGACCTAGGACAGAAGCCACCTGCGTCCAGGCAACCAGGGCCATTAGGTGGCAGGAGCCGCCTCTGTTCTAGCAAGCTAAGACATTAGGTGGCAGAAGCTGCTTGGGTTCCATCAACCAAGACGCTAGGTGGCAGGAGCTGCTTGTGTCTCTAAGTGGCAGGTACCACCTGTGTCCTAGTAAATAGGGTGGATTTATGCTATGTGCTGTCCAATGTATGCATATAACCCTAGCAAAAACATTTAGATGGATTTTGTTGCCTATAAAATCATACATCATGTGTCCTTAGCATAAGAGGATATGGTAAAGTACGTCCAAAGCCAAAACGTGTTTGTTTTTTATTTTTTTCAGGGACACAGGCAGAATTAAAAAGAGAACAGGGGTTCTAAACCCTGACGACTCTATGCAAACCAAAAACGACTAAGATCGAGGGCCGAAACGTGTACGCTTTTCCAATTCTGTATTCAGAAATTGGCAAATAAAGATTATTGCATATGTAAGATTTAAGTTTCTGGCTGCCTTTCTTCACTATTGTTACAGATTGAGTGAATAGAAGACACTCCTAGCCTGTGCACCGAAATCATACCTCCTTTGTGAGAATGCCTTCCTTTTTGTTAAGCTAAAAGATGTTTTGGCTTTAGATACACTTTAATGCTAGGTTTTAGGTGTTCTGTGCTTTAAGGGTAATTGTCAAAGACTAACCTGGCAATATAGGTAATATAGTCCTTTATGAGTCACTGTAAACTCCCCACTTCTCTCGTTGTATCTCAGCGGGCTGGTGGAATTTCGCGGGACCTCGGACCAGTACAGGACGTTACCATCGCTATCTGCAAAACGGTAAATGTTGGGGATGTGTGCTGAACATAAAGATAGCTAGACAGCTTATCTGTGGGCTACTTACCTGCATTCATCTGTGTTCCTCCTTGTGATGGTTTCACTGTAGACACATAAGAAGAGAGAAATGGCTTATTGTAAAGTTATGGACAGATGTAGTAAGACATTAAATTGAAAAGGGCAAATTTAAGATCTATGGATCCACTTTGAAGCCCAACTAAACTTCCACTAAATCAAATCCAGGTGTGCAAACTGTTACTGCCTGACCTCTGTTTCCTGTATTATCAATCACAATAAACCTTCCAAAGCAAATGTGATAGGTGCTTGTGAAAACTTTTGTATATTTTGACATTGCTTTCCATGAGGCTTTTTGTATCGGAGAGGCAGAAATGATCCTGTTTGGGAATTGGTTATTAATATCTGTGGCTGTACATAGACTCCAATGTGGCAACAAATCTGGTACAAAACCTGGTACAGACAGGAACATGCCCCATGGAACAGTAGGTACTCTACCAGGTAAATCAGTACAGTTGGAGGATATGCGGTATGGACAGCCTAACACTGATTATAGCTCAGTACGGTAGACTAAAAGTAGCTTAAAGTGTATGTAAAACCAACTTTTTTCATTTTGGATAGAGTAGGGAAGGATTAGAACCCCTGTCAGTCAAGTTTTTTTGCTTTCTGTCCAGTTGACAAAGATTTGTCTTCACTCCCTGTTCTAGATATGTAACAGAAAGTAAGAAGATATCTCTATAAAGTGAGATGATTTCCACTCCTGCACAGTTGTCACTGGAAAAGGGGTTCCGTTTGGTACACCGTTGACTTCTAGTTTTGTAAAATTTAGAATTTCCCATAATTTCTGAGCCAAAAGCAACAGAGAAGGTTAGTCTCCCTAATGGGGACACAGACAACAATGAAACCTGGAGGAAAAGATAAGTAGCGCTAATACTCTGCGGTTGTCCTATTGGTGTTCCCACCATTTACATGGTTAATAAAGCAACTAAATGAATCTGAGGTTGAAGTGCCACTCCATGAGTTAATAGTCTAGATACAAATCAATTTCAATGTAAAATGAGGTAGAAGACTAAACAAGAAAGTAAACATGTTTAAGTGGTCAAAGCTTGTCCCATTCATCGACACGGCACTGAAGAACAGTGTTCGCCAGTAGATGCTTTGGGCTTGCCAAACTACCTGCAGACGAACACTGTGCTTCATCACTTTATTGGTGAAAATTTCCACATACATTGTATCCAATGCAGTCATTGCATCTTAAAGCCCTGATGAAGGGGGCGGGTTTTGGCTCCCAAAATGAGTTGGCTTTCTTATTTGGTCTCCTGCCTGGTTTTACATCTTTCAGTCAGATGCTTGAGGATTGTTATGACACTTCAGAATTCTGTCATTTCTTCCAGAATCCCTGCCAGTATTTCCAATGGTACTTACAGAATCCTCGACTATTCTCTTGTCTTCTGCCTTCTTCATTGCCTATCGGGACTGTCTACCTAAATCTTTGCTTGCCGCTTGCCAAGACCCTTGCCTGATCTTCACTGCCTCTGTTGTCTCCAGCCTAGTTTACTGCCTACTTGTTGTCGACCTGGATTGTCTAACTTCTCTCTGTTTATTGCGTGCTTACACTTCTACTTGATCCCGACTACGCTCGGGTATCCTGTATCCGCACCATAGTCCTGCAGTACCTGCTCACCCCCTGGTGTGGCAATCCCAGGGGCTGTGACCTGCTTCCATTTGCAGCAGAGAGTTTTGGGAACTATTAGGGTTTCCACCCAACTCTTCTATCAGATCTGTTGAAGATCACTTTATTGGTAAAAATATCATTGTGTCCTTGATTCAGTTAGTATTTCCCATCTTAAAGCCCCAATGAAGGGGGAGTTTTGGCTCCCGAAATGCATTTGTCTTTTTTGTTTGGTCTTCTACGTAATTTTTGTCTTTTGGCAAGGGAATTGCTGGTGAAGTGTTATGACGCTGTCAGGATCCCTGCTAGTACTTTCAAAGGTACTCACAGAATCCCTGACTATTCTCTTATCTTCTGCCTTCTTTATTGCTGATCCTGACTGTCTGACTATAACTGTGCTTGCTGCCTGCCAAGACCCTTGCCTGATTTTCACTACCTCTGTTGTCTCCAGCCTAGTTTACTACCTACTCTTTGCCAACCCAGTCTGTCTGACTTCTCTCTGCTTGTTGCCTGCCAAGACTTCTGCTTGATTCTGCTGTACCTGTTACCCTCTGGTATGACAATCCCAGGTCCATGCCCTAGTGCCAGTTGCAGCAAAGAGTTTTGGGGACTACTAGGATTTCCTTCCCAACTTTAACATCATTAGCTCTGGGAAAGACCAAGAGGTACTTAGATTCTGTGCCTTGGTAGAGCCAGTGGGTATTGTAACAAGAATACAGAGTAGCTAAAATCTTGCAAGAAGACACTCTTGCAATGAACGGGAGTGTCTTCATGGGAAATTTTACCTGCTCTGCACTCACCTCAAGTTTCCCTAGATTGATGATGGCATCAATCCTTGCGATGCAGAAGATGGATTTAAAAGAGAAGCATGGGTTTGATTTTTTCCCCCCATGTATACTTACATAGGTGGTCTGATGTTGCATCTGTCCCCCGGCGCCTCTACTCTCAGAACCGAGCGATCGAACACTGTAGATTGCTCGGTTCTGACAGCTCCCCGAGCAGAGAGCTGCTGTCAGTCAGCTCTGCTCTGCCCCATCCTCGCTCATTGGAGCACGGGGCCGTGGAGTGGTGGGGAGCAGCCGGCTCAGCACAGTGGCTTGCTGAGAGGCTGAGCCAGCTGTTGGTCCAGGCACCTGGCGGACTCTGTGGTCATGATGATGCAGTGCCTGGACTGACATCTGTAACGTCAACAGAGAGCGGACTTCAGCCCGCTCTCTGCTAAAAACTGGTCACAGGAGTGCAGAACGAACTGCACTCCTGTGATCCATAGGAAATGTACAGCCAAACGAGCTTTGGCTGTACATCTCCTTTAAGGTGAATAATATTTTAACTTTTTCTTCCGTTAATTGAAGGACACAGCGGAGACTTTAGATCAGGAATGTTAAACTCAATATCATCACAGGCCGCATCAGCAATATGATTGTCCTCAAAGAGCCGGTTGTATCTGTAAAATTATATAAATGTATGCAGGGCTTTTTTTACTCAGAGAATAGGTGCAGAAACTCAACTGCCCCCCCGCTGAACTGCATTGAATGGTGGGTGTGACCAAACTGCACTGTGGACGTATCTTAAAGAAGTAATAAATACCAGTAGCATGTTAGCTCCAGAATTCAGGGATACACTATGTACAGATTGCATTTTTGAGGAGTGCGCTACATACAGAGTGCAGGGTTTAGGGGCGTGCTATGCACATTTTACAGGTTTTATTGTTTTACTGGCTGTCCACATCTCACTTCTACCCCTCCCCCAGGCTGCGGGGATGACAGAAAATGGTCTGGCGGGTCAGATTCCGCCCACGGGCCTTGTATTTGACACATGTGCTTTAGATCCTGACTACGGGGTATAGCACCACCTTCCGGAGGAAAACACTAGTCACATAAACAAAATCACAGCCTAAAGGCGGCTTCCGCTGTTGGCCAAACACCCATGTGCTAGAGGCAGCTCAATTTTTCATTCTGTTTATTTATACTCCTTGGTGGACTCTGCTTTGGGATGTCCCAACAATTCAGATCTAAAGATCTCTGCTCTGTGTCCTTCAATAAACGGAAGAGAAAATAGGATGTTTGTACTCACCACAAAATCCTTTATTAATTGCATTCATTGAAGGACACAGCAGAGACCTTTAGATCTTGATCGTTGGGTTATATTGCCACCTTCAGCAGTAGGATGCTAGGCATAAAAAAAACCCAGCCTAGGGGCAAACCTTGCTGGTGGCCAACCCCCCATCTGCTAGAGGCAGCTCAGTTTTTAATTTCATTTTTTTCTTACCTCTCAGTAGACGCATCTTTGGGATGTCTTGATCAAGATCCAAAGATCTTACTTCAATGAGCAGAAGAGAAAATAGGATTTTTGAAATCATCATACAATCTTTTTCTATGTCTTCATTGAAGGACATAGCACCCACCCCTCTGATTGTTATATCTGAGACCAGTTGTATTATGTACTGCTCTGTGATTAACTGAGCTGCATTTAGCACAGTGGTGGTCAAGTTAAAAATATTAGAGGGCGTCAAGTACGCAGGGGCAGACTGGCAACTTTCGGCCCAGGGGGTAAGTACAAACCTGAGGCCCATGGTGCAGCGACTTGGCCCACCTCCCACTTTCCATCACCCCCCTCCCACTCCCCCAATCCTCCTCCTGACCCCCATTCCAAGCTGAAGCCCTGCTCCAGATACTCTCTACTTACTGGCCGAATCCAGGTTCCCCACCTGGCCAGCAGGGGGTCATTGGGGGTAGCTGGGACAGCTCGGTTTGGGCTGGCAAGGGCAGAAGAGTCTCCAGTGAGGCATGGAACCGGCCTCTGCTCAGACACAGCTTACACCATCCATGCTGGGAGGGGGGGGGGGGGGCTGTGCTTTGTCCTTGTCTTCAACCCGCACTCAGTAGGTCAGCGGCAGGGACTTTTTACTTCTCTTCACCAGGAATCCTTTAGGCTGGTCTGTGGCAGAAGTGGTGCAGCCTTTTTATGGGGCATCCAGGCAGCCCAGTGGGCAATTGCCCCCCTGTCCCCTGGCCCACTCCTCCCCTGCAAGTACGGCCCCCAACACTTCCAGAGGGCTGTACAATAGTAGTATGCCTTTGTGTTTTGAGGTGCATTGCATCAAGCTAGGTAGGTCATTTAAAACGAATGGGTTGTAAAATTTTGGTCCTTCTGCACTTTTTTGCTCCGTACCGCAAAGCATACTGAAGAGAAAGTTGGAGTACAATAAGCTTCATCATTAGTGTCAGCAGTCACTATCTAAACCCAAAGTGTTGTTGTCAGTGGATGCACTAACCCCAGCACTGGTGTCAATGGCCACAATAAAAACCCACAACTATGGTGTCAGCGGGCACAATATTAACCCCCAGCTTACCCCAGATGCTTAGGGATTACAAGGCTCAGCTGACCAATCAGGGAGATGTGATTTATAATTTATAAGACACAGGGCAGATTAGGAGACATTCAGAGACAGTCACACTAGGTATGAAGAGCTTGTTACCTTCGTAATGTGCAGCCAGGATGGGGGGTTTAAGTCTTTGGTTTTTGTTCTTCCTGTTTGCTGGAAAAGAATGAAAATATGAATTTTAGAATGATGGAACATGTTCCACCGATTGAGTGCATCTCTTACCTGTCAGAGATCTCTCTGTACAGCGCTGTGGTATATGTCGGAGCTTTATAAATGTACAATATTAGTGTGTGACTGTGGAAAGACATTAGAATGTAAGCTTCTCTGATGCAGAGACTGATGAGGCTGGCTCAGTATTCTCTGTACAGCACTGTAGCATACCTCCCAACTTTCTAAGATGGGAATGAGGGACACCTATTAGAAAAAGTATGTAGGCATAGGATACGCCCCCATGCCACACCCCCTTAAAGGAGAATTATACAAAAAAATGTATTGGTTAAACCCATAAGTGCTTTTTTATCACTACTATTACCTTATATTAGCTTTTAAAATTTACAAATGCAACAATTTTGAAATTGGATGAAAGGTTTAGCAGTGGGAAACACTTATATAAAACTATATAGATTACATCAAAATGAGGGACAAATGAGGAGGAAAGGGGGACAGAGGGAATTTGTTCCAAATGAGGGACAGTCCCTCGAAATCAGGGACAGTTGGGAGCTATGCTGTAGTATATGTCAGAGCTATATAGTTACATAATTAGTCTGGTTGAAAAAAGACATAAGTCCATCTAATTCAACCAATAGAAGGAAAAAAAAGAATTGTACAATCCCATATATATATATATATATATATATATATATATATATATATATATTGTGACAGGAAGTCAGGTAAATCTGTGGATGTAGTCACCAACAGGAGATGCATTTCCACCTGGTTTAGCAAATTCACCAATTACTATAGGGTGTCGGCTGAAAAGGTAGCCAGAACGGCTTAAGGAAGTTGAAAGGCCTTCAGCTGTTCGGAATGAGGAAGTTAAGGCCTCTATAATTTGTCCAAAGGAAGTCCTATTGATTGCTGCCTCCTGACGCCGTGTGGGCTGGGGAGAGGAGGACAGTCATATGTGTGCCTCCCGACGCTGTGAGAGCCTGGGAGAAGGATTGCTGCCTCCTGACGCCGTGTGGGTAGCGGAGGACAATCAGATGGGTGCCCCCTGAAGCTGTGTGAGCATAGGAGGGGAAGACCTCCTGAAGCGATGTGCGCTGAGGAGGGTAACAAGTGTGAAGACTACTCAAGGATCGTTTCTATGTGAAAAGAAACCAATGGACATTTCCTGTGTGAAGGGGAAATTCATTAAGTGTGAAGACTACTCAAGGTGAGGTCTTGAACTATTTCTCTGTGGAAGAAATAAATGAACTGTTTGCTATGTGAAGAGACAAACAAAGGGACATGTTCAATGTGAAGAGGAAAAGGGACATGTTCAATGTGAAGAGGAAAAGGGACATGTTCAATGGACATTTGTTGTATGAAGAAAAAAACATGGACTATTGAGTGTCTGCTGTAGGATCAGCAAAGTTTGCCCAACAGTAGGTTGGAGACTGACTCCGTAGGTAGGTTCCTGTATGTGAGAAGGTAGCCGCCCACAGTGGCAAGGATTTATTTTGTGTTTTATTTTTATTTTGCTGTTTTGAGGCTTGCACTTGTGTGAAGTAAATTGCAAGAATAAACCAAACTGTTGTTTGCAACCACTTCTCGGCTATCTCCCTGTGTAAACGCACCCCCCAAAGGGGTCATCCATACCCGCCACCGAGCTAATCTCCCACAATATATATATATATATATATATACATATACAATTCTATACCCACAGTTGATCCAGAGGAAGGCAAAAAAAAAAACAATAAAGCATGATCTAATTTGCTTAAGCGGGGGGAGAAACTTCTTCCTGATCCCCCAAAAGGCAATCAGATATTCCCTGGGTCAACTTTACCTATAAATACTGTTATCCAGTTATAATATGTGTATATAGGAAAGAATCCAGGCCTTTCATAAAACAATCTCCTGAGCTGGCCAGAACCTGCTCTTGAGGGAGTCTATTCCACATATAAATGTATAATAATAATAATAAGAGTGTGTGACTGTGGAGAGACATTAGAATATAAGCTCCTCTGGTGTGACTGGCTCAGTTCTCTGTACAGCACTATGGTATGTGTCAGAGCTATATAAATGTATATTAATAATAGTGTGTGACTGTGGGGGACATTAGAGTGTAAGCCCCTCTGGTGCAGATCCCGGTGATTACCTGAACGCCGCTGGCGACTCCGCTCCTCTCTCAGTTTCTCAAAAAGAAACTGGTGCTTCTCCCATACATTCTTGAAGAAGATCTGTCCAACAAAACAAGACAAGGAAGTGCTGAATCACCATGAATCAATGGTCGTATTTTCAGAAGAAAAGGTCATGGAAGACCAATTCCATTCTCCTTAATGAGCAATTCACAATTCATTCAGGAAACCTACCTGAGCTTCAGCTTGGGGTTCTTGTATTGGAAGAACCTGAAAAATAAACTCATAAAGTTAGATCTGTAAAGTAATTTCATCCCGTAAATCCGCGTCTGTCAGACTTGTGTTGTACCCCCTTTGGGGAGATTTTTGTTGGGACAACAAGTGACAGGAAACAAAAACCTAAGCTAATCACCCATCTGAATGACCCCGTTATTTTTTTCTTCAGCTGGTCCCCCTTCTGGATTACAAATTATTGTTTGAATGTTACAAGTTTATGTCATTTTTTCTTGCATTGGAAGATTGGAAAAACCTGAAAAAAAAAGCCCATAAAGTTAATCTGTAAAGTGATTTCAGCCCAAGGGGTACAAGGGGTAGAGCGTTTGTCAATCTTTTGTTGTGTCCCTTTGGAGAGATGTGACGGGAAACAAACACCTAATGTAATGGCCCATATGAAGGACCCCCCCCATTTTATTTTTCTTCAGCTGGCCCTCTTCCAAATTTTTACATATTATTGTTTTAATGTTAAAAATTTAGGTACACTTTTTTAGTTCTTGTATTGGAAGAACTTGAAAAATAAACCCATAAAGTTATATCTGTAAAGTCATTTCATCCCATGGGGTAGAGCGTTTGTCAGGCTTTTGTTGTGCCCCCCTTTGGAAAAATTTCTGTTGGGACAAGAAGTGATGGGAAAAAAAAACCCTATCTAATCACCCATGTGAATGACCCTGTTATTTTTTTCTTAAGCTGGCCCTCTTCCAAAATGTTACATTCTATTGTTTAAATGTTACAAATTTACGTAAACTTTTTTAGACCTTGTATTGGAAGAACCTGAAAAATAAACCCATAAAGTTATATCTGTCGAGGTCATTTTATCCCAAGGGGTGGAGCGTTTGTCAGGCTTTTGTTGCGTCCATTTTGGAAAGATTTCTGTAGGATAAGAAGTGACGGGAAACAAAAACCTAATGTAATGGCCCATATGAGGGACCCCCCCCCTTTTTTTTTTTCTTCAGCTGGCCCCTTGTTCCTATTTTTACATATTATTGTTTTAATGTAAAAAATGGATGTACATTTTTTTTAGTTCTTGTATTGGAAGAACCTGAAAAATAAACCCATAAAGTTATATCTGCAAAGTAATTCCATCTCTAGGGGTAGGGCGTCTGTCAGGATTTTGTTGTGTCCCCTTTGGAGAGATTTTTGTCGGGACAAGAAGTGACGGGAAACAAAAACGTATTCTAATCACCAATGTGAATGACCCTGTTCTTTTTTTCTTCAGCTGGCCCTCTTCCAAAATTTTACATATTATTGTTTAAATGTTAAAAATTTACGTAAATTTTTTTTAGACCTTGTATTGGAAGAACCTGAAAAATAAACCCATAAAGTTATATCTGTCAAGGTCATTTCATCCCAAGGGGTGGAGCGTTTGTCAGGCTTTTGTTGTGTCCCTTTTGGAAAGATTTCTGTGGGACAAGAAGTGACGGGAAACAAAAACCTAATGTAAGGACCCATATGAAGGACCCCCCCAATTTTTTTTTCTGCAGCTGGCCCTCTTCCAAATTTTTACATATTATTGTTTTAATGTTAAAAATGTAGGTGCATTTTTTTAGTTCTTGTATTGGAAGAACCTGAAAAATAAACCAGTAAAGTTATATCTGTAAAGTCATTTCATCCAATGGCGTAGAGCCGTAGACTATAGAGCATCTGTCAGACTTTTGTTGTGTTCCCTTCGGGGAGATTTCTGTTGGGACAAGAAGTGACGGGAAACAAAAACCTAATCTAATCACCCATGTGAATGACCCTGTTCTTTTTTTCTTCAGCTGGTCCCCTTCTGTATTTTTACACATTATTGTTTAAATGTTACAAATTTACGTAAATTTTTTTTTAGTTCTTGTATTGGAAGAGCCTGAAAAATAAACCCATGAATTTACAGTATATCTTTCAAGATCATTTCATCCCAAGGGGTAGAGCGTTTGTCAGGCTTTTGTTGTGTCTCTTTGGAGAGATTTCTCTAAAGGGAAACAAAAACCTAATGTAGTGGCCCATATGAAGGACCCCGTTCTTTTTTTCTTCAGCTGGTCCCCTTTCGTATTTTTCCGTAGTGACGCAAAACAAAAACCTAATGTAATTCCCCATGTGAATGGCCCCCCTTTTTTTTTGTTCAGCTTACGTATTTTTACATATTATTGTTTGACTGGTAAAAATTTACTCAATTTTTTTTTTTTTTTAGTTTAGGTTTAGAAGCTTATCTTCTGTCTGTCATACAGATTTATGTAATTTTATTGACTCAGTGTTTGTTATGTTTGTATAAGCGCACTGCATGCTTTTATCACTCGGGCTGTATTATCTAACGCTCCACTGCTCGGCTTAAAGGATTTTTACCCCAGCAGCATTTTTACGCCTGACAATGTTTTATGTCTTAATGCAATCCTCTTTAGAAGGTCAGATGTCATTATTGACTTGCAGAAAGTCCAAAGTGGTCACATTTCTCCGTCTGGCTGACATAATGGGCTTTTGTGTTCAGGCTTATCTGCCCTCTAAAGAGCCTTTGGTTCATATTCATCCTTCCCTGGCAACAGTTGTCATAGAGATAGGCCCCAAAAAAAGCCATTTGACCCTTGTCAGCCATTTGGTCTCATGCTCAGTCATGAGTACTTTTTAACTTGTCTCTGATTTCCAAAGGACAGTCCCTTAAAGTTTTTGTCCCTGATTTTGGAAGTTGATTTAAAGACCTAATGATAAAATCTTTAGCTTGGAATGTAGTATTGAGTTCTTAGACCAATGCCAACCTTGTGACCTGACTCGCCGATAACAAGATCCCTAGGGAGTGCAGAGAAACCATCTGTTTGTACGGGGTTGTTTCCTCGCTAGATGAAATGGGGCAGAATCTCTTTTGGGTTCAGGCCCAGCAAAGCACTGAACAAACCCTATCTAGGCAGTTCACCTGCCCAAATCCCAGACTGCTAAGTCCAACGTCAGTCACAACCACCAGTGCCCGATTATGCTTTCCTGCTGCACTTCCATTGCTAAATGACAGATCCCGGCAGCTGCAATGTAAACAAAGCAGCCGCAGATCCTGGGCGGTGTCATCGACCAATTATGGTCAGTAACATCATCCAGGAGGATCCTCAGCTGCTTTGTTTATATTCTAGCAGTTGGGGATCTGTCATTTAGTGACAGGAGTACAGCGGGGAAGCATCAGTGGATGGCAGGTGGAGCATAGCCTTGACTTCTTAGACCAATGCCACCCTTGTGACCTGACTTGTCAATAACAAGATCACTAAAGTGGGCAGAGAAACCTATCATCTGTTTTTACAGGGTTGCTTCCTCGCTAGATGAAATGGGGCAGAATATCTGGATTCAGGCCCAGTAAAGCGCTGAAAAAACTGGCCGTATTATGGCAGTTTGCCTGCCCAAATTCCCGACTGCTAAGTCCAATGTCAATCACAACCACCTGCCATCCAATGATGCTTTCTCGCTGCAATTCCATTGCTAAATGATAGTTACCTGGCAGTTAGAATGTAAATAAAGCAACCGCAGATCTTGGGCGGTGTCATTGACTAAATATTGTCAATTACGTCACCCAGGAGGATCCTCAGCTGCTTTGTTTATATTCTAGCAGTTGGGGATCTGTCATTTAGCGACAGGGGTGCAGCGGGGAAGCATCAGTGGACGGCAGGTGGAGCATAGCCTTGACTTAGACCAATGCCACTCTTGTGCCCTGACTTGTCAATAACAAGATCGCTAGAGTGGGCAGAAAAATCTGTTTTTACAGGGTTGCATCTTCGCTAGATGAAATGGGGCAGAATCTCTGGGTTCAGGCCCAGCAAAGCGCTTAAAAAACTGGCCATATTACGGCAGTTTGACGTCCCATATTCCCGACTGCTAAGTTCAATGTCAATCACAACCACCTGCCACCCAATGATGCTTTCCTGCTGCAATTGCTGCTAAATGATAGATACCTGGCAGCTAGAATGTATATAAATCAACCGCAGATCCCGGGCAGTGTCATTGACTAAATACGATCAGTAACGTCAACCAGGGGGATCCCTTGACTTCTTAGACCAATGCCACTCTTGTGCCCTGACTCGCCAATAACAAGATCGCTAGAGCGGGCAGGAAAACCTATCATCTGTTTTTACAGGGTTGCTCCCTCGCTAGATGAAATGCGGCAGATTCTTCCTCATTAGGAGTGAGCTATGGATTCAGGTCCGGTGAAGCGCCGAACAAACCGGCCCCTGGTGACTTCACCCAGGAGGATCCCAGGCCACCGTGTCATTTAGCGATGGGAGTGGAGCAGGGAAGCATCGTTAGGTGGCAGGTGGTCATGATCGACAGTGGGATAAGATTGCTGTACAACCTGATTGACGATGGATTTACATTGGAGGACTTTGTTTACAGTTTTTTTCTGTAATATTTGTAACCACTTTCTGACGAAGTTAGAGGTCCTGACTAAAGATTGGTAGTCGGTGGGACCACCTCTTGATCATGTGGTCCTTCCCACCCCACCAGGTGTTTACAACTACTGTATTTATTGGCGTATAACACGCACTTTTTCCTCCTAAAAAAATTAGGAAAAAGCAATAGTGCGTGTTATACGCCGATATTAAAAAAAAAAAGGCCAGGAAGCAGCGCCGAGAGCAGAAGGGGGCGGGCCGCGCCGAGGAGAAGGAAGGACGAGCTGTCATAGGAGGTCCCGATGACAGCGGGCGCTCGTTCTCCCTTCTCCTCGGCCCGTCCCGCCCCCCTTCTGCTCTCGGCGCTGCTTCCCGGCCTTTTTAAAAACGATTCGGATAGTGTCAATGGCACTTGCGAGGCTGCATTAGTTGAGACTGCTGATGAGGCTGCATTGCTGGAGGCTGCATTGCTGGACACTGCTGATGAGGCTGCATTGCTGGACCTTGGTGAGATGTCATTTGATTAAAAAAAATGTTCTGAGTTCAAAGCTGTTTATTTTAAATTTAAGCTTTTTTCCTGAAATTTCTCTCCTAATATTGAGGTGCGTGTTATACGCCGGCGCATGTTATACGCCGGCGCGTGTTATATGCCGATACATACGGTATTTAAATGGTTTCCAGGGAGAGTGGGATGCAGTTGAAGTATTTTCCCATGGTGTCTGTGTGTATATATTTTTTTATTTTTTTTGGTAATATAGTACTCCCGTACTCATTACCCTTGAGGGGCTGATGTCTGAGGATGACTTTATCATAAAGTGGGCTTCCAGATTTTTATAAATCCCCCCCCCCCCTCCCATTCCTTATGGCACTGGGGAACATGGGAAAGAGGCTTGCGTCTATCAACATGTGGACAAGGTGATGAGATCCTTGCAGGGAGATCCTTGCACAGCAGGTCCTCAGGTACAGCTTCCTCTCCAACAAGGAGAACAGTGAGCAGCACAGTGGTGAAATCACCAAATCTCACTAGGCTGGCAGACACAGACAGCAGTGCCTTAGCTGATCTCAAGCTGCAGTTTTATAGCAATGAATATTAAAGAGGAATTCAGGACAAAAGATACATTGTTCAGGATACTGCTTAGGTCCAGTTCATAATACTAGACATTGAAAGGTAGCAAATTCTCATTTTTGCATTAAAGTTGACTTTAAGGGCCCGTTCACGTCTGTGCAGTTTTTTTGTCTCATTTTAATACTGCTTTTTCCATGCACTTTCATCAAAACATGCATGAAAAATGCGCATAAAAACGCAGTGCACAAAAAATACACTACACACCTCTGAACTGGCACCAAAGGATATTTGCATGTAATGTGGCTGACAATAAAGCCAGTTTAGCATTTAAGTTCTAATTTCATTGTGATTTTTGAAGCCTTTTAGGATTTTTACATTTTTTTTTACAAATTACCCAGAATTCCAAGCACCCTGATCATGTAATTGGTTAACTGCTTTTTTTTGTTCGTGTGAAACACACTCAAAAGACTTACACCCAGTGCATAAAAAAGTGCACACACGCAAACGTGGAAACACAAAAAGTGCACAGGGTGTGCGAAATGGTCTTCCCTCCGAAGAGGTAGGACCCTAACCTCGATCCCCCGGGGCGCAAGACTCCTGACAGGGATTTAAGGTACTTCCTATGGTCTGTCTGGCCGAAACGTAATTGGTTAACTGCTTTTCCTAGAAGTCTGCACCGAGCGTAATTTCAAAGATCTGGCATCTCCGAATATGTCATTTTTGGACATGTTACTCAGAATTTTGGCTGGAAGTCACACAGTGAGAGGCTGCAGCTGGGTCTGATCTGTGTCAGACGTTTGTGGACACTATCAGGAACTGCATTGACCCTAGGATTTACATGATCATGTCAGCTCGGAGATGGCATCTCAGTTTAGGAAGTAGATGGTGACCCAAGATGCCTGAACAAACATGGCACCCTCCTTCAGGGAAGAAAAGAAGATGAAGGCATTGTCAAGGGGAGTATAGTCATCTCTGTGAGAGGTAATAAATACCTGGAAGTGTTGCATGTACTTAACATGCAAAATATGCCAGTAGGGAGAGCCATTAGAACGTGGGCATAAAGTTTCATCTCTGGGTACCACCAACAGGCCTACTGCCGTAATTTACACCTAGGAGCTAAATTTGGAATTGAACCAACACCCCCTTACATACCTCCTTTCTGGCTGAGCTAGGTAGCAGTTCTAAGGATACGCCATTGGTAACAAGGAGAGGTAAGTCCGATCAATTTTCAGAGCTGTACTTTACAACTTCAAGGCAGACAAATTCAGGGCCCTACCAAGTCCCATGGGGGCCAGACCTGGAGTCTCATTCCTGTCCTCTCAACCTTTTGCCCAAACCCCTTCTACTCTCGAATGTAACCAAATATTTATCTATGGGGAGGGTGCCACCTTGAGGCCAGATTCAGGATTGTACTAACACCCCCCTTACATACCTTCTTTCTGGCTGAGCTAGGTACCAGTTCAAAGGAAATCTGGTAAATAAAAAGGCCATTGGTAACAGGGAGAGGTAGGTCCAATCAATTTTCAGAGCTTTACTTTACAACTTCAAGGTAGAGAACTTCAGGGTCTACAGCTTCTCACCAATAATAGTAGCAGTCATCAGCACTTTGCCAGGTCAGGCCATCCATGTCCTGTCCCCAACTCCCTCCTATCCAGGTCACCAGGACCTGTCTAGGTATTCGTCAGCCAGGGAATACCAATTACGAGAAGCTCTACATTTCTGCAGAAAGGACCCCACCAAGTTCCATGGGGCCAGCTCTGGAGTCTCACCCCTGTTCTCTTGACTCTCTGCCCAAGCTCCTCCTACTGTCTAACGTAACCCGCTACTTAACTATGCAGAGGGTGCCACCTAGTGGCAAAACTCGAATTCTAGTAACATCCCCCTTATATACCTTCTTCCTGGCTGAGCCAGGTACCAGTTCAAAGGATAGGCCATTGGTAACAAGAAGAGGTAAGTCCAATCAATTTTCTAAACTTTACTTTACGACTTCAAGGTAGACCACTTTAGAGCTCACAGCTTCTCACCAAAAATATTAGCGGTCATCAGCACTTTGCCAGGTCAGGTCATCCATGTTCTGTCTCCAACTCTCTCCTATCCAGGGCACCAGGACCTGTCCAGGTATTCCCCAGCCAGGGAATACCAATTACTGGAAGCTCTACATTTCTGCAGAAAGGACCCCACCAAGTTCCATGGGGCCAGCTCTGGAGTCTCCCCCCTGTCCTCTTGACTCTCTGCCCAAGCTCCTCCTACTGTCTAACATAACCCACTCTTTATCTTTGCAGAGG
The DNA here is from genome assembly GCF_965119305.1 of Pelophylax lessonae. NCBI lineage: Eukaryota > Metazoa > Chordata > Amphibia > Anura > Ranidae > Pelophylax > Pelophylax lessonae. The sequence continues at coordinate 634,295,177 of NC_138771.1, read as the reverse complement.
GTGCCCCCTAGTGGCCAAACACAGAATTATTTTAACACCCTCCTTACATACCTTCTTCCTGGCTTAGACAGGTACCAGTTCAAAGGATAGGCCATTGGTAACAAAGAGAGGTAAGTCCAATCAATTTTCAGAGGTTTGCTTTACAACTTCAAGGTAAACAACTTTAGGGCCTACAGCTTCTCACCAATAATAGTAGCAGTCATCATCACTATTGCCAGGTCAGGTCAGGCCATCTATGTCCTGTCCCCAGCTCCCTCCTGTCCAGGGCACCAGGACCACCCCAGGCATTCCTCAGCCAGGGGACACAAACCACTGGAAGCTCTTCATTTCTGCAAAAAGGGCCCTACCAAGTCCAATGGTGCCAGCTTTGGAGTCTCACTCCTGTCCTCTTGACTCTCTGCCCAAACTCCTCCTACTCTCTAACGTAACCCACTATTTATCTATGGGGAGGGTGCCACCTACAGGCCAAATTTTAATTGTACTAACACCCCCCTTACATACCTTCTTCCTGACTGAGCCAGGTACCAGTTCAAAGGATAGACCATTGGTAACAAGGAGAGGTGAGTCAAATCAATTTTCAGAGCTGTACTTTACAACTTCAAGGTAGACAACTTCAGGGCCTACAGCTTCTCACCAATAATAGTAGCGGTTGTCAGCACTTTCCCAAGTCAGGCCATCTATGTCCTGTCCCCAACTCCCTCCTATCCAGGGCACCAGGACCTCTCCAGGGGAATACCAATCACTGGAAGCTCTACATTTCTGCAGAAAGGGCCCCACCAAGTCCCATGGGGGCAAGCGTTGGAGTCTCACCCTGTCCTCCTGACTCTCTGCCCAAACTCCTCCTACTGTATGACGTAACCCACTATTTATCTATGGGGAAGGTGACATCTAGAGGCCAAATTCGGAAAATTGTACTAACACCCCCCTTACATACCTAATGCTAGGGGCTGCTATAAGTTTTCTTGATACATTTTCAGTGTTGCATAATTGAATTTCCTTACCTGTTGCAGGTATGCTCGTCCTTGGATCAGGCTCTGGCCCCAGGCGGTAGTCGTCAGTAGCAGGTTGAGAGATGCCAGGAAGAGAGCGGCACCCCCTAGCGCCAGTGCCAGGAGTAGCAGCGGGAGCAGAGCAGTCCGACCTGCCCTCCTCTTATTCCAACGCGACATTGAGGTCACTCCGTTCCCCTATAACCCTACATCCTCAACCGCTAACTTGCCACCGATCAGCACACGCCGTAATGCAAAATATTTGAAAATCACAGCCTAGCAAAGTTTTAGTACTAGTAACAAATGACATAAGATGATCTCGTAACACCGGATGATGAGGAACCAAACCCGACCGCAGGAAAGGTTTGCGAAACCAAACACTAAAAATTAACAAAAGCAAAAAAAAAAAAAAGTGGACAAAAGTTTCAGAAAGGAAGAAAAATTGCTGAAAGTGAAATTTCCTCGAAACTTCCCTGCATCCCTTGCGGTCTGTCCTCGTTTTTCAATACTTCATTTCTCATCGGCGTCCTCTGTTTTCCGCTAAGAATGAATGAAATGAAACTTAAACTTGGCAAAATAAAAAAATCAGGGACAGAAGTGCCAAGAAAAAAATTCTTTCCTATTCTCTAATTCCCATCAGAAAAAAAAAAAAGTTAAGCCGCCCTGAGCCAAAGTGCGGCCATCTTGTACCTTATCTCCGTGGACAGCTAGAAAAGTTTCAGAACAAGTGTTAGGACTAGTGGGCGACTCTTAAAGCCCTTTCCTCTGCAACCAATGAACTCTGCAAGACTGATTAGTGACGGAGGTTAGCGGCGGAGCAGCAAGGTGGGTGACGGAGGGTGTCAGCGACGCTGGCAAGCGTCCGGAAAGAGAGGAATGGAGGAGAGAGAAGAGGAGGAAGGTCTGCGCTCAGCTGCTTGGATATCAGCATGAGTGTTTTTCTGGTTCCTGGATTTGTTCCAGTGAAAGAGGAGAAAAAAAAAAAAAAAAGAATGACAGGAAACAGAGAGGAGGGGAGGAGGAGAGGCGAAAAATAGAAGATGTTGGGGAGGGAGGAGAAAGAAAAGAGGGCGGAAGAGAGAGGACAGAGGAGGAGAGGAAAGGGGGGAGACATGGCTGGGTGCATGGACAGAGTTCAGGAGGAACTAGCACACTGTCAGCACATGAGCAAAAGCAGACACCAACTTATAGGCAGCAATTACTTACAATGTATTGAAAGATCATTTCCACACAAGCAGAATGTTATCCAGATCTGTAATCATTAACCACTTAAGCCCCGGAAGATTTTACCCCCTTCCTGACCAGGGCCTATTTTGCGATTCGGCACTGCGTGACTTTAACGGACAATTGCGCGGTCGTGCGACGCTGTACCTAAATGAATTTGACGTCCTTTTTTCCCCACAAACAGAGCTTTCTTTTGGTGGTATTTGATCACCTGTGCGATTGATTTGATCATGTGCTATAAACAAAAAAAGAGCGACAATTTTGCAAAAATAACAATATTTTTCACATTTTTTTATATGAAATTCCCCAAAAAAATGTAAAAATCAACATTTTTTAACATTTTAGGCCAATTTGTTTTCTGCTACATATGTTTGGTAAAAAATCGCAAAAAGCGTATTTTGATTGGTTTGCGCAAAAGTTATTGCGTTTACTAACTAAGGGAAAGATTTTTGTCATTTTTATTGTTTTTTTTTTAACGAGTAATGGCGGCGATCTGCAATTTTTTTTGCGGAACTGCGACATTGCGGCGGACAGATGGGACCCTTGACTGACATTTTTGACACTTTTGGGGTTACCAGTGACATCACTACAGTAATCAGTGCTATACATATGCACTGTTACTGTAAAAATGACACTGGCAGGGAAGGGGTTAACTTTATTTGAGAAGGAGGGGTTAAGTATGTCCCTAGGGGCGTGATTCTAACTGTGATTGGATGTGGCTTGTGATGTAACAGCAGAGATCACCGGTCCTACATAGCAGGACCGAGTGATCTGTGCTGTTACACTGTTTAATGTTTACATTAGCCGCCTGCCTTTCTCATGGTGTAACCGACGATCGCGAGTGACCGGCGGACATCGGGTCCTCCACTCACAAGGGGGGGGGGGGGGGGGGGGGTTGGGTCAGTGAGCGAGCTACTGACTACGTCGCTTTGCCTGTCAGGGGCTGACCGCCGCCGTAAATAGTCGTGCAGCAGTCGGCAAGCAGTTAAAGTGCAACTGAACCTGAAGTAAAAAAATAAAAAAAACACTGACAGGTAGGATTTTTATGACAGAAGTGACCCTATTGGTCTCTTCTGTCATAAGTGCTTCTACCTGCCTGACAGCGTTAATATACAGTACAGTGCCTTGGAAAAGTATTCACACCGCTTGAAATGTTCCACATTTTGTCACATTACAACCAAAAACGTAAATGGATTTTATTGGGATTTTATGTGATAGAGCAACAGGCACATAATTGTGAAGTGGAAGGAAAATGATAAATGGTCTTCAATTTTTTTTACAAATAAATATGTGAAAAGTGTAGCGTGCATTTGTATTCACCCCCCTTGAGTCAATACTTTTGTAGCACCCTCTTAGGTAGGTGCTAGTGAGAAAGTACAGTTTTGAGCTCTGTCTGCTAACCAGAGTGGCTGCAGGTAAATCTACAGTGCCTTGCAAAAGTATTCGGCCCCCTTGAACTTTGCGACCTTTTGCCACATTTCAGGCTTCAAACATAAAGATATAAAACTGTAATTTTTTGTGAAGAATCAACAACAAGTGGGACACAATCATGAAGTGGAACGAAATTTATTGGATATTTCAAACTTTGTTAACAAATAAAAAACGGAAAAATTGGGCGTGAAAAATTATTCAGCCCCTTTACTTTCAGTGCAGCAAACTCTCTCCAGAAGTTCAGTGAGGATCTCTGAATGATCCAATGTTGACCTAAATGACTAATGGTGATAAATAGAATCCACCTGTGTGTAATCAAGTCTCCGTATGAATGCACCTGCACTGTGATAGTCTCAGAGGTCCGTTTAAAGCGCAGAGAGCATCATGAAGAACAAGGAACACACCAGGCAGGTCCGAGATACTGTTGTGGAGAAGTTTAAAGCTGGATTTGGATACAAAAAGATTTCCCAAGCTTTAAACATCCCAAGGAGCACTGTGCAAGCGATAATATTGAAATGGAAGGAGCATCCGACCACTGCAAATCTACGAAGACCTGGCCGTCCCTCTAAACTTTCAGCTCATACAAGGAGAAGACTGATCAGAGATGGATTGTTAAATCCCTTACTTATTTCCACTCCTATAGACATCCAGTGTGGGCTTTCTGGGATCTTTGTGGGACGGATTGCGAGGCAGTGTTTACCCAACACCTTGGGAATTATCTACATACTACCTCACTCAGATATTCTTACACATTTTGAAGATTTTTCCTTGCCCCGGCCATAATCGGCGCTTTTCATGCTATACCACAGTTAAATGTGGCAACATTCAGATCTGGCCTCATACACCATTGTAAAGTAACTAGAGTGGTGCATACTATTTACATTCTTTACTTTCATATGATAACGTACAACAGATGCAATGTATGCAGGTATACTGTGAATATTTACTTATATATGAGTGATTTATGTATATTTCTCTTCACTAATATTTAGAAATAAGTTCCAGTTGACCTCTGAAGAAGGCCACGCCCGAAACGCGTCAGTTCTTCACTGGAATTCATGCACTCAACACTTGGTCCTCTACAAATATGTGATGTACCTTGTTAGCCGTATAGATGTATGTTTTTTAACATTGTAGCATCTATTTATGGATGTACCGCGATATGCGGTTTTAATATGCATTATCAATAAACTTATTTAATTTTTATACATTTGTATTACTCTTTGGATGTTTGGTTGCCCTTAAAGTCCCGCTATCCAGGGGAATCCGTTTTCTTTACATACTATTAGGGATGTTGGCAACACTCATCCAGACACCTATAGCTGAACAAACGCATTTTTTCAAAGAATAGTGGATCCAGGCCCGGAAGCCCCATGCAAGCCTGCAAAGGAAACAAAAGTTAAGCACAAAATGTACATTGTTACTTATTCGCGGCGAGACTGCCCTCTCCTCAGAGGCGACCTTCTCACCAGCATTATCTCTTGTAGAGATCTTCATCACTCCCGGCCCTCTAAGGACACGCTTGACTCGACGTTCCCTTGTGTACCTCCAATAGACAACAAACAGATCCTGCCACGCTGACTTTCTAGCACTTCACCATTAGTTTCTACTGAAAATCATGTTTTGACTAAATAATAGGCACAGTCTCTCTCAGACACTAGGGCACTGACTCTCTCTCTCCTATTATAGTCAGACCCACAATTTCAGAATGAAGAAATACGGAGTCCACCCGACTGGTGTTCACAGTGTCCTCTCCTTCTGTAACAAAGAGGCAATACATCTTATTCTGGTGGCAAGCTATTTTGCTGGAGCCGGAGCAAACTTGCCCAACTTGTGAGTCTCTGCAAAGCTCTTCATGGGATCCTTCACGCTGGCATCCCCCCCTCTCTGAAGAGACAATGAGTCACTACCCCTTTTCCACCAGGTAGCAACTCACACAAACTTCCTTCAATTGGCCCACTGGCCCAACAGGATCCCTTTGAGCAAAGTATCTTTGTAAAGCGTCCTCTTCCATCCTTCAACCAACCTGGCCCAAGTTCTCCGCAGAATGTCGCTAACAACTTTTAATGATCCTGGCCCATTGGCCCAAGAGATCTTAACAGAATATCCAGTAGACATGGCTTCTTGTAGCAACCTGTAGCATGAAACTAAGTGAGTACTAAAGTTCTTTGAACAGGAAGTATTTGTGGGTTAGAGGGTCTGCCCTCTTTCATCTGGGAAACTGCACAGTGATAGTTGTTTTACTGAATCCTAGTTCCTCTTGCAAGGATAGAAGGGAAAGGGGATTTGGAAATAGGGCTTCCGGCCCTAACAACAACTTTGAACTCAGTAAAAGCTCTTCAGGCACTCTAGCCCCTCTTACTGTAACATCCCATCATGGGCGAACATTCAGGCTAACTAGCCTCGTAAAAAATCAGCTCTCCTGGTGGGAATGGGAACTCTGCATCCTCAGCAATAGTATTCGGGATGAGTTCTCCGGACAGTCTTTCCCGCAGAGTCCTGAATTCTAACAGCCCAGACCTGGCCTGTTTCATTCAGATGGTGAACTTCCACACGGTCTATGTGGATGGACTGCCCCAAGTTCCAATTAGCTTTCACAGACAAGAAGGTTTCCCACCACTCAGGCCTCTTCCGGTTGCGATACAGTTTGGGGATGTAAAGGACATCCCAAACAGCTTCGTTACACCATCCCTCTCCTCCATAATCTCCCAAGGGGCGTAGGGTTAGTCATACCCATGTTCCAGGGCCACCTTCTTCTGAATCAAGCACCGGCTTTAAGAGAACCTGGGGAGTCTTTGTCTATCTCCTCTCCCAGGTGGGGTATATAGGATCTCCTGCTTTTTGATAAGACTAGCGTAGGCATCATTCTGGTCCCGAGCCTGAGTGTAGGTGCGAGGTGGGCATAGATCTGGGACCCTTGTGGCATAGGCCTCACAGAACCCCAAGTTCCTGGCACACTGCATGCGAACGACAGCCCCCTCGGTCTCATCACTGAGTGAACTAGGACTTGCTGAGCTGCTTCTTTTCTCTGTTCCCCAGACCCATTCAGTCTCCTCTTCCGACTTCCATACATCAATGCCCTCTGCCGGTAACCCAAACTGACATTGGAAACGGGGCGACCCTATGTCAATGGCTCCTGCCTCACTGGACACACTAGAGGCCTTCCTCTTGGGATCTCATAGATTCCCCTCTGCCACTTTAGGAGCGGTGCTTTCTGCCTTTGCAGGGATTACTGGCCCTTCTTGCGGCCGCGACTCGGCCTGCACAATCCTCGTGCATCTCACCTCCGACATACGGGTCTCCCTGGCCTGGCATACTGTAGTGCAGGTCTGCATTACTGGTCCCGCTATTATCCCCTCCTGCAAAATATTACTTGCGTGGACTCTGAGTTGAGGCCAAGTCACAAAAAACCTTCCATGCTGTGCCTGGACTTTTGCTATGTCATTCTCTGGACATACCTCTATGTTGTTAGATATCTCTGACCTGTAATGTCACCGGACTAAATTTAGATGGATTTCAGGCCACTATCACTGTGATTCTGGACTTATCTTTGCTGTTTCCTAGTGCTGCTTTGGGCCCTTGGACTTACTACGGTATTTCCTGTACCTTGTTGTCACCCTGGACAAATTTGGGGGGGGGGCGCAGCAAAACCAACAACCCCCACACCCCCCGCGGGATGGATGGCTGGCCTGCAATCTACTCTACCACCCCTCCCTCCTTCCAGGATGGATGGCTGGCCGTCCGGCATCTTACCTGCTCCTTCACCGAGCGCTGCTGTGTCTTCTCCTCAGCCGTATGTCCCCTCCCTCTTCCTGGCCAATGGCCAGTAAAATCACACCTCTTTTTTGCCAATCAGGAAAGGGGTCTCAGCTGATTGGCTGGGAGACGAGTCAGTGTGGGTGGGTTCGGGGGGCAGTGCTCTGCGCCCTGGGCCCACCCTTTTCTGAAACCTATTAGAGCCTCTGGCTCTAATCAGGTGCTTAAAAAAAAATAATCCCCATTGAACGCCATGCGTCCGGCGCCCGTGCATGTAGATTAGGGGGCCGGACACATGGATGGGGGGGCGGCGCCCCTGCGCCCCTAATGGACGGGCCGCCCCTGCCTGGACTTATGCTTTTTGGTACCCTATTATCACCTATGACCTTGCCACCTGCCTATTCTTGCAGGACCTGTGGAAATCCCCTTTTGCCCAAAGCCCTTGTTTGTTGAACACCCCAATATAAGAACCCCCTAGCCAAGGGCCCAAAACTATACATTCTCCGCATGTGTTCTGTTTCGCCCATTCCTCTATCCTTCCTCACTTGGGCAAAGCCCACAATTGTTTTCTTTCTTAGATGGACACCTGAACAGTGCAGACAAACGATAATTTTAAATATGTGCATAGATCCACCATGACTACTTGCCTGGAGAAAAAATCTTGTGTAGAAAATCTGTCAGTTTCAGCTGAACCCCCGATCTCTCTGTGCCTGTCACAGAAACACCCCCACACCCCCAGTCACGCCCTCTATCAAAGTAAGAATGTTTAACCACTTAAGCCCCGGAGGATTTGGCTGCTAAACGACCAGGGGGTATTTTGCGATTCGGCACTGCGTGACTTTAACGGACAATTGCGCGGTCGGGCGACGCTGTACCTAAACTAATTTGGCGTCCTTTTTTCCCACAAACAGAGCTTTCTTTTGGCAGTATTTGATCACCTGTGCGATTTTTTGATCACGCGCTATAAACAAAAAAAGAGCGTCAATTTTGCAAAAATAGCAATATTTTTCCCTTTTTTTATATGAAATTCCCCCCCAAAAAAATGTAAAAATCAAAATTTTTTAACATTTTCGGCCAATTTGTTTTATGCTACCTATGTTTGGTAAAAAAAATCTCAAAAAGCGTATTTTGATTGGTTTGCGCAAAAGTTATTGCGTTTACTGACTAAGGGAAAGATTTTTGTCATTTTTGTTATTTTTTTTTTTAACGCGTAATGGCGGCGATCTGCGATTTTTTTTGCGGTACTGCGACATTGCGGCGGACAGATCGGACCCTTGACTGACATTTTTGACACTTTTGGGGTTACCAGTGACATTTCTACAGTAATCAGTGCTATATATATGCACTGTTACTGTAAAAATACACTGGTAGTGAAGGGGTTAACTTTATTTGAGAGGGAGGGGCTGTGTGTGTCCCTAGGGGCGTGATTCTTACTGTGATTGGCTGTGGCTTCAGCTGTATGCAGAGTGAACAACGGATCTACATAGTAGATCCATATGATCAGCTCTCATACAGAGGGGAGAATGACAGGCAGCTTGTTTACACAAGCTGCCTGACTTTCTCCCTCTCCCCCGCCGATCACAGAGTCACACGCGCGGGGGGGTGCGTGACCATGCTGGAGCGGGAGCGCGCCTCCGGTGGCGCGCGCGCGCTCCCTAGACCCTCACAAGCTAGTGACGTAGCCCTACGTCACTTTGCCTGTGAGGGGCTGACCGCCGACGTAGATCGACGTGCGGCGGTCGGCAAGTGGTTAAAGCTTATACAGTTTTTGCCCATTTTGTCTAGTCCCAACATTCCTAATCTTTTAGAATTCCTGCAAGCAGGATTACACAAGGGACCAAAATGAAGTACTGATAGAGTACAAATAGCTGGGTTGAGAGAATGTTTTGATAAATTGTTTGATTAAAGGATTTGTTAAAGAAGCAGATTGGATAGGAGGTCTTGCTTCCTCTATATGCAGTAGATCTTTAGTTATCACCAGAGGGATCACCAGTAAGAGGAAGGAGGTCCTGAGTCCTCTATATATAGATCTTAGAGGGACTAGAGCAGTGTTTCTCAATCTTTTTTTTTTCAGTCAAGGCACCCTTTAAAAATTATGGAAAGTCTTGAGGCACCCCATTGTAAAATTTAAAAACGATCCTAACAGTTTTGCATAACGCAGAAACATCCACATGAGTAGGACACCCAACGTTAGAAGTGATTTATTCATCCAAAGCAAATACACTTTTGCAAACTGGTACTGACTAGTATGCCAATGTTTCTCTTCTCCCTCAGTTTTTCTCCATCACTCAGCTAAGGTGCCCTCAAGGCTGATGGAGAGGGGCAGGGGAGGGTCAAACAAGGATGCTATGCAGGTGACTGACATCCTCCTATCAACTGGTGATGCCATTGGTCATTAGGATGCCGGCGGCTAGAAGGTTGTAATGGTGCAGAATGAAAACCCGTGGCTTTGTGTAACTAAAAGGCAGGCTTTATCCACACGCCGGCTTGTATACAATTTTTGGGAATATGTAGGCATTTTGCCAAGGCACCCCTTGAAGAAACCTCAAGGCACCCCAGGGTGCCTGGGCACTCTGGTTGAAAAAGGCGGGACTAGAGGGATCAACAGCAGGAGGAAGGAGGTCCCGATTCCTCTTTATAGATCTTTATATCACTAGAGAGGTCACCAGCAGGAGGAAGGAGGTCCTGATTCCTCTATATAGATCTTTATATCACTAGAGGGGTCACCAGCAGGAGGAAGGAGGTCCTGATTCCTCTATATAGATCTTTATATCACTAGAGGGGTCACCAGCAGGAGGAAGGAGGTCCTGATTCCTCTATATAGATCTTTATATCACTAGAGGGGTCACCAGCAGGAGGAAGGAGGTCCTGATTCCTCTATATATAGATCTTTATATCACTAGAGGGGTCACCAGCAGGAGGAAGGAGGTCCTGATTCCTCTATATATAGATCTTTATATCACTAGAGGGATCACCAGCAGGAGGAAGGAGGTCCTGATTCCTCTATATAGATCTTTATATCACTAGAGGGATCACCGGCAGAAGGAAGGCGATCCTGATTCCTCTATATAGATCTTTAGATGTGTGTATATACAGTATATATATATATATATATATATATATATATATATATATATATATATATATATTCACCAGATGCAATGGGGGCTGACAGATAGCCATCACCACATGCTATGCTGTGGTGGAAAACTGGTCGTGTAAAATCAGGTAAGCAATACACTCCATAGCCTAATCTGGGGAGACATAGTATAGGCTTTCCATTTACTTATTTATGTTCCTTTTTCCATATAATTTTTTGAATTTTAGCTTACCATACTCCCATCCAGTCAGAGGCACACCTACCCTGTGTAAACAACACACTATTCAATCGATTGAGGATTTTATGCCTCACATGGGTCAGATGTGTGCTAGCTAATATTTAGCGAATTCCTGCATTTTAAACTCAGGTGAGAGCATAATTAGTTACCGTCTCTGGCTCTTCCTTTCCCATCCCCCCCCCCCTTCCCCGTGTTCTCCTACCTCTTCCTTCCCTCTCTTTTCACCCCTTTTTCCTAGACCTCTCTCTCCCCCTTTTTCCCTTCCTTTTTTCTTTCTAACTTCTATTTTTCCTTTCCTTTCCCCCCCCCCCCCTTTTCTCTTCCACTTGCCCCTCTTGTCCCTATGCTCCCTTCCCCTCCCTGTTTATGTATCATCCAATTGTTTTGAACATCATGTCACTATTTAAATATGACATTTTAAAATACAGATCTGTGTATTTGATAATGCCATGGGCATTGGAGAACTTGGGGGTGCCCCCCCCCCCCCCGACCTGGCAGACCAGTACACCCACATATGCATCATACAGATAATCATACCATGCGCATAAAGCCCTTCATCCATCCCTCCGATTGTGATATCCCTGGTGGATATGATATCTATATATGTATACAAAAAAAAAAATGGATGTTAAATGACATGATGTCAGTAATGTTTGGATGTGTTGTTGAATTATAATAGAACACTCAACGATAACATGTTAACAATGTAAAAATGTCTTAAAACGGAGTTCAGGCCTCAAATACCTTTTTTAACTAAGAATACCCCTATAATAATATATAATATAATAATATAATAATATAACTAATCCATGACACTTTACAGAACCGCTATTCTCATACTTACAAGGTGTATAGTATTGGATTTTAGTCAAAATCCTCCTTTTAAAAACGCTGTCTGGGCGCGGCCATCTTGGATGTTGGCATCTGAAGCCGCAGTGTAATCTGCTGTCCTTCTTCCTGATTCCAGGGAGTGTTCAGGGAGTTCTTCCTGATTCCAGCCTCCTGGGAGTGATGACAAATCCCAGGATGCAATGCAAAGGCGGAAGTGATGTCGGTGGCCGTGGCCACAGAGGGGGGAGAAGGAGGAAGTACAATTAAAAATGCCCTGAAAATAAGGCAAGGGACCCCCGAAAAAAAATTGAAAAATGCCCAATTGTTGATCAGCACAGTGAGCTCTCCAGGAATCACTAAAGTTGCAAAATAGGCCGGAACTCCACTTTAACCACCTTCAGCCCCGGAAGATTTTTCCCCTTAATGACCAGGCCATTTTTTACGATTCGGCACTGCGTTATTTTAACGGAAAATTGCACGGTCATGCAAAGCTGTACCTAAACACAATTGATGTCCCTTTTTCCCCACAAATAGAGCTTTCTTTTGGTGGTATTTGATCACCTCTGCGGTTTTTAGATTTTGCGCTATAAACAAAAAAAGAGCGACAATTCTGAAAAAAACGCCATATTTTTTACTTTCTGCTATAAAACATTCCCAATAAAAAAAATTTTAAAATGTAATTTTTTTATCAGTTTAGGCCAATTTGTATTCTGCTTCATATTTTTGGTAAAAAAAAAAATCCCAAAAAGCGTATTTTAATTGGTTTGTGCAAAAGCTTTATAACGTTTACAAACTACGGGATAGATTTTATGACTTTTTATTTATTTATTTATTTATTTTATTAGTAATGGCGGCGATCTGCAATTTTTAGCGGGACTGCGACATTGCGGCGGACAGATTGGACCCCTAACTGACATTTTTGCCACTTTTTGGGGACCAGTGACTCTAATACAGTAATCAGTGCTAAATAATATGCACTGTTACTGTATAAATGACACTGGCAGGGAGGGGGTTAATACTGGGGGTGATCAAAGGTGTTAAATGTATGCCTAAAGTGCTTACTGACTGTGTGGGGGGGGTTCTGTGACAGGCACAGAGAGATTGGGGGTTCAGCTTAGCTGAAACTGCTGATCTCTCCTTGCCTGTCTGACAGAAGATCCGCCTGCTTTGTTTACATAAGCAGGCGGGTCTTCTCTCGGTTTCTCCGACGATCGCGGGAGGGCAGCGGCAATCACCGCCGCTCCTCCCGCGGCCCGCCTCCCGCTGTGTCTAAACACCGAAACCATGTGCACAAAATCGCGTAGTACTACGTGACTGACCGCAGCCGAGCCGCCCTGCCGCAGTTATATTATGGCGAGTGGTTAACAAGTGGTTAATGTATGTTTATATACAATTACAGCACTTCCTTGATGGATTCAAGGCCCTGATGAAGTGAGTTAGCCCACAAAATGCGTTGGAAAATATATGGGATCCTAAGGCTTAACCACTTAAGCCCCGGAAGATTTTACCCCCATTCCGACCAGGGGGTATTTTGCGATTCGGCACTGCGTGAATTTAACGCACAATTGCGCGGTCGTGTGACGCTGTACCTAAACGAATTTGACTTCCTTTTTTTCCCACAAACAGAGCTTTCTTTTGGTGGTATTTGATCACCTGTGCGATTTTTTGATCACGCGCTATAAACAAAAAAAGAGCGTCAATTTTGCAAAAATAGCAATATTTTTCACATTTTTTTATATGAAATTCCCCCAAAAAAAAATGTAAAAATCAAAATTTTTAAAAATTTTCGGCCAATTTGTTTTATGCTACCTATGTTTGGTAAAAAAAATCGCAAAAAGCGTATTTTGATTGGTTTGCGCAAAAGTTATCGCGTTTACTAACAAAGGGAAAGATTTTTGTCATTTTTGTTGTTTTTTTTTTTTAACGCGTAATGGCGGCGATCTGCGATTTTTTTTGCGGTACTGCAACATTGGGGCGGACAGATCGGACCCTTGACTGACATTTTTGACACTTTTGGGGTTACCAGTGACATTTCTACAGTAATCAGTGCTATACATATGCACTGTTACTGTAAAAATACACTGGTAGTGAAGGGGTTAACTTTATTTGGAAGGGAGGGGCTGTGTGTGTCCCTAGGGGCGTGGTTTCTACTGTGATTGGCTGTGGCTCTAGCTGTAAGGACACTGATCAACGGATCTACATACCAGATCCGTTTTATCAGTGTCTTTGCAGCGAGGAGAATGACAGGCAGTTTGTTTACACAAGCTGCCTGACATTCTCCCTCTCCCCCGCCGATCGCCGAGTGACCGGCGGACATCGGGTCCGCTGGTCACACGCGCGGGGGGGTCCGTGACCACGCGGGAGCGGGAGCGCGCCCCCGAGGGCGCGCGCTCGCTCCCTAGACCCTCACAAGCAAGCAACGTAGCCCTACGTTAGTTTGCCTGTGAGGGGCTGACCGCCGACGTAGATAGTCGTGCGGCGGTCGGCAAGTGGTTAAAGACACATTCATATGACCATTGCATGTGTGAATATGTTTTTATCTCCATGATATTGAATACAATTTTATGAATTTTTTTACATATCTTGCAAACTGGTGTTTGATATACCCTAGAAGGTGCAACTAAAGTCCCACTCAGTTTCACTGTTGTTGCATATATATAGATCTTTAGTTATCACTAGAGGTGTCACCAGCAGGAGGAATGAGGTCCCGATTCCTCTGTATAGATATCTTTAGATGTGTGTATGTATATATATATATATATATATATATATATATATTCACCAGGTGCAACTCGTTCTGAGTGTTTCACATTGGTCCAATAGGGAGGCATGTTGGACAGTGGGAGAAAACCTGACAAATGAGTGCACAGGCGTTTAATACAGCCCTGATTTGGCAGAGGAAAGTGTCTCTGTGCACGCTGGGATAATGTATAAAAGCCAGGAGCACATGTGTTCGGGGGTCTTTGGTCTGGATAGCGGAGTCCCGGAGGGAGGGGGCGGCTGCTTCTCCTTGCTGCCCCTCCCCCAGCCTAAGACTGGTTAATGAAACTAGAAGCGGCTGATGATAAGCTCATTTCTCTGTCACTCTTCCTACTACTGAGCATGCGCCTCAGCACCAGCATGCTCTTTATTAGCAGATAAACACTGCAGCACAACTGACTGTCTTCTTGTGCTGCTTCTCCCTTTCTCAGTATGAGCTCTGCTGTACAGTAGACTGAAATAAACTGATACCAGGTCAAAGTTGGGTACTCGCATGGAGTAGCAGCTAGTGGGGATAGAAGAATGTCAGAGTGCTCTGTGTATATCAGTGTTTCTCAGCCGGGGTGCCGCGGCACCCTGGTGTGCCATCTGGGGTTGTCCGGGGTGCCGCGATGCATCCAGTATTTTTGCACAGCATCATGCATTTCCATGGTGCAGGCAGACCGCGCCACTGGCACCATGGAAGCACATGATTCTTATCGCAGAGTGAGCGACATTCAGAGCAGCCCCAGCATTCAGAAGGGGATGGAAATCTGCTTCTGTTTAAACCTGCTATGCCTCCCGCCCACTGCAATGCTGTCACTGTACTGAGAGGTGTACTGAGGACTCTGATGTGTGAAAGTGGGGGGAGTGAGGACTCTGGACTGGGGTTCCACTGGATCTAGTATACTTTTTAAAGGGTGCCATGACTGAAGAAAGGTTGAAAATCACTGGCGTATATATCAGCAGTCTCCGGGCGCACAGCTGGTTGCCTATTTGTGGATGTTTTCCATAGAGCAGAGGAAAGAGCTGCCACAATGTGAATTGTGCACAAACCTAATTGTGCAATCATATGACCGGCCACTAGAGGGAGCCCTGATCATACCTTTTTTTTTTTTTTTTGACAGTTTTGTGAACCTTTTCTGTGCCAAGAGAAAAGCTGCGTCTCATTCTAAGTCCAAGAAGGGGAACACTTTAATTTAAAAAATATCAGAAAGCCTTGAAACCAATCAGAATATCCACTTGCTGACCAAGCCTTTTCTGGCACTTTTTGTTTTGCAAGTTTAAATCAGTATTTTTTGCTAGAAAATGACTTAGAACCAGACTTGTATAAAGTACTCGAAATTTCTACTTGAGTAAAAGTACAAGTGCTCGATCAAAAAATTACTTGAGTAGAAGTGGAAGTGCTCGCAGAAAAAGTTACTTAAGTAGAAGTACTAAAGTATTCAACATTTTTTTTACTTAAGTATTGCAAGTAGTTTTTTCAAAAAATTTGCTACTTAAGTACTAAAAGTAAAAAGTACCAGTAGTTTTGAAAAAAAAAATCTACTCAAGTACTGAAAGTAGAAGTACAAGTACTGTGTTATGTAGTTATTAAAGAAAGAAGTCAAAAGTTTGAACATCATATTGTTTTTATTATTTCAAATGATTTATTCAAATGATTAACCTGTGTTTGTTAGTAGTTTCTTGATGCACTTTAAGCGCTGTAGCACCATTTATTTGTTTGTTTCATATTTTCTTTTTATTGGAAAGATTTGGTATAGCAGTTTTTATTATACAAAGCCTTTATTTTCGTATGCGCTGATTTGCAAATGACATTATACACATTTTTTTGAGCTTTATGCAACCTGCCATCTACTGTTCTGGCAGTGCTAATTTTTTTAAAAGTAACGAGTAACTATGCAGCACAAAAAAAAAATACTTGAGTAGAAGTATCGAAATCATCGAAAAAATGTAGTGAAGTAAAAGTAGAAGTAGGAGAAAAAAATTCTACTCTAGGAAAGTACAGATACCGCATTTCGGTACTTAAGTACAGTACTTAAGTAGTTCTACTTCGTTACTATACATCTCTGCTTAGAACCCCCAAACAGGATATACTGTATACATCTTTTTTTAGCAGAGGCCCTATAGAATAAAATATATACTGTTGTAATGTTTTAATGTTACACGGTATTTGCGTAGCGGTTTTTCAAACACAATTTTTTGGAAAAAAATTAACTTTTTTTAATTTAAAAAAAATACATAACTCAATTTTTTTGTAAAATATAAAAGATGATGTTACGTCGAGTAAATAGATACCTAACATGACAAACTTTAAAATTGCATACACTCGTGGAATGGCGACAAACTTCAATACTCAAAAATCTCCATAGGCAACTCTTTAAAAATCTGTAGAGGTTACCTGTTTAGAGTTATAGAGGAGGTGTAGTACTAGAATTATTGCTCTCGCTCAAACGTTCGTGGGGATACCTCACATGTGTGGTGACCTGGGCCGAGAAAAGGGGTGGGCAAGAGGGACGGCTGCCCTGGGCGCAATGGTTTATTGCAGGGATGGGAGCGCCTAACCCTAAGATGGAGGCGGGGGGGGGGTGCAGTTTGGCATCCTTGCCCTGGGCACTGGATGACCTTGTCCCAGCACTGTTGTTGAGAACACCAGTTACACAGGTGTGTGCGACTTACGTATGCGTTCGTTTCTGCCACAGAGAGATGGGGCGCTTTAAAAAATGTTTTTATTTATTGTTATTTTTACTATTTCCTGTTAATTTTTTAAAACATTTTTAAAATCAATTTTATTCCTAATACAATGAAGGTAAACATCCCTTGTTATTTATATATTTATTTATTTATATATTTTTCACACATTTTATATATATTTTTGTTTTTTTTCAATATTGCTATATCTATTTTACTGTATGATATTTATTTATTCTTATCACTACCTTAATCATTGAGATATATACTTGTTATCATTCATATACTATTCATCAGCAAGCGCTATAGTTAGCTTTTTTAAAGCTAATCCCATCCATCTCCTGCATTACCTATAGCTGCTGCTGCAACTATCCATTTATTATATACATATTTATTTCATTTTTTAATCCTTGGTGAGGGGAATATACTTTGTATATTTTTCTACAAACATCCCTTGTAATGGAAATAAGGGATGACAGGCCCCCTTATGGAGGGATCTGGGATAAAAAATACCCCAAATCTCTCCTCTACCTTTAAAAGCAAAAGATCAAAAAAAAAAAATGTGAACTTAAAGCGGAGTTCCGGCCACCAAAAAAAAATTTCAATGAACATACCCCCGGGACAGTCAGGGCTAGTACATTCCACAATGGATATCCTCTGATCTGTCCCGGGTTGCACTTACCTTTTAGAAGAAATACTTACCTTGAAAATTTCTTCTCCAGCGCTGCCATCTCAGGTGTGGGCAGCTTGAAGCCAGCGCGTTCCTCTTCTGCGTCCTCTTCCATCCCACGATGCACTGCGCCGGCCCCGCCGTCACTTCTGGGGCTGCAGCGTCATCCCTGCACAGCTTCTGGGCATGCCCAGAAGCTGTTTAGCAAGGTATGACGGCGCCTGCACCGGAACTGACGTCGGGGCCGGTGCAGGCGCATTGATTCCTGGGAGCGATGACGTTCAGCTCCCAGGAATCATTGCAAAGCGGAAGTGACGGCGCGGACCGCGGCCGCCGAGGGAGGAAGTGGAAGAAAGGTGAGTATATTTTTCTGCAATCACAAGGTAAGTAAAAAAAAAAAAAAATCGTAATTATCCATTTCTGTTTCAGGTGACCAAGAGCAAGCGGATGGCCCAAAATCTACTCTGCTTTAAGTTTGGAAAAAAAAATTGGATCTTTTGCTTGAAGTAAAATAAAAATTAGATAATATTTCGGCCCTAGACCAGAAGTGACGTCATGATGTCGCTCCAGTCCTCCAAGACCATAGAGGGATCTACACCTGAGGAAAGAGCGCGCATGCTCCCCACGAGCTTGGCGCACGCTCAGAAACGCGTCGTGTGCACCTTGACCCTGCCTTCGTCACATGGTCGACGCTGAGTCACAGCCCGCCTCGAGAGTCCGGTCCCGGGGAAGCAAGAGCCGGCATCTCCCCGCCATCCCATCCACCGGATAGCACCATCTTGACTTCTTCTCTCTCGGCATCAGCTATTGGACAGCTTGACCTTAGGACGTTGCATCTAAGCCTTCACTTCCTTTTATCTAGTGAGTCATTTCACACTGTATGTTCATTTCTTCATTAAACGTATTGCACTTAGAGGCGCTCCGCTTGTTTTTTCTCTAAGAACCACTATGGCCAGCCGCAGGTCATTTCTCAGGTGCAACAATGAAAAATCAAATCCCGAGAAACACCGGCGAGTGGCGGGAAGAGAGGGACGTCCTCTCCAGCTGCTTCTGAAAGTGATCCAGTGGCTAATTAGCTAGCTTCAGCCATAACCCCTGGTAAACCGATTGAAAACCGCAAGGTATAGATACGTCAGAAGGGAAAACCTTTTGGTAGACAAAGCTGTTTCCAGCTTGGTATAGGGATGGGAAGGGTGATTTTGTAAAAAATAATTTAATAGCAAAAATTAAAAGTTTAGCCGTCAGTGAAATTTCAAAAACCTCAATTTTTCTCTATGAGCTTCTTAGGATTCTTGGTGGGAAGGGGAGAGTAGATTAAAGCCCCGTACACACGCACAGATTGTTGGCCGTAAATTGTCGGCCAACGTCCGATCGGCAGATTGTAGGCTTGTTAGTATGATGCTTCCGACAACCAACTGCGACTTTTAGGCCGAAAAAAACCTGGTGTGCATGCTATAAAATTTTTGTTGGCCAACAACAGAACGGCCGATTGTTCCTCAGTCAGTACAGATTTCGGCAGACGAAAATCAGAGGAGCAAGACTGGGCATGCTCAGAGAAGAAAAAACACACGGAAAGTCAACCATCACATGACATCACTTCTGAAGTTGGTTTTTGTTGGCCAACAAAAGTCCAGTGCAAGTCTAGAGCACATTTCAACCAACAAACAACACTGGACAAAAGACGGCCGATCGGTCGGCCAACAATCTGTGTGTGTGTACGGGGCTTTAGGGTATATTTTTCATTGGGGGGGCCACTTCACATTATTGCTTTGCGGTGACTGCAATAAGCAGCAATGTAGGTTATCACTGGTACAATGCGGTGCCGTTCATTCTAAATGGAACCCCAACCCACCATGATGACAGATGTGTGTTGTGGTGCACTAACAAAAATGGTGCTTTTTGGTGTGTAGGCAGTCCATTTATTTGAAGTGAGCTGCCTTAACCAGTTCGGCTCAAGAGCAATTTATTTTCTTTGTCGCATACATGTAAAAAATCCTAATGTTTGGCAATAAAATTACATTATATATTTTCTGAAAGCAAAGGCCCTGTAAAATAAAAAGGTGATAAATCAAATAAAAAAAGTGATAGTGGCAAATTTTTGTTTCACGTGATATTTGCGCAACTGTTTATTAAACGCAAATTTAAAAAAAAAAATATGAAAAATAAATTTTAGTGCAAAACCCTGCCATATAATACCCATTTTTGGCTAAAATATAAAAGATGAGGTTGCATCGAGTAAATAGATACTTAACATTTAATGTTTTAAAATTGAGTGCGCCAGCGACATCACCAAAAACTATGGTGCCCAAAAATCACCAAGGTGACTCTTTAAAAGCCATTACAGCTCATCAGTTTAGAGTTAACTAGGAGCTCTTGTGCTAGAATTATAGTTCTCACTCCAACGTTCACTGCATTAGGTCACATGTGTGGTGCGACCACCATTTACATACACGTACGCACCCTGGGTGTGCGTTTGCACAGGTGTGCAGGGCAATGGGGATTTGGCAATTTTCTTTTTAATTTTAATATATTTTATTATCATTTTGTTTTTTTACTTTTTGCTTTTATTTTATTTTTTTATGTAATTGCTATCACAGAGGTTTAATAAACACCTATGTGATAGCATTGGGCAGGTGACAGGTACTCTTTTTGAAAACATTTGGGGTCTGATAGACCCCGATGTCTCCCCTGCCATTCACACCATCTAACCAAGCTTGGTTAGAGGTGTCCCCTGGTCAGTGGTCGCTGGTGCATTCGGGGAGCAGGGGCGCCGCCCCCCATCCATGCGTCCGGCCCCCTAATCTACATGCTGGGCACCGGACGCATGGATTTCAATGGGTCTTTTTTTTTCTAACCATGTGATTAGAGCCAGAGGCTCTAATAGGCTTAAAAAAAGGGTGGGCTCAGGGCGCAGAGCACTGCGCCCCGAGCCCGTCCGGTTGTGTGACAATAGCGAATGAATATTCGCTATTGTCACACGGATCCTCCTCCTGGCCAATCAGGAAGCGGGTCCTGAAACCCGTTTCCCGATTGGCCGAAAAGGAGAAGCAATGCCATTGGCAATGGAGGATGGAGGAGACGCAGAAGACTGAGGGGGAAGAAGCTGAAACCGCCGCCGTCGCTTGCTGCTGCCTGCCCTCCCTCCACATGTCCAGGCAGGGTGAGTGAGCCAGCAATGGGGGGGGGGTGTTATGGTGTGTTCCAGGGGGGGTATGGTGCGGTCCGTCTGCTGCCCCCCTGGCCCATGGAGAACCAGCTGCCACTGCCCCTGGCGATACTGGCCAGGAAAGGGGACATATGAAACTTGCCTCGGTCTCACTGCAGTCTTTTTCCCTGGAGATGTGTTTCTGGGTGCCGGTAAGCGCTGGACAGCCCGGGAACCCTGGGAGGAGGAGGAGGAGGGCAGGCTGACCACTTTCACTGTGTGAAAGTGGTCGGCAGCTACTGTATGGAGCTGCCGCATAACTTTCACTTTAAAGCCGATCGCTAGCTCTACAAAACTCGCTACTGCAGCCATCAGCTTGTGATCAGAGCTGATGGCACAGTACACCCAAAGAGCTGAACTGGTTATGGAAATGCGCGTTGATCAGGGCTTTTTTTCAGCTGGAACTTGGTTCCACCACCTCTGGTTCAGGCTCTCTGCTCCCTGGTCCCCGCTCACCAAAATTACTTGTAAACATAGAAGTCCGGCTTTTGTGTTTATCAGTGACAGTTTGTCTCCCAATGGCTCCCACAGATCTGATCTCCTGAATGGCACCCACTGAGTGCATGATGGGAACAATGGAAATGCAGGTGCCTGGGGTGCAGTGCAGATGCCAACACCGTCACAAGTGAGAGAGCCACAACTAACTACAGTGTGGAGGTATTAGAGCTGACTGGGTGCTTCGGCTTAATACAGAAACAAAAGTAAGACATGTGGAAGATGGTGGAGCTGGGGCAGTGGAAGGAAGGAGGGGTTGCATGCAGAGGTCAGAGCTGAAGAGGTTTGAAAGTGAGATGTGGATGGGGATGCAGAGGTAAGCAGCTGTGGAAAAAGGCTGAACTCTGTGTGTAGCGCACCCCTGAATTCTGCACTCTGTATGCAGCGCACTGCTGAACGCTGCACTATGTATTTAGTGCACCCCCGAACTCTGCACTCTGTGTGTAAGAGTGGTATTTAATGCCCCTTTAAGACACTCCCACTGTTAGTGAAATTTGACCACACCTACTAATTGATGCTGTTCGGAGTTGATAAAGTTTGGGGGGTCGTGGTTGGGTTCCTGTACCTATTTTCTGAGAAAAAAAAGCTCTGGCGTTGATGCACATCATGGCTCACAACAACGCGTGTGCATTAACGCACCACAACATTGTGAATGGTCCCATAGTTTTTTTGTATGCGTTTTTTCCTTTTTTATGACAGTGGTTTTACCAGATGGAAAGTGATGGCCTCATGCACACAGGCGTCAGAATCCATACAACATAAAATTTGGGCGTATTTCCTGCCACAAGTGCTACTTACAGCCTCCCATGGAAATCAATGGCTTTATGCAGGTGTAGCCTGGTCGCACGGCTGGCATCGTTCAAACTGTTATTGTTATTAAATTCTGCAAAGACAGTGACTTTGTAGCACTACTCCCGTAGGAGCTGCTGGTTACGGATTCCCCTGGGTTACCCATAGCAACAACTCGACAATATAGCATATTCAAAGTGCCTGGCTCGGTCAGAAAACAGTCTAGGGTTTTTGTTTTTTTGTTGTTTTATTTGAGAACTTGGATAGGAGAAGGGATGAGTGGGATGAGTGGGATACTCTGAATTAATTATGCACAATTGCTGGGACTTCTGAATAAAGCTGAGTGCGGCAAGGCCGCTGCTGCACCTTACCACCAAGTGAAGAAGAATTAGATGAACTGTACTGTACTGTAAATCACTCTTCAGGGTCCTACTTGGCACCCCCTTTATCCCTATTCTTCAGGGTTCTTTACGGCACCCCCTTTACTCTGACACTCTGTGTGAGCTGAACCCTTGATCCTCTGACTTCACTGGAGTGGTCCCCCTTCCTGGGCAGACTCTTTGGCAAGTCCCCTGGTACTCATGGACACTGTTTTTCCCGGAAGACTCTGCCAGCAGCTCCACTGTCAGCTTTACTGGATCCTCTGAAGCTCAGCTCCACACCTGGATCACTAGGCCGACTGCCTAGGACCACTTTCCTCACACAGCAGGCGGAGAGACAGCCGTCAGCCTTCCCCTGGGACTCTACTTCCCGCCAAAGGCGCTCTGTCCCCCCAAGTTTTTATGGGCAATCCCAGGATGCATTGCGAGAGCACCCTCCGACTGGGACTCCCACAAAAGCCAATGTGTCACTGGCTGGGTTTCCTCTACTGTCCAACAAGCTCCCTCATTGGATACAGTGGGGACCCAGTGAATCACACCTGGAAATATGCAACAGACAACCTAATAGATCAGGCTCCCCTGATAAGCAGAAGGAGCATAAGATGCTTTTACCTAGCACCTACCTATGAGGTATCTACAATATAAAATGACCAGCGTTGCGGCAGATTAAACATTTACAAAGTCCAGTGTATCAAACCGATAAGATTTCCAAATTAAGAATCTTCCCTGGGCTGACATGTAAAACTTTAATTTACTCAAAACTGCTTTCCCCCTTTAACCACTTGCCGACCGCCGCACGACTATCTACGTCGGCGGTCAGCCCCTCACAGGCAAACTAACGTAGGGCTACGTTGCTTGCTTGTGAGGGTCTAGGGAGCGAGCGCGCGCCCCCGGGGGCGCGCTCCCGCTCCCGCGTGGTCACGGACCCCCCCGCGCGTGTGACCAGCGGACCCGATGTCCGCCGGCCACTCGGCGATCGGCGGGGGAGAGGGAGAATGTCAGGCAGCTTGTGTAAACAAACTGCCTGTCATTCTCCTCGCTGCAAAGACACTGATCACTCGGATCTAGTATGTAGATCCGTTGATCAGTGTCCTTACAGCTGAAGCCACAGCCAATCACAGTAGAAACCACGCCCCTAGGGACACACACAGCCCCTCCCAAATAAAGTTAACCCCTTCACTACCAGTGTATTTTTACAGTAACAGTGCATATGTATAGCACTGATTACTGTAGAAATGTCACTGGTAACCCCAAAAGTGTCAAAAATGTCAGTCAAGGGTCCGATCTGTCCGCCGCAATGTCGCAGTACCGCAAAAAAAATCGCAGATCGCCGCCATTACGCGTAAAAAAAAAAAACAACAAAAATGACAAAAATCTTTCCCTTTGTTAGTAAACGCGATAACTTTTGCGCAAACCAATCAAAATACGCTTTTTGCGATTTTTTTTACCAAACATAGGTAGCATAAAACAAATTGGCCGAAAATTTTAAAAAATTTTGATTTTTACATTTTTTTGGGGGGAATTTCATATAAAAAAATGTGACAAATATTGCTATTTTTGCAAAATTGACTCTCTTTTTTTTTTATAGCGCGTGATCAAAAAATCGCACAGGTGATCAAATACCACCAAAAGAAAGCTCTGTTTGTGGGAAAAAAAGGACGTCAAATTCGTTTTGGTACAGCGTCGCACGACCGCGCAATTGTCCGTTAAAGTCACGCAGTGCCGAATCGCAAAATACCCCCTGGTCGGAATGGGGGTAAAATCTTCCGGGGCTTAAGTGGTTAAAGAACTTCAAAAAATAAGGACAAGATTGTTATTTATTAATTTTATTACAGTATTATTAGTACAATACATCATTTAAAAAAGGATAAGAAAGTTGACATAGGATATGGAGATCAGTTTTTTGGGTAAGTCTTGGGTTCCTTCCATTCTGGGGAGATGATACAGTCACCTATAATGTCAACTATATGTATCATTCATTTAATCATCAGTCTGTGTGATATTCTGTAATAAAAGAACAATAAACTACCCTACATATCCCCTAGGTACACCTTTCACATGACCAGTGTCTTGGCATTGGTCATGTGACAGAAAGGGGTGGGGGACCTCCTTTCGCAATCTCCTCTTTTTCAGCATCTCATCTTTGACAATACCACACAAGACGTCCTGCAATGCCTTCAGATCCATCCCTCTCCAGAAGGATAGAGCTTTCTTTGTTCTGGCACTAGACATGGGCAATTCCTTTTGGTCCAAATATAAATTCGGAAGAATATTTTGTTATTCAGGGATTCGGATGTATCCAAATCTCCAAATGTAAATGCGAATTTCAATAAAATTTGTTTCATTTAGTTTAAATTTGTTTCATTTAGTTCTCTTTATTCATTTTATAACGAATGCCAAATTTTCAGAACGATCCAAATTCGGAAATTCATCACCGAGTAGCTCCACCTTCTTATGACATCATCGACCAAGGCTTGCTAGGTTGACGACGTTTCAAGGGGGCAGGGTCACCCAATGACGTCATTGGGTACCTCCACCCCTTAGTTATTTAATAGATGTCAGGGGGCTCATGCAGATGGCAGGAAGCATTCAACGAGACCAGAGGTTTTTTTTTTCTTTCTTTTTTCGTGTCTGACAGAAATCATGATTGATGATGGATCTACACCGGGGGACATTGTTTTATATTTTTTTAATAAAGGACTTGTCAAAAAATTGTGTTGAGTCTTTACATAATTTTACACTTACTCATTCACATGGGGGGGGTGGGATCTAGGGGCCCCCTTGTTAAAAGGGGCTCCAGATTCAGATAAGTCCCCCGCCTGTATGCCCCCAGAACCACCGCTCAGGGTTGTGGGGAAGAGGCCCTTGACCCCATCAGCACAGAGACAAGGTGCTTTGGGGCAGAAGCGGAGCTCTGCACCCTGCTAAAGTTAAGGGCATGTGGCCTAGTATGGTATACTTGCCCCCCCCCCCCTTCCCTGGCCTGTCGGGCTGCATGCTCGGATAAGAGTCTGGTATTGATTTGGGGGGGTGGGTGCCACGCTGTTTTACTTAATTTTTAATTGCCGACATTCTTTTGTTCATATTTCAGCTGTCAGTGGAGAAGGCCGCTGACAGCTGATGAGTCATCTGTTGTTAAGGACACCGCTGGCGGCTTTCGGGCCTGCTTCTTAACAACCAGCTAGTCTTCACACAGAATTCGAATTTGCGTGCAGGTGTGGTTTTTCGTTGAGATGAGTACTATATGGTCTTCTTAAGACCTGATGAAGCACAAATTGGTGAAACGCGTTGGCACATGAGGACCCACCATGTTAGTACTCTTTATTTGGTTATTTAACCACACGCAGCAAACTGCCCTATTTTACCCTACTAATCTTAATAATTAGATATATGCGTTATCATATCTCTTTTTTTTTTTTTAGATTTGTGATCCATCAATAAAATATGTAACTTTTAGATGACTTCAGTGTATGCTCCTTTTTGGCCTGTACAGCCCGATATCCCTTTTTTTTTTTTCCTTGAGAATTCTAATCGGTGGATAATTTTTCGACCGATTCGAATTCGAATCGTCCTGAAAATTTGGAATTTGTTAGAAAATTAATAAACAAAACTAACTTTAACTAAACTAAACTAATTTTGAAATGTATTAATGAAAGGAAATGAGTAACATAACAAATATTTTCACCATCATCCAGGATCACCATCTACCTCCTGGACTGGGATGACACAATCATTTAAATCCTGGCGCCTGTTCACCATTGTCTAACACAGATGAGCCCCAGCCTCTCACCTTGAAACATCAGAATAAGCAAAATCACCGGGGGTGGCTTTTAAATGAAAAAACTTGGAATCTTTCTGTAAAATTATTTAATCCTTGTATATTCTGACACATCTCCAATGTATTTGTTCAGACATGTAAAGTTACTGAAAGGCCCCTTAATTACCTTTTTTGGTGTATTGGCAGAAAGGTCACATAGGTATGTTTAATGATTTAGCGATTATTTTTACAACTAAAAGTCTTGAGTTCTGGTGTTGGGTCCAAGATTTAATTTGGTCTGCCTAGGGTAGATTTCAGGGGAGATTTTTGATGAGATTCTGCTCTTTGAGATCCTGGAGAGTCTGTGCGTGGAGCCGCGTGAGGTCCAGTAGGTCCTCTAATACTGCAAAGGCAAAAGATAAAATGCGTTTGACCATTGGAAAGCCCTTCAGCTTCAACATTCCCTTACCACTCTGTCCCCACCGATGCGTTCTATGCTTTCTACCAGACTAAACATGTTATACTTATCTGCTCTGTGTAATGGTTTTGCACAGAGTGGCCCCGATCCTCCTCTTCTCTTACCCCAGCCCCTCCCCAGCCCCAGCCCCCCTGCCTTCAAGTACCACCCCCCCCCCCCCACCAAGCCACTGGTACTCGTGCAAGCTCGCTCAGCTCAGTGTGGCTCAGCTCTGCCCCCCTCCTCACTGTATTTGATTCACAGTAGCAGGAGGAGATAACCATTACCGTTTACCACCAAATGAAAGCCAATGGCTCCCGTTGATCTCACTAATGAGGAAGGAGAGAGAGAGAGAGCAGCGCCGCTGCTCTCGGGCATGGCACAGGCCTGAGTTTGGGCTCAGGTAAGTATTTAGGGGGAGCTGCACCTAAAAAGGTTTTTTAACCCTAATGCAGAGAATGCATGAAGGTAAAAAAAAACCTTTAGCCTTTACAACCACTTTTACTATGGCTATGTTTAACCCCTTCCCACCAAGCATACACATATTATGGCGGTCTCACGGAAGTGTGTCTTTTTCTATGGGGCTGCATGTACACTATTTTACCAAAAATATTGGACGCCTGCCTTTACACACACATGAACTTTAATGGCATCCCAGTCTTAGTCCGTAGGGTTCAATATTGAGTTGGCCCACCCTTTGCAGCTATAACAGCTTCAACTCTTCTGGGAAGGCTGCCCACAAGGTTTAGGAGTGTCTATGGGAATGTATGAACATTCTTCCAGAAGCGCATTTGTGAGGTCAGGCACTGATGTTGGAGAGAAGGTCTGGCTCCCAGTTTGTGCTCTAATTCATCCCAAAGGTGTTCTATTGAGTTGGGGGTCAGGACTCTGTGCCGGGCCAGTCAGGTTCCTCCACCCCATACTTGCTTATCCATGTCTTTATGGACCTTACTTTGTGCACTGGTGCGCAGTCATGTTGGAACAGGAAGGGGCCATCCCCAAAAGTTGAGAGCATGAAATTGTCCAAAATGTCTTGGTATGCTGAGCTCTTAAGAGTTCCCTGGAAGTAAGGGGCAAAGCCCAACCTCTGAAAAACAACCCCACACCATAATTCCCCCTCCACCAAATGATTTGGATCAGTGCACAAAGCAAGGTCCATAAAGAAATGGATGAGTGAGTTTGGGGTGGAGGAACCTGACTGGCCGGCACAGAGTCCTGACCTAGAACACCTTTGGGATGAATTAGAGCGGAGATTGCGAGCCAGGCTTCCTAGTCCACTTCAGTGCCTGACCTGACAAATGCGCTTCTGGAAGAATGGTCAAATATTCCCATAGATACACTCCTAAACCTTGTGGACAGCCTTCCCAGAAGAGTTGAAGCTGTTATAGCTGCAAAGGGTGGGCCAACTCAATAATAAACCCTACGGACTAAGACTGGGATGCTATTAAAGTTAATGTGCGTGTAAAGGCAGGCGTCCCATTACTTTTGACAATATATAGTATCTTCCTACAACAGAGGGGATTCTAGTAATCAGGCACAGGACTTTACACGAATAGCAGCAGGAGGGGAGGGGTGGGTAGCAGATCAGCTCACACATCACTGACTCAGCAGCTGCGGGGCACAGAGGGAGGTAGAGAGGGAGGCACGTAAACTGACCACGGTATCAGGGATCAGCAGTCATGATTACCGTGGTCGGCACACACAGGGGTCACAGGA
This sequence comes from Pelophylax lessonae, assembly GCF_965119305.1. Classification (NCBI taxonomy): domain Eukaryota; kingdom Metazoa; phylum Chordata; class Amphibia; order Anura; family Ranidae; genus Pelophylax; species Pelophylax lessonae. The sequence goes on along the minus strand of NC_138771.1, from coordinate 634,266,709 downwards.
ACAGGCAGGATCAACCAGATATTTTACAGCATAGAATGGGACAAATGACACTGCACAAGCACTATGCTGTATATCGTGCTTTAAAGAAACACGATTTCTTTTTTTTCTTTTTTTTTTTGGGTTACAACAGCTTCAAGACAGCATTAGGTCACAGGGTACATACCGTAGGTGTACAGCGGCGTCCCTCTTGGCTCTCGCAAGAGTAAAGATTGAAAAAAGCTGACCAGGGCTCCCGATGACAGAGATCTTTCTGGAAGTGGAAGAGACTTCAAATACGTAAAATCCACAGCAAGAGGGTTCCTCGGGGGTGGAGTCACACATGTGCCGACGACATCCCATATCACGTGCCACACGCCAACATCTAGTGGATAAAATGGAGGTAAAACTATTTCTATTGTTCATGAGAAGTGCAATGGTTCACTTTTTTTTGTACTCCATTGAGCGCTAATGAAATACACATTTCAGGATTGAAACTTCAATAAAGTTTTCAACAAATAAGCGCCCGTCTGCAAACAGACACCAACTCCCTGTTGCATAAATGTGAGTGAAATAGTTAAAAGATGGCTTCAGTTTCTGTTATCCACCTGTAGACAACTTTTCAGAGGCGTTACGCCCTTTTCGGGGCTTAATTGTAGAGGCAGTCTGCAGTGAGGACCGCTGGTGATTATATAGCATTATTAGCCATACATGAAGAGAATCCGGACAGATCGCTTGTGACTTATGATGCTATGTATCCACCAGCGAGCCTTGCTGCAGATTACCTCTACAATTAAAGGGGTTGTAAAGTCAGAAGGTTTTTTATCTTAATACATTCTATGCATTAAGATAAAATGCCTTCTGTGTGTAGCAGCCCCCCTAATACTTACCTGAGCCCCCTCTCTATCCAGCGATGTCCACGAGTGCTTCAGCCATCCGGGACTCTCTCTCCTGATTAACTAAGACACAACAGCAGTGCAATTGGCTCCCGCTGCTGTCAATCAACCTCAGTTAGCCAATCAGGAGAGAGAGGGGTGGGCCGAACAGAAGCTCCGTGTCTGAATGGATACACGGAGCTGTGACTCGACTCCGGTGACCCCATAACAGGCTGCCTGCTGTGGGGGCACTCAACAGGAGGGAGGGGCCAGGAGCACCAAAGAGGGAACCGAGAAGAGGAGGATCCAGGCTGCTCTGTGCAAAACCAACTGCACAGAGGAGGTAAGTAAAATATGTTTGTTTTCTTTAATAGAAAAAAAAGAAGACTTTACAATCACTTTTTGCCCCAAAAAGGGCGAAAGGCATTTGAGGATTCTCTACAAGCAGAGAACAGGAACTGAAACCCTCTTTACCCATCTCATTCACATTTATGGGAGTCAGTGTCTGTCTGCAGAAGGACGCCATTTTGTTGAAGTCTACTAGAACCTGATCCTGCCTGTATCCACATGCTGATCCGACTGACACAAGTTTGGGGGGGCATTGAAGCCCTAATATTTTTAATAAAGTCTCCCATATCGTAGCTCAGAAAACAGAACCTATAGAGCCTGAATTATTAGGCTGCGATGGCACTTAAAATGTTACTAAACCCACAGCAGTAAAATCAGTCTGTATATGCAGAATAGCATGCTTGTTATCATAGGCGTGCGCACAGGGTGTGCCGGGTGTGCCTGGGCACACCCTAATCACCTAGGGCACATTAGCATTATCGCTCTGTTTGCCAGTGAGGAGATGGGAAAGATCTCCCTCGGACCTGCTCTGCCATAAGAGAAGTGCCACACACTTCTATTTCACTTTGCCAGCAGGGAGAGTAATGTACCGGGGCCATATACATGTAGGCAAACACATGCATGTGTATTTAAACTTTGGGGTGCACACCCTAATGCAATAGGCTGCGCACACCTATGCTTGTTATACTCACTGTGGAATCTAAGGGGTTAATCATCTGCATTGTGTAAAAAGGCTGTTTGATCCTGTCTTCTCTGATCCTCCTCTTCTTCCACTGTCCCCAATCCATCTCCTGATAGAACAGAGCCTTGTGGGCAAGCTGCACATTTTGGGGTGTATTGCAAGAGAGGTTTTTTTTTTCTTGGGAGAGTGCATGTGATCAGCACAGGACCAATCAACACTGTCCAGACAGAGGGTCAGGGGTCCTGCAGTCTCATAGGACAGTCAGGGGAGAATGAAAAAGTACAACAAAAGTTCCAGCGCTGTCACTACGGCACCTATACAGTTAGAGATACCAGACCAAAACGGTGCTGCTGCCAGTGAGGTGCTGTGAACCAGCCTAAAGATGCCAAGAGAAAGGAAAGGCAGCGCTATACAGATATTGGTATTATAAAGTGCTGTGTAAACAAAGCAATGGATATATATAGAAAACGTTTATTTGGAAAAAAATCAAAGTTTTGAAAAATTGCAGTGAAGTAAATTAAAACCAGTGCTGTACCAGTCTGATGCCAAGTGGTGATTGGCAAGTGACTTCAGGTCCACTGGGTGAGAGCTCCGAGTCCCTGCGGTGGGCTGAGGATGGAGGGCAATCCAAAGGCTCTGGGAAAGCTATGTGGAAGTCGTGATTGGACGGGAGCCATGCCGGACCAGCCGGCGCTCACCGCATGACGTGTCAGCAACACAAGAGCGGAGTGGAAATCTCAAAACCTGGAACTGTAACCAGCCTGGAACGCATGGGGGAGACGTTGCCATGACAACATGTTTCGCGCGCATGCGCTTTGTCAAGTCCGGTTTGTTTACACAGCCAAGCTGGACCAGCCGGCGCTCGCCGCATAACGTGTCAGCAACACAAGAGCGGAGCGGAAGTCTCGAACCCGGAACTGTAACCAGACTGGAACGCATGGAGGAGACGTTGCCATGACAACATGTTTTGCGTGCATGCGCTTTGTCAAGTCCGGTTTGTTTAAACAGCACTTTATTACAGTGTTTCTCAACTACGGGTCCTCAGGGCACACTAACAGGCCAGGTTTGCAAGAAAACTGAAATACATCCCAGGTGATATAATTTGCTGCTCAGAGATTGCAGTATTCTAGTCTGCATCTCCCCAAGGTAATACTTAAAATCTGGCCTGTTAGTGTGCCCTGAGGACTGGAGTTGAAATAAAAAACACTGCTTTCTTATACTAACATCTGGATAGCGCTGCCTTTCCTTTCTCAGGGGAGAATGAAAACTCCTCCTACAAGCTTTAACTAGACACTGATAAAATGTCACAAGACTGCTATATACTTATACTGCTGATGAGAAAAGGTATATATTAGAGATCGACCGATTATCGGCAAAGCCGATATATTGAGGGCCGATATGTACTTTTCCCGATATATCGAAATCGGCCACCAAGGTGACTGAGATTACCGATATTTGGGAAAGTGCTGTACCGGAGTGATGCCTGCAGCTAGAGGCATCACCCCGGTACCGGCGTCCATAGCCGACGGTCGGCTGTCTTGTAATGACAACCAATGCAGCTGAGAAGCCGCACGGCTGTCATTACAAGGAGCAGGAGGGGACATCCTCCCGCCGCCTTCCACGGCTCGCTCGGGTCTCTTGTTCCACCAGGAGATCCGGGCATCCTATCTGCACGGCCGCCAAAGACCCGATCAAAGCCGCATTCGGCTCGGATCGGGTCTCCATGTAAAAACCCGAAAGTGATGTCATGAATGACTTTACTTCCGGGTGCTGTCTGGCGCCAGATTAAAAAAAATGACAGCATTCAAAACAACCAAGCTTGGCGTTTTGAATGCTTTTAAGTGCAGAGGAGGGGTTTGGGGTCTTTTAGACCCCCGGATCCCTCCACAACAGTACCTGTCTAATAAAAAATATTTAAAAAAATGTAAAAAATTTTGTACGAAAATATCGGCCAATATTGGCCAAAATATCAGTATCGGCAACGAAAAAACGATATCGGTCAATCACTAGTATTTAATAGTTTATATTTACTAAAATAATTGCATTTCCATGTTCTGTGTACTGTGGGAGACCAGATATAGTGACTGCAGGCTCCTGGGGAGACCATATATAGTGACTGCAGGCTCCTGGGGAGATCAGATATAGTGACTGCAGAATCCTGGGGAGACCAGATATAGTGACTGCAGGATCCTGGGGAGAGCAGATATAGTGACTGCAGGCTCCTGGGGAGACCAGATATAGTGACTGCAGGATCCTGGGGAGACCAGATATAGTGACAGCAGGCTCCTGGGGAGACCAGATATAGTGACTGCAGGCTCCTGGGGAGACCAGATATAGTGACTGCAGGCTCCTGGGGAGACCAGATATAGTGACTGCAGGTTCCTGGGGAGACCAGATATAGTGACTGCAGGATCCTGGGGAGACCATATATAGTGACTGCAGGCTCCTGGGGAGATCAGATATAGTGACTGCAGAATCCTGGGGAGACCAGATATAGTGACTGCAGGATCCTGGGGAGAGCAGATATAGTGACTGCAGGCTCCTGGGGAGACCAGATATAGTGACTGCAGGCTCCTGGGGAGACCAGATATATTGACTGCAGGTTCCTGGGGAGACCAGATATAGTGACTGCGGGATCCTGGGGAGACCAGATATAGTGGCTGCAGGATCCTGGGGAGACCAGATATAGTGACTGCAGGATCCTGGGGAGACCAGATATAGTGACTGCAGGCTCCTGGGGAGACCAGATATAGTGACTGCAGGCTCCTGGGGAGACCAGATATAGTGACTGCAGGCTCCTGGGGAGACCAGATATAGTGACTGCAGGCTCCTGGGGAGACCAGATATAGTGACTGCAGGTTCCTGGGGAGACCAGATATAGTGACTGCAGGATCCTGGGGAGACCAGATATAGTGACTGCAGGATCCTGGGGAGAGCAGATATAGTGACTGCAGGATCCTGGGGAGGCCAGATATAGTGACTGCAGGATCCTGGGGAGAGCAGATATAGTGAATGCAGGATCCTGGGGAGAGCAGATATAGTGAATGCAGGATCCTGGGAAGACCAGATATAGTGACTGCAGGCTCCTGGGGAGGCCAGATATAGTGACTGCAGGCTCCTGGGGAGGCCAGATATAGTGACTGCAGGCTCCTAGGGAGACCAGATATAGTGACTGCAGGCTCCTGAGGGGGGACCAGATATAGTGACTGCAGGCTCCTGGGGAGACCAGATATAGTGACTGCAGGTTCCTGGGGAGACCAGATATAGTGACTGCAGGATCCTGGGGAGACCAGATATAGTGACTGCAGGATCCTGGGGAGAGCAGATATAGTGACTGCAGGATCCTGGGGAGGCCAGATATAGTGACTGCAGGATCCTGGGGAGAGCAGATATAGTGAATGCAGGATCCTGGGGAGAGCAGATATAGTGAATGCAGGATCCTGGGAAGACCAGATATAGTGACTGCAGGCTCCTGGGGAGGCCAGATATAGTGACTGCAGGCTCCTGGGGAGGCCAGATATAGTGACTGCAGGCTCCTGGGGAGAGCAGATATAGTGACTGCAGGCTCCTAGGGAGACCAGATATAGTGACTGCAGGCTCCTGAGAAGACCAGATATAGTGACTGCAGGCTCCTGGGGAGAGCAGATATAGTGACTGCAGGCTCCTGGGTTTAGTAACACTTTAAGATGTGCAAACATGGCCTTTTGATAATGTAGCTCAAGGGACCACTTTAGCATGTCTTAAAACGTAACTAAAGCCATAATTAAAGAAAACAGTATAATATGTACAGAGCTACAAGAGGGGGATGGATTTGTATAAAAATTTACCGTTTTACATTTGTAAAGCTAGGGGGCGGTCTCTGAGAAGCACTGTGAAAGGTCTGTTGAATCATTGATTACACATGTGGTAATATGTCATCGGTCCCTCACAGTCATTCTCACCCTTGGTGTCCCACTCTGAGTAGCACGGCAGCGTCAGAGGCGAGTCCCTATCGCAGAGCTCCGTCCCACTAAATCGTTGGTGATTGGACCGGACCCAAACATACGGGCGACCATACTTGGCGTAGGCGGCCAATAAAAACAGAGTGCAGTGTGTTTCCTACAAAAAAAAAAAGGTGTTTCCTTTTAAAAAAGAGAGATCATAAAAATAGCAAAAGTAGAAAAAATTGCAAAGGTCAATTTCTTCCCAGCGTTCAGCTTTAACAAGTTCTGGACCGGAAGGATTTGCCCCCTTAATGACTAGGCCATTTTTTGTGATTCGGCGCAGCGTTATTTTAATGGACAATTGGACGGTTGTGCGACGCTGTACCCAAATAAAATTGATGTCCTTTTTTCCCACAAATAGAGCTTTCTTTTGGTGGTATTTGATCACCTGTGCGATTTTTTTTTTTTTTTTTGCACTATAAACAAAAAAAAAGCGACAATTCTGAAAAAAAAAAAAAAAAAAATATTTTTCACATTCTGCTTTATAACATTCCCAAAAGAAAATGTAAAAATCTAATTTTTTTAACATTTTAGGCCAATTTGTATTATGCTACATATTTTTTGTAAAAAAAAAAAAAAATCGCAATACGCGTATTTTGGTTTGCGCAAAAGTTATCACATCTACAAACTAGGGGAAAGATTTATGTCATTTTTATTGTTATTTTTTTTTTTTCACAAGTAATGGCGGCAATCTGCAATTTTTAGCGGGACTGCGACATTGCGGAGGACAGATCGGACCCCTAACTGACATTTTTGACACTTTTGGGGGTTCCAGTGACATTACTACAGTAATCAGTGCTAAAACGAATACACTGTTACTGTAATAATGACACTGGCAGGGAAGGGGTTAACACAGTGGTGATCAAAGGGTTAAGTGTGAGCCTAGGGGAGTGCTTTCTAACTGTATGGGGGATGGGCTTGTAAAATGATAATAGAGACCTGTGATCCTATATAGAAGGATCACAGGAACTCTGTGAACATTCCAGGGAGAAGAACGGTCAAATGTGTTTACAACAGCTGCCTGTCCTTCTCTCTCAGCAAAGAACGATCGCGGGTGCCCAGCGACAATCACAGCCACGACCCCGTGCATCGGCGTCCCCGCTGCCTAGTGGGAGCGGGAGCCCGTCGGTTGCGGCGCACGCTCGCCCCCCAGCACCACTCCCGCGAACCGATGTACCCATACGTCGATTCTCGCAGCCGAGCCAGTCTGCCGCAGTATATAAGCGGTGGGCGGTCAGCAAGTGGTTAAGAAATGTCAGGCAGCGGAGCAGACAGATGGACCGGAGCCTTCGGCGCGTGCGGAGCTTCTTTTTTTGGTTTTCAGGTCAACGGTGGTGGAGGGCGTCGTGATTGATGGATCTACATTGGAGGCTATGTGGAGAAAACAGTGTCTGTGATTTTGTTTAGTACAATGTAACCCACACTCACTCATTCATATAGGGGGGGGGCAGGATCTGGGGGCCCCCCCACTCCAAAGCACTGCCTTCATGTTGAGGGCATGTGGCCTGGTATAGTTCAGGAAGGGGGGGGGGGCCCTCGCTTATCCTCTCCCTTTCCTGACCTGCTGGGCTGCATGCTTGGATAAGGGTTTAGGATGGGTTTTGGGGGGACCCCATTCCATTTTTTGTTTTATTTAGGTGCGCGGTTCACCTCAAAATCCATACCAGACTCGAATGGCCTGACATGGATTGGGAGGGGGGGAACTTCATGCCATTTTTGTTTTTTTTTGCTGTGGGGTTCACCTCAAAATCCATACCAGACTCGAATTGCCTGACATGGATTGGGAGGTAGGGGGGCCGGGCCCCCCATGCCCTTTTTTTTTTGGATGTGTGGTTCAACTCAAAATCCATACTAGACTCAAATGGCCTGGAATGGATTGGGGGACCCCACGCCGTTTTTGTCTAATTTTTTTTTTCTGCTGCCAACTATTTTTCTTACATTCAGCTGTCAGCAGGGAAGCCACTGACAGCTGATGACTCATCGGTTGTTAAGGACGTGGCGGCTGGCTTTACGGCCCCTCCTTAACAACCAGCTAAAACTCACAGTGTACTGACGCACCGCAACCCTGCTGCAAACGAGCCGTATGTTAGCAAAGTCTTAAATGGGAGGTGTTGAAAGGCTTCAAACACCTCCTGACTTGACATGAGGCTTCAATTTTGAATCAAAGCAACGCTAACGCTTCATGTTTCGATGAGAACAGCCTTGTGTTCTGTCCATTGTATCATTTGCATAGACTTTTAGGGGTGTTTTTAATGCCCCATAAACACCTGCTTTTAATGCCAGTGTGAACGTAGCCTTACACTGTGAATTTGCTTACAGAAGTGGGAGCACAGGGATGACCTTAACCACTTGCCGACGAGGGTCAGCCCCTCCCAGGCAAAGTGACGTACCGGTACATCACTAGCCCAGGAGCGAATAGGGGGCTAGCGCGCGCCGCTGGAGGCGCGCTCCCGCCCCCGCTCGTACCAGAGTAAGCCGGCGCGTGTGACCGGCGGACCCGATGTCCGCCGGTCACTCGCGATCGTCAGGCAGAGAGGGAGAAAGGCAGGGGGCTAGTGTAAACAAAGCCACCTGTCATTCTCCCCTGTGTTAAAACACAGATCACTCGGTCCTGCTATGTAGGACCGTTGGATCTGTGCTATTACACCACTAGCCACAGCCAATCACAGTTAGAAACACGCCCCTAGGACACACTTAACCCCTCCCTCTCCAATAAAGTCAACCCCTTCCCTCCCAGTATCATTTTTACAGTAACAGTGCATATGAATAGCACTGATTACTGTAGTAATGTCACTGGTACCCCCAAAAGTGTCAAAAATGTCAGTCAAGGGTCCGATCTGTCCGCCGCGATGTCGCAGTACCGCAAAAAAAAAAAAAATCGCAGATCGCCGCCATTACGCGTTAAAAAAAAACAACAAAAATTACAAAAATCTTTCCCGTAGTTAGTAAACGCAATAACTTTTGCGCAAACCAATCAAAATACGCTTAGGGCTCTTTCACACGGCCGCTCTGTGTGAGAGCTCCGCTGCGGTCCTTTTTTTTTTTTTTCCACGGAGCGGATGACATTTCTCTCATCCGCTCCGTATGCCCGCATATCATCCCATCCGTTTGCGGATGATATGCGGACATAATGTAAGTCTATGTGGGATTGCGGATGTCAGCGGATGACACCGCTGACATCCGATTTTCCTTCCTTTCCGTTTTTTGGACGGAACAAAAATAGGGTTTTGTTCAGTTCCAAAAAACGGAATAGAACTGAAAGGAAGAAAATCGGATGTCAGCGGATGGTATTCCGCTGACATCCGCAATGCCATAGACTTACATTATGTCCGCAAATCATCCGCAAAAAAATAGGATGATTTGCGGACATACGGAGCGCCCGTGTGAAAGGGCCCTAATTGTGATTTTTTTTTTACCAAACATATGTAGCAGAAAACAAATTGGCCAAAAATTTTAAAAAATTTAGATTTTTACATTTTTTGGGGGGGAATTTCATATAAAAAAAAAATGTGAAAAATATTGTTATTTTTGCAAAATTATCGCTTTTTTTTGTTTATAGCGCATGATCAAAAAAATCGCACAGGTGATCAAATACCACCAAAAGAAAGCTCTGTTTGTGGGAAAAAAAGGACGTCAAATTAGTTTGGGTACAGCGTCGCACGACCACGCAATTGTCCGTTAAATTCACGCAGTGCCGAATCGCAAAATACCCCCTGGTCAGGAAGGGGGTAAAATCTTCCGGGGCTTAAGTGGTTAAAAGTATGCTGCTGCTCCTTCAATGTCTGGACATAGGCTGGGGGCAGGTATTGCTTAACGACAGTGCTGTCTACGAGGACTAGGATTTGGCTGTGCTGTCTGGATCACAGTGGTGGCTTAACAGAATTACAAATCCTCTAGCAGGTATGTGTATTTGGCTGTTTTCCTGGAGTCTTGATTTAAAACTGAACTCCAGGTAGAAAAAACATACACAAATGGACATGGATCTGTAATCAATAATATATCTTTTTTTTAATGTCAGCAGTTAATGTACCTGAATATGACCAGTTATCAACCACTGCAGTTCCTGGATAGCAGGGCTGGAGTGTGAGAAGAAGAAGCAGCACAAAGAGCCAATCAGTATGTGTGCTGACAGGAAGCATGCTGATAGGAGGGGGGAGCACAGTGACAGAGAGATGAGCTCATCACTGTGCTGCTTCTCCTTTCACTGTCCAGTCACAGGTCAGGGGCGAGTCCAGTATGCTTGAGATGAGTGTGACGGTACTCACCGTCACTGGGAGTGAAAGACAGATACTTAATGGACACTGAGTAATATTTATCAAAAATATCTCTCAAGAAATATGAAGATTTGATCCCACTTCACACTGTGAGACCTATAGCCTGTTGCCATGAAGTCTGTGACTTCTAATAATCAAAGCAATGCTTAGATGTGTATTCCATGTACTTCAATGTAGGAGACGGACAGACTGTCACTGGCAGGCTCTCCCTATTGTCTGCCTATTGAGGTGGGATGTGGATTGTGTTAAGTCTGTCTGTTCCATTGTTAAATGTTAATGACCTCACATTGTTTCTGTCCAGATGGCTAGATAATTAGTTCAGGTTAATTCTATTTCTGTACACAATTTAATCTGCATACTGTATGATAATGTAATCAGGCAACTCCTGACCTGTGTGTGGTAATCTGATCAGGAGGGGGAGGTCCATGCTGTATATAAATTCTGTGTGACTATTCAATAAACTGAGATCCCAGTACAAGCTAAGTTGCCGGCTAGCTTTGTATGGGGGCGGCTGGGAAAATCTGATATCTATGTTCATGACTGGGAGGAAGCCATATACTGACAGAAGTCCACAAGTACAGTGTGGGTTGAAGTTCCGTTACAATGAGGAAGTGGGTTCAATAATGCTGGCCTTAAAACGGAGGACATCTAGTGGCACAAAAAAAGCATTGCAGGGGGGGGGGGATCACTGGACTGAAGGTGGTTGTAGCAAAAGCTGGTTTTGTCATTTTAGCTTTGAATGGGCTATTCATTTTTATCCGGTTATTGTTTACTGGAATTCGGCTTTTTTGAAAAAGAATGGGATTTATGGAAAAATCTTACCGGAATAGCAATTTCTCTGTCACATGGTGAGGCAGGGGGCAGCAGGGCAGATGCTCTGTCAAAGGAAAAAAAATACATTAACCAGGATTGTGCTACATGTCTTAGTGTATCTAAACCAAAATTGGACCACGTGGACCTCTGGAAGGTTTACCCCCCTTCATGACCAGGCCATTTTTTGCAATAAGGCATTGAGTTACTTTAACTGACAATTGCGCGGTCATGCAATGCTGAACCCCAAAAAAATAATGTTTTTTTCCCACAAATAGAGCTTTCTTTTGGTGGTATTTGATCACCTCTGCGGTTTTTATTTTTGCGCTATAAACAAAAAAAGACAGACAATTTTGCAAAAAATTTTTACTTTCTGCTATAAAACATACCCAATAAAAAAACATTTTAAAATCTAATTTAGGCCAATATGTATTCTGCTACATATTTTTGGTAAAAAAAAATAAAAAATCCCAATACTGTAAGTGTTTATTGATTGGTTTGTGTAAATGTTATCGCGTCTACAAACTAGGGGATACATGTTGGAATTTTTGTTTATTTATTTTTTAGACTAGTAATGGCGGCGATCAGTGACATATAGTGGGACTGTGACACATCTGTGGGACTGTAGACAATCTGACACTAACTGACTTTGTGGGAACCAGTGACTAATACAGTGATCACTGTACTAATGACACTGGCTGGGAAGGGGGTTAAACATCTAGTGCAATCAAAAGGTTAAATGTGTGCCTAGCCAGTGTTTTTGTGTACACTGTGTGCTGCTTTTACTAAGGGAAGTTATGGATTTTATTCCCTGCTTTGCAGGGACACAAAATCCATTATTTCCCCCCTGTCAGAACAGAGCTCTGCCTTGTTTACATTGGTAGAGCTCTGTTCTTTGTCTCTGCCTGATTATCCAGAACCAGTATCAGTGCCAGTGCTCGGCACCTGCAGATGGGCTTCTGCTGTGAGTAATTACAGCAGAAGTAACCCGCTGATGGCATGCACGTGCACCCCATAGGGGGAAGTGCAGAATCACGTACAGTATATATAGTATATGTGTGATTTTGCACAGGAGGGCCACCCTGTAACAGTTCCCGCTGCTATGGGGTGGCCTGCAACTGGTAAAGTAGTACTACTCCATCCTCTCACCAAATGGAGAAGACAAATTGGGACTCTATTTGTGCATTAAAGAAGACATACAAATATAAAAACAATATAACTTTATTACTAAAGTTAAAATGCAGGTAAAAATGAGGCAGAATGCAAAGCAGTCGCCATATCACAATTGACATTTGAAGTGGTTTCAAGAAAGCATGATGGAACAACGCTTTTCGTGATTTTCTCGCTTCCTCAGAATCCACATAATGTTCCGCCAGTCATATGCTAAGTCATATTGAATAATACATAATTTCATATGACTTAGAATATTTGTATTGTTGAACTTATTTATCCTTTGTCACGTTATGATTTTTGTTCTGTACAGCCATATCCTTCATTATTACAAGGGCGTGGATCCTGAGGAAGCCTTAAACTCGTAAAACGCGTCGATCCATAATGCATTCTTGAAACCAAAAATATGTGCTACGTCAACTGAGATATGGCAACTGTACTTTGTTTTGTGCTTCCTTTTTAACTGGACTTTACCTTTTGTAATTAAGTTGTATTGTTTTTATATTTGTTTATGTCCTCTTTTAGGCACAATTGGAGTCCCAATTTGCCTTCTTTTCCAATTGGTGGGAGAATGGAAAAATATTCTTATATAGTTCTCAGTGACATTATGGCCCCTTTCACACTGACAGACACGTAGGAGCGAGCCCTTGTTCATTTTAATTGAGTACTGGGGAAGATTGAAGAGTTTTCCCCAAAGTTCGGCTATAAGGTACATGGGGCAACTTTCAGTTCATTTAGGGCACTAGGAATCCCAAATATGATTGAAAATAATCACCAGAAGCTAAATACTCTGCCACCTAAAAGTTTAGTCCACTACTAGAATTTGGTCGAAGTCGAAACTGGATCAGTTGAGTGCTCCTTTGAAATTGTTGAAAATTTTGATTGATCAGTTGATTTTTTTTAAACTATGCCCAACATTTTTGTCTATACATGTGAAAGCTTCAGTAAAGAATACTACAATTAAACATTAGATTCATGTCTCATTAGATTGTGTGGGCAGCACAGTGGCTAAGCAGTTAGCCTTTCCACTTTGCAGTACTAGGGTCGTTGGTTCGAATCCCAACCTGTAGGCAGGTGCAGCTAGCTAGTCTGCCACTAGGTGGCTCTGTTCCAGAATAATGTCTGGTTAGTGGTTACAGAAGGTTGCATACTTCTGTGAAGTATCTCTCATTCTCATCTCATTTCCTTCTCATTCCCTTCTCATTCCCATCCCATTCTGGGCAGCACAGTGGCTAAGCAGTTAGCATTTCCACTTAGCAGTACTAGGATCGTTGGTTCGAATCCCAACCTGTAGGCAGGTGCAGCTAGCTAGTCAGCCACTAGGTGGCTCTGTTCCAGAATAATGTCTGGTTAGTGGTTACAGAAGGTTACATACTTCTGTGAATTGTCTCTCATTCCCATCCCATTTTGGGCAGCACAGTGGCTAAGCAGTTAGCCTTTCCACTTTGCAGTACTAGGGTCGTTGATTCGAATCCCAACCTGTAGGCAGGTGCAGCTAGCTAGTCAGCCACTAGGTGGCTCTGTTCCAGAATAATGTCTGGTTAGTGGTTACAGAAGGTTACATACTTCTGTGAATTGTCTCTCATTCCCATCTCATTCCCATCCCATTTTGGGCAGCACAGTGGCTAAGCAGTTAGCCTTTCCACTTTGCAGTACTAGGGTCGTTGATTCGAATCCCAACCTGTAGGCAGGTGCAGCTAGCTAGTCTGCCACTAGGTGGCTCTGTTCCAGAATAATGTCTGGTTAGTGGTTACAGAAGGTTACATACTTCTGTGAATTGTCTCTCATTCCCATCTCATTCCCATCCCATTCCCATCCCATTCTGGGCAGCACAGTGGCTAAGCAGTTAGCATTTCCACTTGGCAGTACTAAGATCGTTGGTTCGAATCCCAACCTGTAGGCAGGTGAAGCTAGCTAGTCTGCCACTAGGTGGCTCTGTCCCAGAATAATGTCTGGTTACAGAAGGTTACTGTGAGGTGTCCCTCATTCCCATCCTATTCTGAGATGGGAATGAGGGACATCTGTTAGCAAAAGTATGTAGGCAAAGACCCCACCCCTTTTAAAGGAGAATTGTACATAAAAAATGATTGGTTAAACCCACAAGTGCTTTTTTTTTACCACCACTATTCCTTTATACTGGCTTTTGGAATTTACTAATGCAGCAATTTAGAAATTGGATGAAAAGTTTAGCACTGGGAAACACTTTTTGAAGGATTAAAAGTGCATTTTATATACAACGATATGGATCAGACAAAAATGAGGGCCAAATGAGGAGGAAAGAGGGACAGAGGGACTTTGTTACGAATGAGGGACAGTCCCTCCAAATCAGGGACAGTTGGGAGCTATGAAGTAATGTCATCAGATGCTAGGCCACTTTTAATTAGAGCTCTCTTGTAGTGAAGTTATGAGTGAGTCAGTGGCCAGGTATAAGCCAGGTTGGGAGGAGGCCTAGTGTAGTTAGGGCATGAGAGCCAAACACCCCACATTTAAGCAGATGTAACCAGCAATTGTAGGGCCCGGACAGGGCTGGAGGCTGGGGAGAAGTAGACCTGCACCAAGACGAGCCAGCTGTGGACCTCCTGACCCCTATGGAGGTGGGAGCTAGAGGAGGTTGCGAAAGGCCTTTTAGGGCTGGACAAGAGTTCCCTGAGTGAGGCTATTCCCCTGGAGGTTCCCATGGAAGGTGTACCTATGGAGGAGGTGACTACAGTGATTCCATTGCAGTCAGTTCTAATGACTGCTGTGGACCGTCCACTAAATGTGATAGATTATGTACTGTCAAGCAACCCTGGATAGTATGTCAGTGTGATGTGACAGTTGTACCATTTTCCAAGTACCACCCATAAAGTGCAGCAGCCCAATTTATACAGGCACTATGTGTGATGGGAGTCACTTTGGTTGGGGGGCCCATGGAACCCAGCTTACCTTAGAGAGGTTGAGAAATCCCTCTCAGCACCCTAGGCCCCTCTTATGTGTAAGTCATCCTGTGTCTATTAGGAACACAGGGGGACCGAGAAAATGATGGATAGCTACTTAATGGACACTGAGAATATGGTTTGGATTACTTCAAATGGGACAGTAATATTTGTCAACCATATCTCGCAAGAAATATATGAAGACTATTCCTGGCCTGTTGGATTCTGAACATGTTCATTGAATGAGCTGGTCACATTGCCCTCTGTTCCATGTCCTTCAGTGTAAGAGATGGACAGTCTGTTACTGGGGGTCTCCTGCAATTGTCTGTGTATTGAGGTGTGATGTGTTTTCTGCTAAGCATGTCTGTCCCATTGTTAATTGCTAATTAACTCACCTATTGTTTCTGTCCAGATAGCTAGATAATTAGTTCAGGTATGTTTCTGTATTCAATTTCATCTGCATATGATAATGTAATCAGGCTCACCGGACCTGTGTGTGGTACTGTATATATTGTGTGTGAGTCTGTTCAATAAATGTTCCAGATCTTATACAAGCTATTCTCGGCTAGTTTTGTGTGGGGCTAGAATATCTGATATCTATGTTCAAGACTGAAGGAAGCGGTAGTCTGACGGAAGCACACAAGCACATTGTGGGGTTGCGGTTCCGTTAAACTATGTAAGTCCCTGTAATAAAGAAAAGAAAGGTCAAATTGAGATTCTTGTGGTTGATCAAAGCCACCATTTAATTCACTATTGCTTTGCAATGTCAATGGAAAATTGAATTGATAGTAAGAGAGTTTCATCAAATGACTACATGCATGGCCAGCTTTAGGTTGGATCAGGATGATATGTAAAGAGATGAAATTATATATAAATACCGGGGTGTGGACTGGCCACTGCTGTATGTTTGCAGATAACCGCTGGCGTCACTGCCAAGGGACCCTGGAGAGCGCAGAAACTGGAAGCTCTAGGAGACAAGACAATGAAAGATGGTGAGAAACCAGACTCATGTATACAGAGGACTGATCATTATCAGGTATCAGTACTCACCAAATCATCATTGACCACCGTCAGCAGAATCTCCTCCCTCCCCCTCAGCCAAGGCTGGAAGTATCGGAATCCCTAATCAACAATAATTAGGACATTATAGTTAGAGCCCAACTTCAGTATACAGCTTTATTATTAAAAAAAAAAAACAATTTTCAGTTATGAAAAAAAAAAAAAGTTCAGGCTACAATACTTACCTTCAATGTGCGGCTGTCCGCTGACATCCGATTTGCATTATTTCCTATCAGTTTTGTTTTTTGGAACGGAAGAGAACCCTATTTTCCTTTCCGTTTAAAAAAAACGGAACAGACGCAAAAACGGATGTCAGCGGTGTCATCCGCAATCCCATTGACATACATTATGTCCGTTTATCATTCGCAAACGGATGGGATGATAAACGGACATAGGGGCCGGATGACACAAGTGTCATCCGTGTCCGTAAAAAAAAAAAAAAAAGTGCCGGAGCGGATCAAAAAACGGTCCGCCCCGTGTGAAAGGACCCTTAGTGATTAAATACCACCAAAAGAAAGCTCTATTTGTTTGAAAAAAATTGCACTATGAACAAGGATTTTGTCCCCGTTCACACTGGGCAACCTGTGAGGCGACCTGGTCGCCTGACAGGTCGCCGTAGGTCGCCTTCCATAGAGAAGCTGCGGACCCGTTCTAATAGGAGCGACACAAGTCGCTCCGACTTAGAAAAAGGGTCCGGAGCTTCTTTGGGGCGACCCGGAGCGACCGTCATAGACTTCAATGTTATGAAGTCCTCGGAGGTCGCCCCGGGAAGTCGGATCACCCCAGTGTGAACGGGGCCTTAGCGGTTGTGATATATAACGTCTTTATAAATAAAACCAAATTTCATAAACAAATATATTGCTTTTTGACAAGCAGAAGTACAACTTGAAAATATAAAAAAACAAACAAAAAACTGTAAACTCTACGGCTGTAATGTCATTGCACATATTACCTGAATATATTACCAACATTAAATACAGTCAGGTCCATAAATATTGGGACATCGACACAATTCGAATCTTTTTGGCTCTATACACCAGTGTTAATTTTGGCAGCAAATTTCAATTTAGTTTTAGTCTTAGTCTTAGGACTAAAATGGCATTTTAGTTTTAGTCCCATTTTAGTCTTCTGCAAGTGTTTTAGTTTTAGTCGTATTTAGTCGACTAAAACTCCAGTATATTTTAGTCGACTAAAACGCCCTACATTTTAGTCGACTAAAACGCCCTACATTTTAGTCGACTAAAACTCATTTTAGTCATCTATAATCAAATGGGTGTAGTTCAATTGTAATTTGTAATGCATTATTTAAGCATTTCTCTACAATTTCCAAACTCATTATATACTACTGCTGGTCCTGGAGTGAAAAATCTAATATGTTATTATTTATGCTTTAAGCATGCACCAGTGTTAATTTTTGGCAGCAAATTTCGATTTAGTTTTAGTTATAGTCTTTTGACTAAAATGCCATTTTAGTTTTAGTCATATTTTAGTCTTAAGACTAAAATGCCATTTTAGTTTTAGTCGTATTTTAGTCATCTGAATTGTGTTAGTCGACGAAAACGTTTTAGTCGGTTTTAGTAGACGAAATTAACACTGCTATACACCACCACAATGGATTTGAAATGAAACAAACAAGATGTGCTTTAACTGCAGACTTTCAGCTTTAATTTGAGGGTATTTACATCCCATTCAGGTGAACGGCGTAGGAATTACAACAGTTTGTATATGTGCCTCCCACTTTTTAAGGGACCAAAAGTAATGGGACAATTGGCTGCTCAGCTGTTCCATGGCCAGGTGTGTGTTATTCCCTCATTATCCCATTTACAAGGAGCAGATAAAAGGTCCAGAGTTCATTTCAAGTGTGCTATTTGCATTTGGAATCTGTTGCTGTCAACTCTCAATATGAGATCCAAAGAACTGTCACTATCAATGAAGCAAGCCATCATTAGGCTGAAAAAACAAAACAAACCCAACAGAGAGATAGCAAAAACATTAGGTGTGGCCAAATCAACTGTTTGGAACATCCTTAAAAAGAAAGAACGCACCGGTGAGCTCAGCAACACCAAAAGACACGGAAGACCACGGAAAACAACTGTGGTGGATGACCGAAGAATTCTTTCCCTGGTGAAGAAAACACCCTTCACATCAGTTGGCCAGATCAAGAACACTCTCCAGGAGGTACAGTAGGTGTATGTGTGTCAAAGTCAACAATCAAGAGAAGACTTCACCAGAGTGAATACAGAGGGTTCACCACAAGATGTAAACCTGATAAAATTGGCAGCACTCCAGGTTGAGTCAAAATCCAGATTTATTGAATGGACATACAAATATAACAATCATGACAAGGTAGACGCGTTTCACACACGTTTACATTAGTAATGATTAAGCACACAGTCAGTGTGTGAAACGCGTCTACCTTGTCACGATTGTCATATTTGGATGTCCAGTCAATGAATCTGGATTTTGACTCAACCTGGAGTGCTGCCAATTCCTTTTCTTTTATCAAGTTTTCACGGAGGCGAGCCGGGGCATGCACCGGTGTGAGTCATCAGGCAATTACACCACCTTGAGCAGTGAGTCCTTGTCTGTTCAATTACAAGATGTAAACCATTGGTGAGCCTCAAAAACAGGAAGGTCAGATTAGAGTTTGCCAAACAACATCTAAAAAAGCCTTCACAGTTCTGGAACAACATCCTATGGACAGATGAGTCCAAGATCAACTTGTACCAGAGTGATGGGAAGAGAAGAGTATGGAGAAGGAAAGGAACTGCTCATGATCCAAAGCATACCACCTCATCAGTGAAGCATGGTGGTGGTGTCATGGCGTGGGCATGTATGGCTGCCAATGGAACTGGTTCTCTTGTATTTATTGATGATGTGACTGCTGACAAAAGCAGCAGGATGAATTCTGAAGTGTTTCGGGCAATATTATCTGCTCATATTCAGCCAAATGCTTCAGAACTCATTGGACGGCGCTTCACAGTGCAGATGGACAATGACCCGAAGCATACTGCGAAAGCAACCAAAGAGTTTTTTAAGGGAAAGAAGTGGAATGTTATGCAATGGCCAAGTCAATCACCTGACCTGAATCCGGTTGAGCATGCATTTCACTTGCTGAAGACAAAACTGAAGGGAAAATACCCCAAGAACAAGCAGGAACTTAAGACAGTTGCAGTAGAGGCCTGGCAGAGCATCACCAGGGATGAAACCCAGCGTCTGGTGATGTCTATGCGTTCCAGACTTCAGGCTGTAATTGACTGCAAAGGATTTGCAACCAAGTATTAAAAAGAGAAAGTTTGATTTATGATTGTTAATCTGTCCCATTACTTTTGGGAGGCACATATACAAACTGTTGTAATTCCTACTCCGTTCACCTGATTTGGATGTAAATACCCTCAAATTAAAGCTCAAAGTCTGCAGTTAAAGCACCCATGTGATCTGATTCTGGTGTGGACCGAAAAAAGGGTCCTGTGCCTGTTGTGTCCGAATTCGATGCAAATTCAGCCATACAATCTGTATGGCTGATTTCGCATCACACAGACATGGCATGTAATCTGCAGAGCTGTGCGCTCCGAATCACATGCAATGTCTGTCATTGCATATATCTGAACGGGCACTTAGTCTACGAAATTAACACTGGCACACACCCCAATACCAGCGTAGGGCATCTAAGTGTATGTAAACATAAATGGCGCTACACATCAGAGTGAGACCAATAATTCTAGGGCCACAATTCACAGTTAACTCTAAATTGATAACCAGTGAAGTCTTTCAATTCATCCCCTATGGAGAAATTCACGTACCGTAGTTTTTTTGTGATTTCACAGGCATGTGCAATTTTATTACTCGGCATGTTTGGTATCTATATACTTGACCCAATGGGGCTTCTTTTCTAAAATCGGAGAGGGCAAAATCTGGTGCAGCTCTGCATAGAAACCAATCAGCTTTCAGGTTTTAGCCCCCAATCACATCAGGGCGATTTGACATGTCAAATCACATGCAAAATCGCAGCCTATTGCCGGCAACAGCACCATCCAAATCTGTGGGATGCCGACTTTGTGGCACCGATTTTAGTTGAACTCGCACGATTTTAAATTCACCTCCAATGTGAACATACCCTTACTTTCACAGATTAATAGAACAAGCTGAAATTAGAAGCTGATTGGCTACCATGCACAGCTGCACCAGTTTTAACCCTCGTTCACATCGACTGCGGCTTTGAAATCAAGCAACTTCATCTGAAATTGCACGATTTTAAAGTCGCATCTCAGTGTGATTTTGGGTGAAATTTGGAAGACATCTGTGCGGCTTCATGCACAGATGTCTATTTAAAGCGTAACTCCACTTTTGTTAAGAAAAAAGCATCTGTGTACATTGCAAGGATTATAACAAACTGTGTTGCAGATTCCTACTTTTTGTTATTCTGAAGAAATCTCTGTTTGTTCCTCTGTGCTGAGTGGGTCCAATGGGAGTGGTTTCATAATTATCAATCAGCTGTGGCACCTGCAGGGCACTAATGAGGAAAGCTGCTGGGCCTGTTTCCATTTAGACCAGGGATTCCCAAACTTTGGCCCTCCAGTTGTTCAGGAACTACAATTACCATAATGCCTAGTCATGTATTGTATGTGAATGTCAGAGTTTTGCAATGCCTCATGGGATGTGTAGTTCTGCAACAGCTGGAGGGCCTTAGTTTGGGAATCTTTAGACATGTTCCTTGTGCTGTTACACCAATATGTAAGATATAATATTATGCATAGTTATGGTAATGTCTATATATTTGGTCATTATACTGCCATCTTGTGGTTATTTTGGTTGTTGCACTTTCCTTTCCCTTCAGTGTTTCCTCCTGCCCCCTCCCATTGATGATGTATTTCCTGTTCCTGTTTCTTTATGCTTGTGGGAATAGAGCTGGACACATCTGTCTAGGGCCCAGGGGTGTCCAAACTATGGCCCTCCAGCTGTTCAGGAACTACAATTCCCATCATGCCTAGTTAGGTCTATGAATGTCAGAGATTTACAATGCCTCATGGGAATTGTAGTTCCTGAACAGCTGAAGGACCAAAGTTTGGACACCCCTGGGGCCTTCATACAATCTGCTCGCATCCAGGAACACATTACCATGTTTTGACCTGCAGATACCATCCTTCAATCATCTGATACATTTTGTTGTCTGCTATACCTACTGTTTGCAATAAAACCTATGTGGATGGAAAGAAACAGTGTCTGGTGAGTTTAGCTATCTGATAATGATTGTCCGCGCTGATTGCCTGTGCTAATACAGGCCAAGAATAGGTCTCAGCAAGGGATAAGTCACTATTACAACAATTGGAGTCAGAATATTCCTATTGGGAATATCTCACCAAAATGAAATTTTTGTTGCAGGGGACTCCAGAAATCTGACTTGTACCTTAGTGCAGACTTCTGGGAAAATTGGTGAGCCAATCATACAAGCAGAGGTGTGGTCAGTATACATTCTGAGTACAGAACAGCTCCAGGTGGCCATATTGTACTGCATTTTCAGAAAATTACAGATTTTCTGCAGATTGAAAAGGAAAGGTAATTTTTTATTAACATTTAATTACAATATGATTTGTGTCACAATTGTATACGCTATATTATTTATTCTTTATATCCGAAAGTGGAGTTACCCTTTAATTCTCACCTAAAATCACCAAAAGTAGTGCGCAAAGTTGGTGTTGCACCGATTTGAACAGTGCCATTGCCGGCAATAGGGTGCGACTTGCCATGCAATTTGACCTGTCAAATCGATCCAATGTCAACGGGGGCTTAGTAAATCCCCACCAAAAAACTGGGTATAATAACTGGGTTTGTACTGAAATTCTTTTTAGTGTATTTTTTCCTGCAAAATATGTGTTTGATAAATAGCTGTATCAAGCAACATATAAACTTGCAACGGTCCCACACTGTCCCCACCAGTGCTGCTAATCGGTGCCACCTACCAGTGCCTATCAGTACTGCTAATCAGTGCCACCTACCAGTGCCCATCAGTACTGCTTATCAGTGCCACCTACCAGTGCCCATCAGTACTGCTAATCAGTGCCACCTACCAGTGCCTATCAGTACTGCTAATCAGTGCCACCTACCAGTGCCTATCAGTACTGCTAATCAGTGCCACCTACCAGTGCCCATCAGTACTGCTAATCAGTGCCACCTACCAGTGCCTATCAGTACTGCTAATCAGTGCCACCTACCAGTGCCCATCAGTACTGCTAATCAGTGCCACCTACCTGTGCCTATCAGTACTGCTAATCAGTGCCACCTACCAGTGCCCATCAGTACTGCTAATCACTGCCCACCAGTGCCTACCTTTTGTTCTCCAGGATCTCTGCTTTCAGAAGAAAACATAATTCTGTTGCAGTTTAAAGTCATTTCTAATGCATGTGAACATTTTTACAATTGCCTCAGTAGACAAGTTGTTAAGGTCTGTAAACAGTTTCTGTTTCTCAGCAGAGCAGCTAAGAATAGATAAACACATGAAAAGGAGCCTACAGCTCCACCTGCAGGCTGGAAATGAAATATCAATGTGCAGTATAAATTATTTTTTATAGCCCTAAACATATTAAAAAAAGAAACACTAAACATTCTCTATATATTGACCAGTGTGGTGCATATTAGAAAAAAAAAAAGAGAGGTAACCTCACCTGTAGGGATCCGAGAAGGGCCAGGTCTGATAGGAACTGGTCCAGTTTCAGCTTTTCTTCATCCTACAGCAGCACAAACATATATTATTTGGTAAAAGGAAAATGATACACATTATCCAAGGATACTAAGCAACCCAAAATACTGGAGAAAAATAAAAGATTTGGACGGAGCTTTGTTTCTGACAGCCAGACACTATCGGCGTCCCATCACCACATATTAGACACAATTCACGAAGCTACTCACAAGGATGAGGATCTTTATTTCCAGCCTGTGCCTGTGACTGCAGTTTTCAAATCTCATTGGAAAATAACCGCCACTTTTTAAAAATGAGGATCCTTATCCTGGGGTTTTTAGCTTTGTGAATTAAACCAAATGTATAATATTTTCACATTTGTCTTTAGACAAAAACAATTAAAAAGTGTTATTGTTTAAAAAGTTGTGTTCCTATATATAGTTTGTAATCTTTATTTTACATAAGATCGGGTATTTTTGGTCAAGCTCTGCTTTCTGCTTCGTAATGCAACACAGTGATTTTGCTTTACTGCTTCTTCTCACAGTGGAAGTCTGAGTCAGCTGAAAACAATACACTCCATGTGCGGCTGAAATGTCAGTATTTAACCACTTCACCCCTGCGCAACAGCCTAAAGACGGCTACAGTGCGGGCCTAACATGCCGGGAGGATGTAACTGAACGCCCTTCGGGTTCTCGTGTTTCCCACGCGCCCCCTGAGGCTGATCACGATCCCGGTCCTTTACCACGTGATCAGCTGTCAGCCAATGACTGCTGATCACGTGATGTAAACAGAAGCCGGTCATCTGCTTTTTTTTTTTTTTTTCCTGTAAAAGGGACATCTGTCCAACACTGTCCCCACCAGTGCTGCTAATCAGTTCCCATCAGTGAAATCTATTAGTGCCCATCAGTGCCACCTATCAGTGCAGCCTCATCAGTGCCTCCTGATCAGTGCCACCTATCAGTGCAGCCCCATCAGTGCCCGCTAGTGCCAACTTATCAGTCCCCACCAGTGCCACCTATCAGTGCAGCCTCATCAGTGCCTCCTGATCAGTGCCCACCAGTGCTGCCTTATCAGTGCCCACCAGTCACTCCTAATCAGTGCCCACCATTCACGCCTCATCAGTGCCACCTATAAGTGCCTATCAGTGCCACCTTTCAGTGGCTATCAGTGCCACCTATCAGTGCTCATTCATGCAGCCTCATCGGCGTGCATCAGTGAAGGAGGAAAAATGACCTGTTTAAAAAAATGTTATAACAAACTATGAAAACCGTTTTCTTTTTTTCAAAATCTTCCATCTTTTTTTTTGTTTGTGTAGCAAAAAATAAAAAGCCCAGTGGTAATTAAACACCACCAAAGAAAGCTCTATTTGTGTGAAAAAAAATGACATAAATTTCATATGGGTACAGTGTAGCATGACTACGCAATTGTCATTCAAAGTGCGACAGCGCTGTAAGCTGAAAAATGGCCTGGGCAGAAAGGGGGTATATGTGCCCAGTAAGCAAGTGGTTAAAGAAAAACAGAGCAATTGTAAGGAGTTCCCTCTAGTGGTTGATCTGCAACTACACTATATTACCAAAAGTATTGGGACGCCTGCCTTTACACAAACATGAACTTTAATGGCATCTCAGTCTTAGTCTGTAGGGTTCAATATTGAGTTGGCCCCACCCTTTGCAGCTATAACAGCTTCAACTCTTCTGGGAAGGCTGTCCACAAGGTTTAGGAGTGTGTCTATGGGAATGTTTGACCATTATTCCAGAAACGCATTTGTAAGGTCAGGCACTGATGTTGGACAGGAAGGCCTGGCTCGCAGTCTCTGCTCTAATTCATCCCAAAGGTGTTCTTTCGGGTTGAGGTGCCGGCCAGTCAAGTTCCTCCACCCCCAACACTGTAACCAGTTTTCTATCCATGTACAAACCCTATGGACCATGCCTACAGACCTCAGTTTATGAATAAAGCATCTATGGGGAACTGTATCAATTGCTTTTGCTAAATCCAGTACACCACATCCACCGGTCTTCCCTTATCTAAATGGCAGCTGACTTCCTCGTAGAATGTTAACAGATTGGTTTGGCAAGAACGACCTTTCATAAACCCATGCTGATTACTACTAAATGATACGCTTCATCAGCAAATTCTTGGGTATAGTCCCTTAGCATCCCCTCCAATAGTTTACATACTATCGTTGTTAGACTTGTCTGGAGCTCCTAGTTAAATGTTTCAGCCCTTTTTTTCTTTTTAAATGTCGGTAAGACTTTGGCTCTTCAATCAGCTAATATCATTTCGTTCCACTTTAACCACTTAAGCCCCGGAAGATTTTACCCCCTTCCTGACCAGGGCCTATTTTGCGATTCGGCACTGTGTGACTTTAACGGACAATTGTACGGTCGTGCGACGCTGTACCTAAACAAATTTGACGTCCTTTTTTTCCCACAAACAGAGCTTTCTTTTGGTGGTATTTGATCACCTGTGCGATTTTTTGATCATGCGCTATAAACAAAAAAATAGCGTCAATTTTGCAAAAATAACAATATTTTTCACATTTTTTTTTATATGAAATTCCCCCCAAACAAATGTAAAAATCTAAATTTTTTAACATTTTCGGCCGATTTGTTTTATGCTACATATTTTTGGTAAAAAAAAAAATCGCAATAAGCGTATTTTGATTGGTTTGCACAAAACTTATTACGTTTACTAAGGGAAAGATTTTTGTCATTTTTGGTGTTTTTTTTTTTAATGAGTAATGGCGGCGATCTGCGATTTTTTTTGCGGGACCGCGACATTGCGGCGGACAGATCGGACCCTTGACTGACATTTGACACTTTTGGGGTTACCAGTGACATTACTGCAGTAATCAGTGCTATACATATGCACTGTTACTGTAAAAATGACACTGGCAGTGAAGGAGTTAACTGTATTGGAGAGGAAGGGGTTAAGTGCGTCCTAGGGGCGTGTTTCTAACTGTGATTGGCTGTGGCTACTAGTGTAAGAACAGAGATCAACGGTCCTACATAGTAGAACCGTATGATCTCCATTCTTACACAGGGGAGACTGACAGGCGGCTGTGTTTACATTAGCCGCCTGCCTTTCTCCCGCTCTAACGGACAATCGTGAGTGCCCAGCAGACATCGGGTCCGCTGGGCACACGCGCGGGGGGGGGGGGGGGGGGAATCCGTGACCGTGCGGGAGCGCGCCTCCGGCGGCGCGCACTCACTCCCTAGAGCCTCACAGGCTAGCGACGTAGCCCTACGTTGCTTTGCCTGTGAGGGGCTGACTGCCGACGTAAATAGTCGTGCGGCGGTCGGCAAGCGGTTAAATAGTTCATTTTGGACCAAGTTGCTCCAAACGAACTTCAATAACAGTTGCAGCAACTCCATGCGCTGCATAAGCTGCCTGAAGCCTCAGCTATGTATATACAGTATACAACACTGTGTACCAGAAGAGAGATAACACCTTTCAATCCCACTCTCAGAAAAATTAGTCTGGTTGAGCACCACCAAGCCATTCAGAGGGAGCTTTGTATTCTTTTAATAACTAAAAGGCTTCCTCTGATTGTGATGTCTTCTGCGCTTCTCTCTGCCTCAGCCAGTCAGAGGAAGCTTTTTATACTGGATTATTGCTCTTTCACATGAAAAGCCCAGCTCCGCACACAAGAGATCCTCAAAAACTGTTTTATTGAAGTTCTGTATTAACTTACATAGTTACATAGTAGGTGAGGTTGAATAAAGACAATAGTCCATCCAGTTCAACCTGTGTAGGTGTGTGTGACTGTAATCATCTAACATAGCCCTTAATCTCCTGATCCTTGAGATGTAAGTCTAAGAGTCTTTTGAAAGTCACCATACTACCCGCAGAAACCACCTCTTGTGGTAGACAATTCCACAATCTTGTAGCCCTAACAGTAAAGAACCCTCCTCGTTGCCTGAGGTTAAAACGCTTCTCCCCTAATCGCATTGTATGCCCCCGAGTCCTCATGCAATTCCTTCGAATTAACAGCTTTTTTTCTAAGCTGAGATCCCCATTAAGATATTTATAAATTGCTATCATGTCCCCCCTCAGACGTCTCTTCTCCAGGGAAAATAAATCGAGCGATTGCAGCCGCTCTTCATAGTTAAGGTCCTCCAACCCCCTAATCAGTTTAGTTGCCCTTCTCTGGACTCTCTCCAGTTCCAACACATCCCTCCTGAGGACTGGCGACCAGAACTGGACAGAATACTCCAGATGCGGTCGGACCAGAGTTTTATAAAGTGGAAGGATTATAGTCTTATCTCTGGAATACATCCCTTTCTTTATGCATGCTAATAATCTGTTGGCTTTGGCAGCTGCCGCTTGACATTGCATGCTGTTGCCTAATCTATCATCAACCAAGACTCCCAGATCTTTCTCCATTTTTGATTCCCCCAAGGGTTCCCCTCCTAACGTGTATTGTGTTTTTATGTTTTTAGTCCCCAAGTGCAAAACCTTACACTTCTCCACGTTAAACCTCATTTGCCATGTCGTTGCCCACTCCGTAATTTTGTCCAGGTCATTCTGTAGGATATCTGCTTCATGCTGTGCAGTTATTGCCCTGCCCAATTTTGTGTCATCTGCAAAAACTGATAACGAACTACTGATCCCGTCAGTACATGCAAAGTGCAGAAATGTGCTACAAAATGTACAAAAAGACATTTTTACTAACATTTTTGGAGCCTCAAAGGACACCTGTCACCTCTAGGTCTTGCCCCAAGCCCTGTCATTTTGAGAAAGTTGGGGATGCCCCTACAACCATTGGTGAAAAGGTCTCTTTTTGCACTCACTGGCACGTTTTTGGCAGTCCGGATTTTAAAATGGAACCCCAATAAATTGTTTTTAAGGTTCACGCATGTGCCGTGCTGGTTTTTTATGCAGATTCAACAGTCTTTATTGGGGTCTGTGTCCCTGCTGGGGATATTCACCCTTTTTATTCATCCTGGTAGTGACCATTGGCCACCAAGAAAGCTGGTGGGAGATAACAGGAATAGAAGGGACATCTCCCAATGCAAACACCAAAATTGCTTCTACTACATAGAAACAAGCCAGCTGTCAAATGTTTGAAAACTATTGCAGATGTAGGTTTTAACCCTTCAATTGCAATGATATGGTAGTCTAAGATGTACAGCAAGGGTAACAGTAGCTCCCATATTAATACTCTAGACAGTGTTTCTCAACTCCGGTCCTCGGGGCCCACTAACAGGCCAGGTTTGCAAGAAAACTGAAATACATCACAGGTGCTATCATTTGCTGCTCAGTGATTGCAGTATTCTAGTCTGCATCTTCCCAAGGTAATACTTAAAATCTGGCCTGTTAGTGGGCCCTGAGGACCAGCATTGAGAAACACTGCTCTATGATCCCTTTAGCAGCACAGGCCACATTAGGCAGTGGCATCAACATGTGCTGTTGGCCTCCCTGCTGTTGGCCTAACGTGCATTGGCTCACCAATTCTTCATTCTTTAAGGCTTAAAGATCATTACCTCCAGCATTGAGGGCTGAACAGAAAGATCTGTAAGGCAAATTACAGCTTAGAAAAATTAAGCGAACGTGGTTTAAAATGACATGCACAGGACACTCACTCTGTAGCTCTTCATGGTGACGTCACCATCGATGGTCACAGGGAGTCAGAGGAGACCTTGCACATTTCTGTATTACCACCATCTGGTTGTCTTTGTCCATCCATCCATTGATATATAGTGGTGCCTGCTGCTTCCATTCACCACTCTGCAGCTGCTCGGCCTGCAGCCCCTCCCTGGCTGCAGAACTCCCCCCACCCCCTTCCAGACTAAACCTGGTGACAGTGACAACAGATGACAAAGGTTTCTACATGGGAGAAATACAACGCCAACTATCCAAGCTCTATAGAGCCTGTACAGGAATGAATTGGTCAGAGTATATTGAAGGCCAGAGGACAAGGCAGACCCTTGAAGAAAATCATCCAATGTAGTCACCAAATTAAAGGCAGAGAGGGATTAAAGACAGAGGACCTAACGATCCATTATCTCCAGTAAAGTAGTCTGGTAACCCGTAACTATCTTACTCAATATAGGTGTGTGTTTCCCTCCCCCCTCCATTTATATTTTATATCATTTTCCTGCATGTGCTTTTATTCATATTTTTCTCCTCTTTATGTGCAGGCCAAGCTGTTAGGACAAACTAGAATAGCCTGTTGGGAATGCTCAGCCTTTATTCATCTCGGCCACAATCCCCCTCCACCAGAAAAAAAAAAAAATTATATATATATATATATATATATAAATCGGTTGTAACTGCTTAAACAGTTAAATTGTTACATCCATCTAAAACTACATAGTCCAAGGACACCTTAGAAAGAATGTAAATTTTTTTGCAAAAACAGAATTTCAGGGGGGGGGGGAAATAAATGTCACTTTTTACTTACAGTGGTTGCTTGCTTTTTGTTTGGGAGGGGGGGAGGGGAGATGCAGTCTGGATTGTCAAGTTAATTTCAGCACAGTGGGTTAGTGGTTAGCACTGGGGGTGGTCCTTAGCTCAAATCCCAGCCAAGACACACCGCATGTTCAAGGTGTTTGTATGGTTTTCCTCTACAACAGAGTCTCTAAGTGTCGATTCACACTACCGCGACTTGTCAGCCTGACAAGTCGTGGTCCATTGCGGTCCATGCAGTGCTACAAGACCTGTTCTAATAGGAGCGACACAAGTCGCTCCAACTTAGAAAAAGGTTCCTGTACTACTTCGGGGCGACCTCGGAGCGACTTGCATAGACATTCATTGTATGAAGTCCGTGCAAGTTGCGCCGCAGTCGCGGTGCACACGACATTACAGGTCGCCCCCGAAGTCGGAGCGACCTAGTGTGAACCGGCACTAAAAACTTTGGCCCTTCAGTTGTTGGGAGCTACGATTTCCATCGTGCCGATCCATGTCTGTGAATGTCAGAGTTTTACAATGCCTCATAGGATGTGTAGTTCCACAACAGCTGAAGGGCCGTAATTTTGGAGAGTCCTACATACAAACTCTGGTTTCTTCCCAATCATGGCACAACCTGCCTTGGGTTTGCATGTTCTCCCTTATGCTGGTGGGGGATTTCCTCTGGGTACGTCAGATTCCTTCCAAACACTTCTAAAGGCATGTTTGTTAATTATTAAAAGGAAACAGGTGGGCAGGCGCTTAGTTATAGGTGATATTAAATATCTGCTGCCTCTTGAGTTTTAAATGTGAAGGGTTTAAGGACACTGATAAATGTTGACTATTGAATAACTTAAACTAAGGTGTATCAAATAGTGTGAAAAGAATCATATACTCATTAAAATGCTAATACAAAGATGTGCTACAATATTTTGCCATGTATATTGTGATTATATTTAATGGTTTGGTGACCAAATTTATAGCACATGGTTGTATTTATATTAGCATTTTATTGAGTATATGGTGCTTTTCACACTATTATTTGATACACATTGGTTTCAATTATTCAATAGTCAACATTTATCAGTGCCCTTAAACGCTTCACATTCATATGTTTGTTAATTAGCTCAGGTCTAAACTGGCCTTCAGCCAACCATAGGCGGTTTGATTCTCAGCCGGTTCAGCAGGGGTGGTGGAGATTCAAGTCATTATGGGGCAAATGGGATTTTTCATGCTATAGCCACTATACATAAAATACATTTCAGTTAAAAAAAAAGCCTTTAGAACCACTTTATTTGAACAAGATGAAGTGAGAAGCCGATTGGAGAGCGGTACACAGGAGCCAGTTTTAGAAAAACCCCACTGTTGGAATAAAGCAAGAGTGAAAATTGCTCAATGACTGCCTTTAGTATATAAGGCAGGGACTAATGTATATGTACAGTAATGCATGCATTTTAGTGTTTGAAGTCTTTCCTAGGAAAGTGAGCCAATTACCTCTTACCATGCAACCGTGGGGGGGGGGGGCACGCAGTGACCCACCTACAGATAAGAGTAGATGAACACTTGGGTTTCCAGGATTTACACAACTTAACGCAGGATTAACATTTTCCAATAAGTGTGGGTGAATATTGTACATTGCCATCAGCTTGCTTCGGTCATTCCCAACCAAAGATGTGTTCACAATGGTTAAAGTAGCACAGACAAGAAGTTGTGCTAGAGGGGAATGGGAGGCATTGTGTCAAAAAAAACTGAACTCAACTCTTGCATCATCATACTCCAACAGATATAAAAGCTTTCAGTTCCTATCCCATTAAATAGATGCTAGCTTAACTGCCCAAGACTAGTAGTACTCGTGAACCCATGCACTTCCTAGAGCTCGGCTCTATAGAAATGTGACCAAAAAAACCCCAGAATTCACAGGATATTTTTATGCACCTAAAATATTACTCAGAAGTCTCAAGTTTACGTAAACCCAACCAATGAGGCAGAGACACACTGAGGCCTAACAGGGAAGCTACAGACATTGACAAGACCCTGCTGCATGAAAATCTGAGTGGTGGGGATTTTTTGATTAGGTCTTGGAAATATTTCAGGTCTGGAGAAGAGATAAGCTATCGGTTTAAAACCCTGGTTCACATTGGAGTGTTTTGACAGGTCAAAATGCATGTTAAGTCACAGCCTGTTGTCAGCAATGGCACCATTCCTCAGAATTAGTTTCTGCATCTTCAATAAACCTCTGTGCATGAAGCCCCATAGATATCTTCCAAATAGCACTGACCTGCCATTTCAAGTGACGTAGCATCAATGTGAACCAGGGCTAAATCTAATGGCTCCACTGGGGAAAAGCAGGCACTTAACCACTTGCCGCCCGACTATATACGGCAGCAGTCAGCCCCTCACAGGCAAAGTGACATATGGGTACGTCACTAGCCTGTGAGGCTCTAGGGAGCGGGCTCACGGACCCCCCGCACACGAGTGAGCGGTGGACCCAATGTCCGCCACTCTCGCGATCCTCCGGTACAGCGGGAGAAAGGCTGGCGGCTAGTGTAAACAAAGCCGCCTGTCATTCTCCCCTGTGTAACAGCACAGATCATACGGTCCTGCTATGTAGGACCGTTGATCTCAGCTGTTACACACAGCCACATCCAATCACACCCCTAGAAACACACTTAACCCCTCCCTCAAATAAAGTTAGCCCCTTCACTGCCATTTTTACAGTAACAGTGCAAATGTATAGCACTGATTACTGTAGTAATATCACTGGTAACCCCAAAAGGGTCAGTCAAGGGTCCAATCTGTCCGCCGCAATGTCGCAGCACCGAAAAAAGCTGTTTGTTGGGGAAAAAAGGACGCCAAATTCGTTTAGATACAGCGTCGCACGACCGCGCAATTGTCCGTTAAAGTCACGCAGTGCCAAATTGCAAAATACCCCCTGGTCAAGAAGGGGGTAAAATCTTCCGGGGCTTAAGTGGTTAAGCCCCGGAGGATTTGGCTGCTAAAAGACCAGGGGGTATTTTGCGATTCGGCACTGCGTGACTTTAACGGACAATTGCGCGGTCGTGCGACGCTGTACCAAACGAATTTGACATCATTTTTTTCCCACAAAGCGCTTTCTTTGTGATATTTGATCACCTGTGCGATTTTTTTGATCACACGCTATAAACAAAAAGCGTCAATTTTGCAAAAATAACAATTTCACATTTTTTTTTATATGAAATTCCCCCCCAAAAAAAAGTAAAAATCAAAATTTAACATTTTCGGCCAATTTGTTTTATGCTACATATGTTTGGAAAAAAAAAAAAAAAAAAACACGCAAAAAGCGTATTTTGATAGCAAAAGTTATCGCGTTTATTAACAAAGGGAAAGATTTGTCATTTTTGTTGTTTTTTTAATGCGTAATGGCGGCGATCTGCAATTTTTTTGTGGTACTGCAACGGACAGATCGGACCCTTGACTGACATTTGACACTTTTGGGGTTACCAGTGACATTTCTACAGTAATCAGTATATATATATATCTCTCTATATAGATATATAGATCTATGCACTGTTACTGTAAAATTACACTGGCAGTGAAGGGGATCACTTTATTTGAGAGGGAGGGGCTGTGTATGTCCCTAGGGGCGTGATTCTAACTGATTTGAGCTGTAGGAACACTGATCAACAGTCCTACATAGAACCGTATGATCGGTGTTTCTACACAGGGGAGAATAACAGGCAGCTTGTTTACACAAGCCGCCAGCCTCTCCCTCTCCCCCGACGATCGCAGAGTGACCGGCGGACATCGGGTCCGCCGGTCACACGCAGGGGGGGGGGGGTCCGGGAGCACGCCTCCGGCGGCGCTCGCTCCCCAGAGCCTCACAGGCTAGTGACGTTTATTTACGTCACTTTGCCTGTGAGGGGGCTGACCGCCGCAGTATATCTACTTGCGGCAGTCGGTTAAAGTCACGCAGTGCCGAATCGCAAAATAAGGCCTGGTCAGGAAGGGGGTAAAATCTTCCGGGGCTTAAGAAGCACAACTCTCTGTAGCCTTATTGCCTCAGCTCTTTTGGCAAGACTAACCTCTTGGTTGTCAGACCCCTGTGTACTGACTAAACATCAGATTTGATCATGAAAAAAAAAAAATGCAAGGACCCACCTAACTAGGTGTATTTTTGAGGTGGATCATTTAAAGGCAGAACCATAGTTACAAATAAGATAAGGTCTGTAGGTTTGAGTTGGCATGTAAAATTGAACAGGTAACCCAAGCCAGATAATAGCATTGGGAAGGGTTAACACCCCTTAACACTTGTTTGCTGTCTGTGCCCATGTACAGAAGATTTCATGCCACTGTCCGTGGCAGATTTTGAAAATGATGTTGTGAAACAAGGATTGGTAAAAAGCTTCAGTGAAGATCCCTTTTCCCATACATGTAAAATACAGGAGTGAATGCCCCTGCCTAAGGGGTAGATTCTCACTTCAGTTGGTCTCCCTCCATTTGTAATTATGAGTTGCATGCAAGTCGGAGGTTTGCACCACTCAATAGGTCAGCTCCAGCTGAGCCTAAAAAAAAAAAAAAAAAAAAAAAAAAAAAAAGGTAGTGCATCCTAGTCTTCCCCCTGGAGAGACCCATGTTGCCATCAGCAGCAAGAGAAATTTGTCATTCAACTCAAGTTACCAGAAAGTCATTCCAAAACCATGAATATGAAAGTACCCCCAGCTATAAGATCACAAAAACATTTGTAAGCTGTATTTGTGCGCAGCAAGACCTGGCCAAATTGCGTTACAGCTCATCCAAATCAGGTAGGCGATGCGAGGTTGGGGCTCCACACTGGTCACTCCGTTTCTCTACATCAGGCCCATGTGTTGGAGCTGGCTTGGTATACAGGGACACTTGTTGCCACAAGATTGGTGGTTCACAATGGTAGCGTCAACTGTACTCATTGGAAACAAATGGCCAAGTGTCTGCAAGCCTGTGTGAATAAACCTCCGGTGGCAAGAATCACCCAAGATCTCCATGCCATAGTATAGCCGTTTCTGCATACCAGGGACTTTTAACCCATTAGTGGCAGAAGTGAAAAGAATGCAGCAAAGATCCCAAACGAAACATCCCTAATCTGGCACCATCATGTGTGGCTGATGCTAGAAATCTTTACATCTGCTAAAGGTATGAAGACCACTGAGCAATAAGGTCTGCTGGCTTGACACTGATGCACTATATTGGAATGTGACAAGTACAAAATGAAACCGAGACAAAAGTTTAGAAAATATAGGTTTTATTTAATGTATAAAGAGGCGAATTGCAAGAAAGACTGCGCCAACTGTTAATGCCGCAATGACTCCAAGTCCAAGAGAGAGGACCCAACTCCACGTGGACCAAGACTTTCTTTCTGCTGTAAAATAGGAAGTCAGTTAGTGGAAAAAAAAAAAAAAAAAAAAAAAAAAAGGGGGGTTACCTCCTGAAGGGCCCATTACCCAACTCTAGCTTTAATATTGTACCCTGACCCAAAAAGACATGTACTGAGTGGATAAAAATGAACCTTTAAAATACAAGAGCTTGTTTTCAGATCAGTACTAGCAATTAAAGGCTAGCACCCACCCCCCTACACCTATATTTAGGTAAAGTATAATGGTGCTAATGCCCCCGGAACTTGGTATGGACAGAGCTGGAGGAACCTGGAATTGCACCCACAATCCACTGATCACAGGTGGTTACACAAAACCTTCACAGGCTCCAAAAAAGTACCCCTCCTGTTAGATTTGCATTTATGTTTAAGGGTCACTTTAACCTCTCACTTCAAGTTTACTCACCAAGAGG
Source organism: Pelophylax lessonae (assembly GCF_965119305.1). Classification (NCBI taxonomy): domain Eukaryota; kingdom Metazoa; phylum Chordata; class Amphibia; order Anura; family Ranidae; genus Pelophylax; species Pelophylax lessonae. Next base: position 634,231,755 of record NC_138771.1, on the reverse strand, counting down.
TTGATAGCCAACTTCGTTTTTAGAGCCTACTTTAACTGGACCAGCAGACACCACTTCAGAGAATGCCCTCTTTCCTGCATAAGAAAAATAAAATTAAATATTTCATAGTAACAATGCACCTATGCCACTGAACCAGATTAATTGAAGATATTGGCAACACTTACCAAAGACTCGCTCTGTGGTCTTGTCACACGTTTGAAAGCAGCCATCTGTGTGCTTGGGATCACACAGCGAGACCTGACAATGTATATACACCTAAAGTGAAGAGATTGAATTTGGCATTTAATGACTGGGAAGCAGAATGGTAAGCTTAGAGATGAAGAATAAAGCCAGTAATGCCTTTTACACACGCAACGATTGTTGGCCGTGATTTTGGCCAACGTCCGATTGTCGGCTTGTTAGTATGACGCTTCGGACAACTGACTTTTCGGCCGAACAAAATCTGGTGTGCATGCTATAAAATTTGTTGGCCGTCACCAGAACGGCCGATTGTTCTTCAGTCAGTACAGATTTCAGCAGACAAAAATGTGATGAGCAAGACGGCATGCTCAAGAGAAGAAAAAACACACGAAAAGTAAACCAGAACATGACATCACTTCTGCAGTTGGCCGACAAAATTAGTGTGCAGTCTAGAGCACATTTCAACCAACACAACACTGGACAAAAGTCGGCCAACAGTCGTTGCGTGTGTACGATGCATTAGTCTCCATGCAATGTCCTTTTGTCTGATAGAGCAACCCCCCTCAAAACAGCCTGTGTCAAATGTAGATTGTAAGATACCTCAAGATCTCGTCGGTGAGAGACTAGAGACCCCCTTACCTGTCCAGTGACCTCTCCATTGAGTTTGATGTGGAGTCGGGCAGAGTAGTCAGGAGAGCTATAGATTGTAGTTGCCAAGGTGTCAGCACCTCCTTTAGTGGCGCACCTGGAACAAGCCAAAGACATTTGTCAGGTATTGAAGTTGAATACTACATTCAGTAAGCCTGATTTGCTTGGAAAGCACAGAACAAGTTGGTTACTTGAGCAATATGTAGTATGTACTGTTCTTGTGGGAGATGTCCAAAAATTTCCATGATTTTTAGACATTGTAGCTGAATCCCAAACACCCCACCCACTTTTCAACCAAAGATTTAGGTGATCCAATATGGCTCCCCAGCAGAATGTTGTAGTCCAAATTTAATAGTGCCATCAACTTGCTGCGTGAGTTTTTAGCAGGATACCTTATGGTTCTAAAGGTAATACAGATTGCCCGACTGATGGCTATGGAATGGTCTGTTGCTGTAACAAGGCCAATAACTGCCTCAATGCATCTTTAGAACCCTTGCACTATATAGTTAGTGGGATATTTTCTCCCAATTGACAATACCAAGTTCAGCTACTAAGTGCAGATCCTTTGAAAATGTTGGCATTCTACGTACCCATGTACAACCAAGTTCCACCGAGAATGACCATCGTGGTTTGGGAAGGTTGTGGCCCAGCAGTCCTGTAGCAGTGACCCCAGAATTGTACTTGGCACATCGGCCTGGAGGTATAGGCTGTCTGCCTGTTGGACAGACACTGGGAAGTCTCCAGGATGGTAAAAGGAAGTATAGGCATCATCTAGAGATGAATGTCAAATAGAGGCATAAGGGTAAAAACATACATACTATCTATACAGTCTATATAGCAGCGTTTCTCAGCCAGGGTGCAAAGACTGAGGCCACCTTGCACTGGATCATAGACAGATCTCTTGATTGGGTGGTCTATGTGATCAGATCCTGTTAAGGTTATGGGGGCACATCTGGTTTGATGTGGGTGTGAATTGTCCCAGGCTTATCAATAGGAAACTAGTTTACATACATTTTAGACTGGGTTACCTCAGACTTAAAGACAGTTCGGTAGTCCATTTCCACAAGATCCAATTATGGAGAAGCAAGCACACTAGTCCACTGCTATCCTATGACATTAAAGTTTCACTGTATCAAATGCGTTGGTTCAAAAACGGCTATAAAATTGATACTGAAACCAAATCTGGTATTGGGGCTTATTATCCATTGTGTCAAGACAGCATAGCTTTAGCAGGGCTACCCTTTATTCAAACAAGGCTGCATAAAGCAGGCCATGGGCAAAACACAGAGCCTACAGACCCTCAACCAAGCAGCCACCAGTTTATGCTTACCCTTGGCAATCCTCAGTTCTGCCATGTGTGTTCTGGCTCTCCTGCGCAGCACTGATGGAATAAGAAAGCAACTGTTTGACATATGCATTACTACCTCCAAGTTCTCCCAACATTACATGCCCCACACAGCTATATACTACTGTCAAACCCTACTTGGTACTAGGGATAGACCGATTATCGGTGGCTGATCTACACTTTCCGATGTATCGGGCCTGGCTGATATTTTTGTGACGTCATTCTGCCTTCTTAAGCCGCCTTCCCTCAACTTGGACAGCCTCATCTGGAGGCGGGACTAGTCTCACAGCCATACACTCACCCACAGCAGCCTGGTACCAGCCACCCACCAGGTGCCAGCCATTAAGCATTCATAAAAACTAACATGTTCAGCACCAGATTGGTGTCAAAAAATTTTTTTTTTTTTTTTTTTAAAAATAAGAAGTCCATCCCTACTTGGTACCTGGCAAAGCATTTCAGGAGCAAACTGTCCTGGATTTTACTGTATTAAAGTAATGAGCCAATATTTCTATAGTGGTCAGATTAATACCCTGCTAGAATACCAGGCCCTACAATGATGCTGTCAGTTGAGCACAAGTTAATGTGTTTGTTTTTTACGATGAGGGCCCACACAATTTTCAGCCTAGTATTGTAAAATCTATGCAACATCACCTCTGCCTAGCAGTGTTGAAAGCTACCCAATATAGTGAACAATGAATGTTTAGCAGCCTATAGCAATCTAAAACATACGTAGACCTAGATCAAACCCACACATCCCAAGAATTCTAGCCTGTCCAAAGTTAAATTAAAAAAAAAAAAAAAAAACCACTAGAGGCCTAACAACTGTCTCTGGGACATCTTAAATTCCAACTGGATGTAAATTTTACCTTTAGTCTGATTTGACACAGCCAGGCCCATCATAAAAGGAACCGCCTCTTTCTGGGCACTCAACCAGAGAGTGTCCCTGATAGGGTAACGACAGCGTAGAGTCATCCTGTAATAGGAAAGGTTTGGTGCTTTATTGTGTATGGGATGAAGGGGGAGGGGGTGTCATCTAGCCATGAAAGTATATTACCTGTAGCTGGAGTCCCGAGAGATGATTGGCTGATCAGGAAATAGCACCACCTGGTCATACGTCACTTCGTTCTCATAGGTAAGGTAGTTGCTGTCAAACTGAAGTGAAGAGAAGTGTTAAATTTTCTTCTATAAAGACCTCTGAACCAATGATACAAAGACTCTGGGTATGCCCAAGGTGTATTGTGCTGTCAAGATTTAAGTTCCTCCCCAACAAGCTGTGCATCATGATGCATTTAAGTCACCTGGCTTCTTACAGAAGTTACCAGTAGCTTAAGTTGGTTATTCTGAAGTGGTCTGATCACAAGACTGGATAGCAGGGAAGAGAACCCAGCTAAAGTTTTAGCACGTTTGTTTACTATGCATAAAAGGGATTCGGACCTCTGCCATAAATGCTCGGGGGGGGGGGGGGGGCAACTGGATCGTTTCTGCCCCACGGTGCGGCCCTTGTGGTCTCAGGTCACTAAATTTAGCGAGGAGAATTTTGGGCTCCCCAATATCTGCTCTCCACTGGTGTGTCTCTTGGGGGTTCTGGAGGTGGATGGACTGAATGCGGCTACCAAACTTTTTGCGTCTTTTCTTCTGTGTGAGAAAGTTAATCGCCAGGCGATGGATTTATACTGTTAACGCTCCCGATTTGGCTGCGGGTGGTGAACGCTGACATCGTACTGTACAGGATGACTTATGAGGCTTGGGGGTCCTCCAAGAAGTTTAAGAAAATATGGCATTGATGGGTTGACTCTATGGCTACGTTGGTTGGGACTGCTGCTGATATAGAGTGAATGTGCCTGACTGGTGGGTGGGATAGGGTTCTGGGCATTACGACTTTCTGGGTCTGCTGAACTCTCCACATGCCCTGCTACTGCTTCATGGATACTACATGGGGGGGGGGGTTCCTCTGTAATGGTCACCAAAGAAGGAATGGGAACTGGGCTATGTTTTGCCCAGGTGGCCTCCTTGCCTTTGCTTCCCTTGGTGGGGAAGCCAGGTAAATGTTTTGTTTAGGTTGTGGGTTTCAAGGTCAACGTTAAAAAGTAAAAAAGAGGGAATCCTATTCACATGTTTTTTTTGCACTGCACACTGCCTGAGGGGAAGTTATGTTGATCCTTTCTGTACCTGGAATGATGCTGAAGAGGTTTAATTTTCTCTGCCTCTTGGCATGTGCTGTATGATGCCTTTATTGTAATGCGATATGTCATGCTATGCGTTTATGTTGGATTTCAATAAAAAAGAAAAAAGTTTTAGCACAGCGATGCCCAATCGGTGGTCCATGTCCTGCTCTGGGATAGCTGGTTGCCAACCCACCATCCCAGAGCATTATGAAACAGGTAGAGGAAGCAAGTAGCTGTGAGCTGATGCTTCCTGTATAGCGCAAGCTCCTGTTACAGGCTGAGAGATACCAAATTCACTCCGCCTGGGACATCTATAGCTGCTGATACCTGAATAGAAGGCTTAAGGTCAGTTGAATACCAATATCTATATCTGTGGGCACTGGGCTGCTTTCAAACTGAGCCATAGACTTAAACTGGGTTTGGGGCACTTTCAGAAAATGCACAACACCTGCAGGCTATATCCTAGAAGTCAATGGGAAAGCCTAGATAACCTGCAGGAAAGCCACAGGTGCACCACACCCATGGTAAGGATAAACCACAGTGCATGTTGTAAATATAGCCTTAGGCACCTTTCACACAATCAGGTCCACCTGTCTTTCCAGGCAGACCCATTCTGTCCCTCTACGGAGCAGCAGATGAAAAATGGATGCGTTACAGCCACCCATGTCCAAACTGAAACCAAAGGGGATCTGTCCCCTTCCATCTGGTGGATCAGATGGCCCATATAGGAGTAGAATGGGCTGCGTCAACTCATATGCAGAGCAGACAGATCGATCATTCACCACACTGCTCATTGTGGCCTCCTGCCAGTTACCAAGTTGCTCAAGTAGCCCTTGCTCGTCAAATTTGGGCACCCCTGTTTTTGCACAAAGTGTTGTACTGGCACATCTTAAGCATTAACACGTCATACATTTAAGTCTAATGGGCTTTTACCGTTACATGCCATGGACCAATACACTTGTTTCCTGGGCTGCTTTATAGAGCAAGAGATGACATGCTGTACTATCAGGCAGTATAGCAGTTTAAACCCATCAGTCATAATTCAATCACCTTTAAGTTAGAGTAGCCCAATGACCCCCTTTTGGCACTAAGGAAATAGTCATACCTTTTGGATGGTGCCACATGTGTAGGCAGCAAAGTTGAACAGTGCCAATGTCTCAGTGGCCTCTTGTGGTTTACAAGTTGAATCCTTCAGGTGAGTTCGTCTGGCATCAATTTTAGGCTTGGTCATAGAGCCATTGACAAAAGCAATCATAGAACCATTGGAAAGGCAAACTGTGGGCCAAAGTTTGATCTAGTCAGTCACTGGTCACGAATTCTGTAATAAGCAATCAAAACCCTCTCCCTGGCTTACCCGATTGTGGAGGAAATCTGCAATTAACAGAGTAGGAACTTTCTACCTTCAAGGTTCGGTTGTCTCGCAGTGTAAAGTCCAGACGCACAAGGAAACCGCTTAGAGTGGCCACCTTGGAAACAATGCGACATACAGCTTGTGTTAGCAGCATGCAGAATTCTAGCCACTAAATCCCAGAAATCTAACAGACCCAAGACTAAAATGAGGACCATAACTTGGCTACAATGTGAGGGTCTTGATAGAAGCAGTCACCTTTTTCAAAATAGCTCCTTGCTTGTCTGCTAAGACTAGCATATAGCTGCATCACATGGTTGTCTGCCAACATTTACATGTTTGACAGCTTCACAGACACAGAAGCTGCAAGATTCATCTTACCACTGGCTAACTAAAAAATGTTTATGATCTTCATAGCATGCCACCACATTTGCAAAACCAGAGCAGTTAATGAACCTCTGGTCAAGCAGTTGAAATCCAGCCTGGTGTGCACCTGTCCAACAGTTGGAAGCTGATCCAAGGTTACAAAACTGCTGTTTGCCAGATGGATTGCCTGCTTACTATTTCAACCCTGATGTGGTCACGTGGCCTTAAAACACTCCTGGCCAACACTAAACCCTTTTGGCAAGAGCCTGACCTGGCTTGGGAAGTTATGGTTGCAAATTGTGTTGTGGATGGAGCCCATTACCTGCCCCCTCCCCCCCCCCCCCCCATGCACCAATTCTACCTGCAAAACAGGAATAGGTGTCTGATGGGACACATTGGCCCAACTGCAGCTCCCACCATCCAACAGCAAATCAAATACAAAAAAAATTAAATTCAAGTCAGTATATATATTGATTTCCAAGATGGCCTGCACTACTTTTATCCAAACACTATAGTCAATGACATATCCTAATGCTAGGACCATTACTTACTGTTGCTCTGCTAATGACATATCCATGCTAGGACCATTACTTACTGTTGCTCTGCTAATCCGTTACTGGATATTTTAACTGAAATCTACTCTAATGTTGGAAAAGCAGGCAGTAAGTGACCCTGAAAAGAACCAGGACCCATCTCAAGTCTTTATGACAGATCCTTTTATGCACTTATCCTAGTGGGGAGCTACCATGCATTTATCAAAAATGCACCAGCAGGTTAGTTTCACAGTTTTTAGTACTAAAAAAGGTAAACCAATATGGCGGCAGGTCTCAGCAACTTGGTGCTAAGCCTGTACCTGAATGACCCATGTGGTTCGATTTACTAAAACTGGAATGCAAAATCCAATGCAGCTCTGCATAGAAACCATTCAGCATCCAGGTTTCTGTCAAAGTTTAACAAGTTGATTGCAGAACTTGAGTTGCAAAATAATTTGATCAACCTCATGCTCAATACCAGTTAAATGACCATTTGACTGTTGGCATCTTCCATGGATATGAAATGGTTTGCACACAAGTAACTTGTTTGTCAACCTCACGCTGTCCCACCAGAACAGCATTGCCATTTGCTTAACAGTGCTGGGTTCTCAAACCCTGCATGCTTTGCAAGCTTCCAGGTTGTAAATCAAGACCAAAAAAAAAAAAAAAAAAAAAAAAAAAAAGTTCTTTACCATAAAGGAGATGGCTAAAAACTAAGACATACAAATCCATAAAACTGACAGACAGACATTACCTCATAGACAAGGCCAACAGAAGGGTAGGGAACCTCCAGGTGGAAAGCAGCATCTGTATTCTGGACTATATAATTCTGAGAGGTAATCAGTTGATTAGTCAGTGGAAGGTTTCGGATGTAAGGAACCCAGTACAGATCAAGGCTCCCTCGTTTCATGTCAAGCACCAGACTGTCACTCGTACAGGAGCCATTATATTCAGGAGGCACTAGAGGAGAGAAAAGTAGTCACAGGATGCACTACACACTACCAGGACACAAACATGTCGAGTCATAACTTACCAACATCTTCTACAATGCATTCCACTACGTCAGAATAGGTAAAGTCCTTTTCTTTGGGGACAAGTGTCATGATGTAGGTCACATAAAGCCTGTAGCGTCTTTGGAAGCCACCAAGATACTGAAAACAGAACAGCATGCGTTACATTTGAATGATTGCCTAAACACTACTATACTGGAGCCACCACATTTAAATGAGCTTGTACTAACTTAAGGCTAGGGCAATGTTTTGAAAGACCACCAAGATGCTTGCCATGCCATTACCATTTTCACCATCTCTGAACAAAAAACTAAAGTTTGCCCTTACAGGGAAAGCTTGTTCTCCTTGATGCACACCATTTACAAGTGGGCCAGCAAGATACCATCAGCAAACAGGCAAGCCCTGCCAACTAATAGACTATTGAGAGACTCAGCCAGCAAGGTTTAGTAAGACAGTCTATTACAGGACCTAACCTCAGTTCTTGGCTAAAGTGTGAGGCTCTCACCTCATATACCAAACCTTAATTCCATGTTCATTTAACACAATTCAGACGTCAAACTCCCAAGTGTGCTTTAGAAGTGTTGGGACCAGTAGCTGTAGACTGCCTCCACTTGCTATGCCCTGCCAGACAGCCTGATGCTATACAACAGAGGAATCATTGCGTATGCTAGCAGCGTCATGATTCTAGTCCTTGTTCTGGGAGAGGGCACTTCTACAGTTTCAGTGGAGATGTATCAAGTAATTGTCCCAACCATGAAGATAAAGCCAAGGAGTGTTTTTAAACCAAACATTTCCAGGAAACCTGTTATCCAATGTTTAATTTCTTAAACCCAAGCTTTGATGAAAGTTCATATTCCCTAATTAGGTAGGCATTTTTTTCCCCGCTATGGCAACTTGCAGGCTGGTCCAAGGAAAGTAAAAGCCAGACTGGGAGTTAGGCAAGCATTAAAGCATCCAAAAATGCAAGCACTTCATGTTGCAGCATGACTGTTTTGAAACTAAATCCAGTATGTAATTTCACCCTCAAGAAGAGAGATCTGTCTGAAGTAAGTGACAAACTAGACCAGGGGTGTCCAAACGATGGCCCTCCAGCTGTTCAGGAACTACAATTCCCATCATGCCTAGTCATGTCTAATTTCAGAGATTTACAATGCCTTATGGGACATGTAGTTCCTGAACAGCTGGAGGGCCATAGTTTAGACACCCCTGCACTAGACAGATCTGGAGGTCCTGGGGCCCATTACAGGCAGAGGCTGGCCTGTAGTGAACCCAAGTATCCAGATGGCTTTTAGCTTGCGTGGTATGATGGCACCCCTAATACTGGTGTGGAAGTGAATTAGTCAGTGCTCCAGTTTAGGTAACCAGTGGCCCTCCTACGTTCCCCTTCTAACCAATCAGGGGCCCTTCTGCAAACAAAAATTATGGGCATTATTGCACTAAACACCAATGTAACAAGGTCTTTGCCAATGAAAAAGAACGCAGAAAGGTAATTGATGCCACCATTGTAATGTTATATTTGCCTTCTAATGCCAACAGTAAGTTATACCCATTTGCAGTCTGCATATTGGTGGTTTGTAAATATTCTGCTTTAATGAATTCTATGTTAGACAGCAACAATCACATCCCTCCTGGCATTTTTTTTTTTTTTTTTTTTTTTTTTAGACAGCTTCGTAGATTTACATTTCCTCAAGAATATACTGCAATTGCTGGCTAATAGTTGGCTATTCCAGTGCTATAGTCTTGCAATCACATTTTGTGGTAGTGACATGCAACAGTACAGCAATGCAATATAGTTGCAACTTGTCTAAAACAATTCCCCGAAAAGGTTGCATTTTTAATTGGCATGAATGAGCATTTTCTCAAAAGGGTCATGATTATCTTGAAGCATGCATCACCCGCCAAGCTTTTAAATATCAAGCTGGCCATACACAAGATTGAAATTAATTTTTATGCAAGACAAATCGTTTGAGGTATTAAAAAAAAAAAAGTTTGCTTTTAACATTTGAGTGAATGGCCTTCCTGAAAGAGCCACATACTGTAGAAATTTTACATCTTGCCCCTTCAAAATTTTATCACTGGTCAAAACAAAAAGTCAGCTGGACCAGACCAATTCTACAAACAAATGAACTCTTAATGTAATTTAAGATAAATACTAGAACATGACCAGCTTTAGTCTATCCAGTGCTCATTGGAATTCTAGCTTAGTCAAAAATGTCCCTCCAATATTTTGGTACAGGATCCTCCTGTCAGCTGAGCACCACTTTTTGAAGTCTACCTTGGTTGGACACTATGGTTCTTTAGATTGTCCAGTCAGCATAGTGCAGTACAGGAAGGAATTGTAGCCATTTTCCAGCATGCTAGAAAATTTTAAGGCAAGATCGGGCGCAATTTAAGACAGCATACCAGCTAGTTTTAACCAGGTTAAGTGCTAGCTACAAAGCATGGTTCAAAAAAAAAAAAAAAAAAAAAAAAAAAAAAAAACACCGACAAACATGTAGGCATGCAAAGACAAACTGCAATTATGTATTTTATAGGTGGAAAAGACTCCAGCTACATCTTACCGTCTGCTCTACTAGGTAGGAAGAGAAGGGCACATTCAGGTAGAAGACCTGGGTGTTGTTGGAGTTTGTCCCATAGGAGGTCTGCAGTTCTTCGGAGACCAGGGCCACTGGCGTACGGTGGATGACATAAGACTTCAGGTTGACATCAGAATAAAAATTGCCCAGTGACACATTGAAGTAACGATCCTTTTTGATGGTGTCTGCATAGAGATTAGAAGGGTTACTTGGAGGAAAAAAAAAAAAGCTGGATTACATTGTAAATACTAGGAAGTGGAGAATTGCACTTAACCAAAAGGTCATCTTATGCCTCTTTCCACTGAGCGGATCGGTTCGGGTCGGTACGCTATTTTTTTGTATTTCCATTATGAAAGTGGCCCATACAACCAAACCAAACCACACCATTCCTGGTCCTACTTCAGATGTAGGGCCATAGGAAATGGTATGGTTTGGGCGGAGCTACTGGGCATCACAATAGATTCCACTGATTGGCCGACAGGAAAACTCAATGCTCACATCAAATGAAAGAGCAAAACGCCTCATTTGGTGTAAACCCCATATGGTCCCTGGTGGCCCGACTTGCAATGGAAATGCTCACCTGAATAGACCGGACCATTCTAACCCTTCCAAACTGTACCGACCCGAACCATTCCGCTCAGTGGTAATAAGGCATATATCCATTGATGCAAATCGGGTTACAGGGCAGGTAGCTTCTACACCCCAGGGTGTTAAAAAAATGTTCCTCTGACTTTTTGGAATAAGTCATCTTACATGCTTACAGTGGTGAGGCTCTGCCAATTTAATTCTAGGAAAGTCTACATACTTATACTGGAAAAACCCACACTAAACCACCCAGTCCCTATAAGCCGAGTAGCTGTAGTATAGCTGAGACAAGACCTGTGGATTAAATAAAATAAACTCACAGTCGGTGAAGATAGGAGTCTGCTTAATGGCTGGAGTCAAAATTGGCTTGTACTGTGTGTGCGATGTTTCATCGTCTTCGTTCTCTCCCAGCCACCGTCTCTGCAGCAGAAGGTTTATGCGGTATGTTGTAACGTAGGTATTGTTTACAATGTCACTCTGAAGAGACAAAGCAAAAAAAGTGTAAGTGGAGGGCAATTCCCACCATGTTCTTCTATGCAACTATCCAAATAGTATTGATAAGTCGACAAGCTTTGTGCAATACTGCTGTGTCAGAAGAGCACTGCAATACTCCACTAGGTAGCCACCTAAAAGGGGACCCAAACATTCTGTACTGGCAATACTGCAGCACTGGCCAGTGACCACAAGTCCAATAGACTTCAATCAATGTTCACAGGAAACCTATGAGACATGAAGGCCACTATATGGGTACTGTATGCAACCTGGTACAAGTCTACAAATTTACAGGTCTCTTGTTCAGCATTTTACCTCACCCAGATAAGTGACAAATTGGGGTCAAGGATAGGTTGAACTAGAAATGGCGATTCTCATATATTAGTTATGATCTACAAGAGGTAGAGTGAACTTGTGCAGACAAGTAAAAGTTGCTCAGGTGGCAATTGTGCACATGTAAAAAGTTTGAGTTTCCATTTGTCACTGGTTTACTATAAAAGCCAACTAGACGTGCAGAATAGAAATGTTTTAGATAATTACCAATTTTGTTGATTAGATTTATCCTTAACAGCCGATCAGCAGGTTTCCCTGAAGAGGATGCATATTACATATGGGGACAAGGGCCTCTTCTCCCCCCCCCCCCCTCCAAAATCCTGGGGGGTTGTAGGGGGTACCCCATCTAAAAGCCCCCTTTAACAAGGATGTCTGTCTATATCATGTGGCCCTGCTCGACGACATTTGAGTGGCCCCACCCCTTTGTTCTATGCACCAGCCAAAGGCCCCCGCCGTCTGAGAGTTCGAGTTTATCCCCCCTGGGTCAGCAGTAGCAGCAGACATTGGATCTACTTGAGGGACATAAGAGTTTTGACAAGTCCTTTATTTTTTTCTTCAATTACTTTACACTTTGTGAATTAGTACACTATAGTCTCAAAATTGTTGCAACGCTTTCCTTTACATGCACATGAATTTTAAGGTCATCCCAGTCCTAGTATGTAGGGTTCAATATTGAGTTTCCCCACCCTTTGGGAAGATGGTCCACAAGGTTTAGGAGTGTCTGAGAAGGTTTGACCATTCATCCAGAAGCTCATTTGTGAGGTCAGGCACCGGAGTTTGATAAGGCCTGGCTCGCAGATGTTGCAATTCACCCCAAAGGTGTTCTATTGGGTTGAGGTCAGGACTCTGCAGGCAAGTAAAATGCCTCCACCCCAAACTCATCTATGTCTTAATGGACCACATTGTGTGGGGTTGTTTTTCAGGGGTTTGGCTTGGCCCATATTGTGTGGGGTTGTGTTTCAGGGGTTGGGCTTGGCCCATTGGTTCCAGTGAAACTAACTATTAAGGCATTAGCATACCAAGACATTTTGGACAATTTCATGCTCTCAACTTTGTGGAACAGTTTGGGGATGGCTCCTTCCTGTTCCAACATTACTGTGCACAAAGTGCCCATAAAAACATGGATGAGCGACTTTGGGGGTGAAATCCCTCAACCAGAGGGAAAACAAATACAAAACGAGATAAATGGCAACAAAATTGGTTAACATTCTGATACATCTGAATCACCCCAAAAAAAAAAAACCCCAAAAAAAAAATTGAATCTATTCTGATCAAAACAAAATTCACATGTCTAAGGTTAACTGCCACTTACCTCAGCATAACCTCCGGGAGCTCCAATTGGCACAGTTATATTCACAACACTGTTCAATTCATCACAGACTATGCGGTCGTTAAATATGTACTGGTTTGCTTCAATTTTATTCTTGCTGAGCAGATTTCCATTAATGCCCATGGCGAATGAGCAGTTTATGACAGTTCCTTCCTCGATCAGACCCAGCAGAGCTGGCGACAGCCACGAAAAAGCCAGGTCTTGGAACACTGGAGGGTCTGCCGTAGTAAGCAGAAGAGATTTGTTTCAGATGAGCACATGATCCATTAAGGCACAGTTATATAGTTCTATACACACACACCCATTTTGAGCTAAAAATTTGGAACCCTCTGCGAAGGGCAAGAACAGGGTTCACCCAGAATTCTTGCTTACGGACTAACCTTTTAGCTTAGGACTAACCCCTTTTAGCTTAGCCCAACTCTTTGCCCTAAACCCTATACATCTAGTCACCCCATCATTCTGGGCCTCTAAAGCCTCAGTTGATGAGAATGTGGGTAGTTAATAAGCCAAATTTTGTACAGAAGGTTGTAAGACACCTGGCTGTATTTGTGCTCCACAGCAATGCCAAATAGCTTCATTAACCAACAACTCTCACTTAGATTTATTGAACCAAATTACTGAGACCACTGACATGCAATACTCCCTGCTGCCAGTTTTGCCATATGTTCTCATTTTGTGGATTTGAGAGATGAGATCGGAGATAGGATTATCCCCAAATTTACTTTAAGGTACAGGCTCTAGAGCTAAAATTATGATCTTTGCTTCACAAACAGAGATGTATAGTAACTAGAACTACTTCTCTACTGTACTAAGTACCGAAAGGCGGTATCTGTACTTTCCTAGAGTAGAATTTTTCTCCTACTTCCACTTTTACTTCACTACATTTTTCGATGATTCACTACTTCTACTCCCGATATTTTTTTTGTGCTGCATAGTTACTCGTTACAATTACCACTGCCAGAATAGTAGATGGCAGGTTTCATGAAGCTCAAAAAAATTTGAATGTCATGTGTACTTTGACTTGACTTTTCTTTAATAACTACATAACACAGTACTTGTACTTTCAGTACTTGAGTAGCAATTTAAATAAACTACTTGCAATACTCAGTACAAAAAAAAAAAAAAGTTGAATACTTTAGTACTTCTACTCAAGTGACTTTTTGATCGAGCACTTGTACTCTTACTCAAGTATGGGTTTTGAGTACTTTATACAACTCTGTTCACAACCTAGCCTCACTAACCGGAATATATATCTAGGCATTGATATCTTGAAAGCCAACGTCCTAGGTATTGGGGTAAGGCCTAATGAATGCTTAGCATCAAACACTCCAGGGTGTTTGGCTTTTTTCTGCCTCTAACTCCTCATGTTATCCCATTTTTCCTTGCTAGAGACAGGAGCATTAGCGTGAAAAAAAAAAACCCAACATGCCTAAAGGAGTCTCCCACTAGGCACATATAGAGTTCATTCAATGGCTTGAATAAAATATCCTGGCTAATAAATGTCAGATGCACTACAATGGATTTGCAAAACACAGCTTTAGGCAAGTCTTTAAATATCCTGGCAGGGGAAAAAGACATTAAGTACTGGGCAAACACTCAGTGTGAGGCCTACGTCTAAGCATATCCAGAAGATCAAACAGTTACAATAGGGAAGCAAGGTGTGCACATCAGCCAGGCAACCTTCCATTTTTCTTGGTCCTCCAATAAAGAGTTCCTATACCCATTAATGGGTGTTGGATAACCTACCATTGGGACATGCCATTGTTGTGTTTATGATGAGAATACGCAGAGACTGCTTTTGCTGCATCGTGCTCAATACTGCATCAAGATGGTAGTTTCCAACCTGTAAGGAAGATAGTAGGATCACAATAGAACATATTAACCCTTCGTATCAAGATATTCGTTTGACAAGCTACATTTACAGCAAGCAATTGTTGGCTCAACCCCCCCACCCTGAAGTTTGCAGACAAGAGCACTAATGCCATTTTTTCCAGTTGATGTGGGCCTTCCACACACCTATATTTTAGGTCACTAATCTACACTGTGCTGGCTTTAGGTTCGACCAGCAGCAGTTATGGTCCCATTAGGGGATCATCCCAAGTTTACAGAGTTCAATATCACATACCACTTATAGGTTGGTTATGTGCTGGAGATGCTTGGCACCACTATCTGCTCTTTCAAAGTCAAGTAGGACAGCAGGTAAACTCAACGGGAGTACAAAGAAAGGATACCACGCTTTGCTAGCATCCAAACTTTTGTTTTTACCTGGGCATTAACCAAACCAGCTATATTTTTAGCTCAGCATTCCTACTTACCTGTATAACTTGTGACTCTGGAGTATTGTAAGGTGCTCGGAATACCACCCTGGTCAATGCGACATAGACATCATAGCCTCTCTTTATGGCAACAGCAGCCGGAACGATAGTTGCATTCTTTTGGAATTCCACTCTAAATGACTGAGAGATCCTAGTCTGCAGTAAGGCCAAGAGTCAGAAAGTAAGCACTTAGGAGGTGAATACACCATCAGATGATTAGACGTCAGTGTCCATAATAGACCCTTGACAATGCAGTCAAATGCCTAAAGTTTCACATTTAAAATAGCTTATTTAGAACTTGCCACTCAACCCCCAATATGAAGGCTATTCTGGGTAGCACATTTACATTATACCCATGTATTTTGTGTAGTTTCATTTCTAGAGGCAAATTTAGAGTCACAATCCAAAAAATTCCATTAAAAGTTTTGCCACAAAGCAAGATTACCGTGGATGTAGCCTGCAGACGTGCATCTTTATCATCTTCTGAAAGTCTCAGCACAGACACCTGTGGGGAAGACAGGTTTGTAAGAGTGGCAAGAAAAAGCTACAAAGCACTCTTCTCCAGTAAATCTATGTTAAAACCAAGGTAATCTCCCTATTACATTGATGAATTTACACCCCTTGGATGTCAACCTCACAAATATGCAGCCCCATGGAAAAGCCCAGTCCAGTGAGGCTGCACATGTGCCTCCCTTTGTGCTGGTACCATGGCAAGCTCAGTGCAGAGCCCTGGGTCTCACTGAGAGCCCTCTACCAACGATTAGGACCCAGAACTCACGATTTCAGGTCACCCGATTGCTTTGATAACCTGATTGGTCACTGAAGCCCAGCTCCATGTTCTCTCAATAGAGGAGAGCAATACATTGCTGCATCTCTCCAGAGAAAAATATGCAAAATCTCAGAGAATGAATATGACAAACATGCAGCATTTGAACCATTAAATACAAAAGAGATCTAGAAAGGTTAGTCGGATTTGAAATTAAGCTGGTAAAAACAGATTCAATTCAAGCAGAACAGCCACCTGGGATCTGAGCCATCCACACAGGAGCTTTGAGACATCCATTTAGGACAGGGGTGGGGAACCTATGGCCCGGGGGCCATATGAGGCCCTCAAAGTCATTTGGTCCGGCCCCCCATGCAGCCGAGTGTCTCAGCTGATCTGTCAGAATGGAGCCGATGCTTCCTGTATAGTTCTGGCTCTGTTCTGACAGTCTGAGTGAGTCACAGGCAGAGTGATATCAAAAGCACTCCGCCTGTGACCAATACAGGAAACATGGCCTCTTCCTCCAGTGCGGCGCCACTGCTAGCCAGCATTTACCGCCAGCAACACAGCAGTACCAGCCACCAAAGAGAAGCAGTGGCAGCCATCACATTAGGGTTGAGTTAATTAAATGTTTGACCAAATATAACAGGCACATTTTCAAATTGATAATTTTGTACGGCCCCCAAATGATTTTATAAATACCCAAATGGCCCTTGGCAGAAAAAAAAAAAAAAAAAAATTCCACCACTGATTTAGGAGAACCCCATCCCTGAATCTTCACCTAGGAGGAGGGTGTTGCTGAAAGATCTTTACAGTTCTACCTGCACTTTAGGTCCTTTGAGGCCTGCGTGCATTTGGTAAGTGACCTCAGCTCACTGGGTGAAGGATCAGATACCCCTTGTGTCACTGGCACCCCGAGAGAAGCACTAAAGAATTGCACAAGGAATCAACCACCCTTTTTCTTTTTCATATGGACTTTGCCATGTAAATTTACATGGTGCGTCACTCCCATATTCATATCTAGATTTGGGTTCAACACTCCTATGCAATTCACACCTCCATTCTCCTTTTGTTATTGGGAGTAATTTTTTCCCCTATACATTTTATTGCATGAAGCAATTTATTTATATTTATTATTAATGCGCTTATTCACTACATGTGTATTTACCGAGTGCACCAGCACTTTATATCATTTCTACCATCCGGTTAAGTTTACATTTTGCACACCCACACATACACAAGTTTCCATTTGTGCACAGACACCAAGCACTTTCTGGTGATTTTATTATATCCATTGGAGGTTGGGATTTCATATGACCTATTGCATTTGTGTATTAGCGCCTCATTATTCCCTTAATTTCCATTTAAAGCGGAGTTCCGGGCACGAAAATTTTTTCAGTGAACATACCCCCGGGACAGTCAGGGATAGTACATTCCACAATGGCTAGCCTCTGATCTGTCCCGGTTTGCACTTACCTACAAGAAGAAATACTCACTTTTAAAAATTCTTCTCCAGCATTGCCATCTCTCTTGTGGGCAGCTGAAGCCGGCGCGATCCTCTTGTCCCAGAATGCGCCTGCACCGGCCCCTCTCGTCACTTCCGGTGCGGTGCTGCATTCCTCCATAGCTTCTGGGCATGCCCAGAAGCTGTTTAGCAGGGAATGCGGCTTCACCCCGGAAGTGACGAGCGGGGCCGGTGCCGTCGCATTGATTCCTGGGAGCGATGACGTTCAGCTCCCAGGAATCATCGCAAGACAGGAAGTGACGGAGCCATGGCACCAAGGGAGGAAGTAGAGAATAGGTGAGTATTTTCAATCTCCAATTACAAGGCGAGTGAAAAAAAATAAAATGCCTAACTATCCAATTCCTTTTCAGGTGAAGGAGACCAAGCGGATGGGCACAAAAAAAAAAAAGTTTGTTTTTGTGCCCGGACCGCTTTAAGTCTACTATACCTAAATTGAGAGCAGCTTCACTTTGTTAGTCATAAGGGAGGCGCCAATACTCTACAACACTTTTCATGCAGCATTTCAAGTTGGCCATTCCATTCACATAACCCATTAGAACAGTGGTTCTCAACTCCGGTCCTCAGGACCCACTAACAGGCCAGATTTTAAGTATCACCTTGGGGAGATGCAGACCAGAATACTGCAATCACTGAGCAGCAAATTATATCACCTGTGATGTATTTCCGTCATATTGAAAATCTGGCCTGTTAGTGGGTCCTGAGGCCCAGATTTGAGAACCACTGTATTAGAAAGTATTTGTACAGAGGGTCCTCCTACCTGTACCAGCTTTAGACAAAGGTGCAATGTACTTCAGGCTAAAAACGGCACGAGAAACTCCTGGGTTGGTACAGGAACGACACAAGTCGCGCCGACTTAGAATAAGGGTCCTGTACTACTTCGGGGCGACTTGCATAGACATTCATTTTATGAAGTCCGTGCAAGTCGCGGTGCACGCAACTTCACAGGTCACCACCGAAGTCGTGCCGCTGCAGTGTGAACCGGCACTTAATCATGGAGATATAAAGCTCAATTTAGAAACAGATTGGCTACCATGCACAGCTGCACCAGATTGTCCTTTCCAGCTTCAGTACGTCACCCTATTGTGTCAACCCCTCATGCAAGCTTCAGCTGTGGAACTATAGGCTGCCATGCTGACACAACATACCAGCAAACTGTTACCAAAGTAATCTTGCCAACAACTACTCACAAAAGCCAATTGGAATTTTGCAAGACCACCACAAAGATGCTTTATGTGTCGCACCCTGGCTGTGCAGAGAACCATGTGACCACCATCAAATCATCCTAACAGTTACCAGGTTTCAAGCCAGTACATATAATCAGCCGGTTTAACACAAGTTGGCCAACATTAAGCATACAAGTACACCAGCCTGACTGTTTTTGTCAAACAGGCATCCAATCAGCACTGGGGGCCCTGTTCGAACCAAAAAAATAGTTCAGTGGAGATTGCTGCAACATCTCAGTTCCTATTGCAAGCTCCTCCCCAACTCCATTTTTCCTTCAGCATGCTGGGTAATTTACTCTTAACATCCACTTTAATGCCCAGTACACACGATCCGAAAATCGGACGACGCTCCGTCCATTTTTGTTTGGTTGCTAGGAACTCTCAATTATATTCGCAAATGGGAGAGGTTACTTACGATACGAATTTTCTTGGACGATGATTCAAAAGCTTCCGGTATGCGTAACCACGCCGTAGCGTGAAGGAAAATTTACTGCTCTTGCGCTGTCTACTGCTCACCATTTTTTCGGACAAACATACTGATAATACGATTATCGTACGATTTGTTATATGATCAAAATTTTTATGCTTGCACGACCGGATAATATCGTGAGAACTGTTGTGATCGCCTCTCGTAAGCTGTGTACTAACGATCAGATTATCGTCCATCTTTTCACAAGCATTTTTCGTCTGATTTTCGGATCGTGTGTACAGGCCTTAATAGAGCGATGTACCATCCCTTGAATGTGTGTTGTATGGCCAATTAAAGATTAGCCATTAGCTCAAGCCAGGGCTCTGACCTTTGCACCTACCCAGCGCTGTCCTTTGGTTCCACCCTCTACCCACCTCCCCCATTTTAGAGAATACAGAACCAAGTATCATGCTGTGGTTCTAGGCAATTTGTATAATAACTAGAAAAGCAGTAAAATAGATTCCCTGGAATCAGCAACAATAGACGACCCCCCCCCCCCCAAAAAAAAAAACAATAGTTTCCCCAAGCAACAATAAATCCTCCACTGCAACAGTAGCCCCCCTCCACAACAAAATGCCCTCCAGCAATAGAATAGATTCACCCCAGCAACAATGGATCCCCAGCAACCAACATCAATAGGCTATTCAGCTCACCCCACTGACCTCAGCACCCCTTTGCCATTGCATACATTCAGACTGGAGGTGCTGGAACTGCGTTCCCCCCACGTTCCCGCTGAAAAAAAAAAAAAAAAAAAAAGCCCTGGCTCAAGCTCTCCCTAAGAACTTTGACAGTTGGCACCGCCTTGTGCATTGACCATTTACTAGTTCCACCACACACTGCCCTACAAGTTTACCTCCATGTAGTTTTCTTCACAGATAATTTCCCTCACATCCCATGGCCGTTTAGGGCTGCAGGATAGGTTCCTAAGATATACCACGGGCTGCGCTCCAGTGTACACTCTGATCTGCACAGAGACCTTAAAGTCCTTGTCGTTCTGCAAAATAAAAAAAATAAAGTCAGCATGAGGGGTGAAGACAGTGGAATGGCCAAGTGTAACACCTACCATATTCTAACACCTACCATATTCTTCACCCAGCAGCCTAGAAAGGAGATCCGAATTTCCACGTTCCCATACAAGTCAGTGGTTGGGGTGTAGCCACATTGTGATGCCCGCATGCCCTTCATTACATCAACAGACCCTGTAAAGTCTGATAAAAGGCCGGTATTAAAAAAAAAAAAGAAAAAAAAATATATAAGAAGAAAATAGACAAAGCTTCTATTAAGAATAGAATTTTACTGTGAAAGTCCTTACCTATGGCTTCCAGCTGCCATTGAAGCGATCCAAAGAAACTCTTGTCTCCCCAAATATAGAAATACCGGTCACGACAGTCTATCTTCAACATACCTAGAAGGGAAAACCTCACCACCATCAAACCAGGATTACAGGTCTAAAAGTAGGCCCAGAGTTGGACAATGCAGCACCCATTGTAGGTTACCCTTTCCCATGTCAACTAAACCCCTGTTTATATCATGAGACAGGTCCACTTGGTTGGTGGCAGACTGGAGGAGGGAGTACATCAGACTGGGGGCTGGCTTCCATGCACCTCTTATAATCCTTTTCAACTCTTCATTTTTTCCTGATACAGGGATGGAGACGCTGGGCATTACCTGCTGGTGTCTGACCTAAAGTACCACATAGCCAACATTTATAGAGTTGGACAATGCAGCACCTATTGTAGGTTACCGTTTCCTGTGAATTACAGGTATCCCAATCAGTGCCAGGACACTACCCAGGGCGAAGATGCCAAACTGCACCTCCTGTTTGGGTTAGGATCAGGGCACCCCTCATGCCTGCAATAAAACCATTGCACCCAACCCCCTCCTTCCCACCCCTTGTCCTAATACAAATGCTTGAGGGAAAAATTTACACATGCCATATAACCCCCCAGTGTTTCCTTACCACATTCTTTAGAGTTGTAAAAAGCTTTTCCAGGAAAACCTTTGGATCATGCTACTGACCCACTGCTTTACTCAGTCTGCAGTGAGCTACAAGTCCCATCTTCTGCTGCAAGAAACTTGTGAGGCTCATCTTCCCCTGAGAATTTGCAAACAAACACTGCATCGCAGGGGGTTTCAAACTCACCTCACAGGACGCATCATTATGCAGAGGCGTAACTAGAACCTTCAGGGCCCCGGTGCAAGAAACCATGAAGGGCCCCCCGAACCCCTGGTGAGGCCCTTCCCTTCCACAAGTTCTGCAGTGGGCTCCCTTCCTGCCATCTTGGGTCCTCCCCATGGTGGTGGAATGCCAAGGCCTGCTCGCAACCTTTGAATGAACTTTGCGATCCTGCTAGTTTTATTTTATTTTTTTTACAATGTCACTGACTGACTGTCCATTCAGAAAACGAAGCAGCTGGTAAATTACATATTTACTGATCGTTTCCTGGTTCTCTATTGTGACATCCTATCCCATCCAGGTGTACAGGGGAGCCGCACAGGCCCCCTGGAGTATGGGGCCCGGTTGCAATTGCAACCCCTGTAGTTACGCCCCTGTCATTATGGTTGCCCTCAAAAGGACCAGAGGTACCTGTAAGACCAAGTTTATCCAAGGCTTTTTCCCCCTCCTCGCTTAGATTTGGTGCAGAAGTCAACCAATCCCCCTACTGAACCAAATGGTGGGTGAAGCCACAGTGGGAGGGTAGTATAAAGGGGCAATAAATACCAGGCGTGTACTATGTACAGAGTGCAGGGATGAAGGGTGTGCAGCTCTTTCACAGGCTGTCCACATCTTACTTCCACCCCTCAGCTCTGACCTCTGCACCATTTTCCCCAAAAAGCTTCCTCACATCTCACCTACCCAGCCTGGCTCTAGTACCTACTGGCAGTGTAAATGGCTCTGCCTCTGACTTGCAGTAAGGCTATTGGTCAGCATTGCATACCCAGGAACAGATGTGGATCACAGCAATGATGCCCCATCCCACAATGCACCTCCCTTGCCCTGTGTGCAGGTCAGGCACTAATCTGAGGCACCGAGAGGAAAGCTGTCCTTGTAAACACAGAAGGCGCCTGTGATTACAAGCGACAGTGGGGAGTGGAGGGCAAGCGCAAGCAATCCCTGGGTGCAAAGGCGACAAATGGCCTGGATTCAGCCCTTGGGCCTTGTGTTTTGAGACATGTGCTGTAGAGTATATTACTACAACACTGAGATGGGCTTTCATTCTAGCAACATGAACAAACTCTTCAAAAATTTAAGGATGGAGAAGGGTACTTTTTAGGACCAATTAAAGTAAGAGTGCCAAAAAGTTTCCCTAGATTGCACGTAAAGTAGGTTTAGTATACATACAGGAGATCAACAAGCCTGGTTTGCATGGAAGCCAACACGACTATTCCCAATGCTCGTGTTCCTGAGAGTGGCTGTGGATGGTAAGTGGGTTCTGCAGTAACCACTGGCTGGAAACCAAAGACTTCAAATCAAGAGGTCACCAGCACACCAAGAATCTCCAAAATGGGTCCAAGGCTTTATTCAGCAATCACTATAGTTACAAAAGCGATCTTTGAGCCTCGTAGGACCTCTTCCATTAGACATGCAGGATCTAAACATTGCAACTATAGCAATTGCTGAATAAAGGGTTTGCACCCCGTTTGGAGATCTAGGCCCCTTTTACACATCCAGACCATTTGTTCCATCAGTTCAGTCACTTTTTCTTCAAAAAGTTTACATCCACTACCAATGTAAAAAAAGCTGACAGTTTGTCCGTTTACATCCATGCCATTCAAAAAAGTGCTTTGATTGGTTCCAAATTAGATGTAAATGGATGATCATCCATTTTTCCATAGAGATGCATTGGTGTCTATTTTTATTCATCAACAGATGGATGAAAACCCAAACCGTGCACTTGTGTGAAAGGGGCCCAAGCTGCTGGTGACATCCCTTGGCTTCCAAGTTGGGTGGGGCTACAAGTTGTCCAGTGCAAGTTCCCTACTTAGAGAAGGGCAAAGATTACTCTTCAGTTCTAGTTGGTTTGGTCAGACAAAGTCACCAAGCACCCAGTCTGTAGACCTCTCCATGGCCGTGTTTTGTATTGCACATGTAGCACCCTACAGGTAGGTGCTAGGTAAAATATAGTGTGCTTTGTCTGACTAACAGCAGAGCCATGATTTATTTTGGTCAGGTAGGTTGCCATTGCTCCACTTGTGTCTGCTGAGAGGGGAGTCTCCCCACTGGTCCTGTGAGAGGCCATTTATAGGGTAGTGGAGGAAACCCAATAAGACACATTCAGGCTTGCAACTACCCCAGAAGGCAGATTCTGCCGCAGAGGATTCTGGGTATAAGTTTGAGGGGAGCGCATGACTCATGGTCTTTGGCGGGAAGCAGGGTCCCAGGAGGGAGAGTACGGCTGTCTCTCCTCCTGTCAGAGGAAGCAGATGTCTCTGGGTGCGGTCTGAGAATCCAGAGGGTGGAGAGAGTAGAGAGTCCCAGGAAAGCCTACAAAGGTCGTGAGTACTGTGGATTGCCCCTGGGGGTCTGTGACAGGAGTCACTTTGGGCATGGGGGTTGTGGACCCCAAATTCCTTTAAAGGAGGTTGGGAGGCACCATGTCCAGCCTTGTGTGGCTCTCTTATGTTTAAGTCACCCTGCATCTTTTATGGATGCAGGGGGACCGGGAGGGTGGTGTACACTGAGAATATGGTTAGGACTACTTCAAATGGGACAGTAATATGCATTACCATTATCCCTCAGGAAATATGGAGATCCATCTTATTCCTATACGCTGTAAGGCACAGGAAGTGCAACTCTAATTTGGGCATCCAGGAACTATGAGAGACACCATGTCTGCTAATCAATGTGTATTAGCTGCAGAGAGAGGGGGGGATTGTTTCCAGCAGCCCTTCCTAAAGAATGTCTACTGATTAACTAAGTGCTTTTGTCTAAATAGGACAGTATGTTATTAATTGGGTCTGAGACCATTGATATGTTAATGAGCTCACCTGGCTGTCTACTAAGGGGTCTAATTACACAGTCATTGTTCATATGGTATTCTCAAAGTGTATATAAATGCTGTGTTTCTTTCAATAAAGGGGAAGGAGTTATTCTCACTTGACCTCAATACGGAGCCTTGTCTCGTACTGGGGGGGGGGGGGGGGGGGGATTATTTGTATGGGCTTCATGTATGGCGGATTGGAGTGGTCAATAGCTGTCCTGGTGTTCGGGAGCGGATTATCCTAGACGACTGTAACCCCTTTCATACAGTGGGGTGTCGTTACAGGGTCTACCTAATATTAGAGGGGACCACTCCGGAGAAGGTTCTGGGATCCAAGTGTCAGCTAGCTGTAAAGGGGGTGCCTGGTCATAGGACCCTGAAGTGTAAAGGGGGAACCTGCCGTTTGGGCCCTGAAGAGTTGGTGCACAGTGTAGTGATGCTGCGCATCACAGGAATTCACAGAGCTACCTCAAGCCAGCGCAGGGCTGGGGGGGGGGAGCTGTTCAGTGACTTTTGGAGTCAAGTGTACGTTCCTGGATCTTCTGGACTAAAGTCGAGGTTCCAGCACAGCTTGCAGTGTTATGCCCCGTACACACGTGCAGATTATCTGAAGACTTTTGTCTGTAGACTTACCAAAACCATATAATATGAGGTCAAATCTAAACACTTTCAATTTGTATGCAATCCGGCAGGCCCTTGCACTACATAGAAAAGGTAAATCTGAAGACAAAAGTCTTCAGATAATCTGCACGTGTGTACGGGGCATTAGTGTATTAAAGCATCAGGAAGCACTGGCTAGCGCTAACAGGCATTTTTGCCAAAGATTCCCAAAAGTATCCCACTCATTCCCTTCTCCCATCCCTTAAAATACAACAACCAAACCAAAGATGCCAGAGTTGTCATTGTCTCAGTTCTCACACCGGGGGGGGGGGGGGGGGGTCACAGCTCACATGGGCTGGAGAGGTAACCGTTAACAATGGCAGACCCACCTCAGGCTCAATGCCTGGAAAACCTGCTACACAAAAAACCCTTCACGACCCCGCACTGGCACATAACCCTACTTCAGCTGTTGACTGGGTAATTGACTAATCTACCAGATCTGAAATTTGGGGTGCACTCCAAACAAAAGTTGCACGTATGCTTGTGGATCAGACTTGTGTATGACAAATCTGAGGGATGCATCCAATATTAGCTGTGTGGGTCCAGCTTCATCCCTACAAATGAAACCAGTCCTAGATCCGGCATACCAACTATTCTCCCAGCTTCACCTTTACCCAGGGCTTTTTTTTTTAGCAGGAACGTGGTGGAACGCAGTTCCGGCACCTTCATTACTGAATGGTATTGCATTTATTGGCAAGGGGTGCTGGACGGTCTATTGATACTGTCTGCTGGGGCATCTATTGTTGCTGGAGGGGGATCCGTTTTTGAATGGTTGTTTATTGTTTCTGGAGGAGGTCAATTGTTGCTGGTGGGGGGGGGGGGGGATTGTGATGCTGGGGAGTCAATTGTTGCTGGATAGGACCTGCTGTTGATGAAGGGGTCTATTGATGCTGGGAGATCTGTGGTTGCTGGGGGGGTCTATTTTACTGCTTTTCTTGCTATTACCACCAAATTCCATACACATTACTTACCACAAAATGATACCAGAGACAAGAATTGACCCAGAAAGGGGGAGTTCCTGAACCTATTCTCTGAGAATACCATTTAGAAGTGATATGGGAGAATAAAATGCAGAGTTTGGAGGTGCATCTCTCATTGTAACTTTACTACTTACCCTAGCCAGACCTACAGATTTAGGTTACATAGGCAGACAAGGACATATGTGATAACACCAGAACCTTTAACCAGGGCCATCTTTAATAAATGGACCCTGGGCAAATATTTTCTTGGCCCTCCAAAATCCCCTTTTTACCTATTTGCCGGCAGTGCGGGCCCAAGGGGCAGCTGCATTGGGCCCCACAACAATGACTGGGCCCAGGGCAGCTGCCCCTTTTGCCCTGTGGTAAAGACGGCCCTGCCTTTAACCAATAATCTGACCATGACAGCACCATATTTCACATATTGTGACAGGGACTTGGAAGTTTGAGGAGCGGTTATCACTATACAGACTTTGTTTTCCTAGAAGGATGTACACTTACCGGGAGGTAGATCCTGGGCTTCCACAAGATATGGAAGGGTCAAGCAGAGCACTGCAACTCTGGAACAAAAACAAAACCACACGATATTCGTTAGCCATCAGCTGCTATAGGCAAGAGAAGTGGTACTGCGCAATGCATAGATCTAGAATAAGATCAGATACTGAGAATTACACCTGGCATACAGAACAAGAGAAATGAGAAATTAACTATGTAATAAAACAGATATGTGGATCCCTCTGGAGCACAATGGCCGGTAAAAAGACGTTCTCATGGCATCTCATTGCAGTCAGACTTGGCATCAGCCCAGCCATCATTGCAGACATGGTTTAGCGATAATAGACCAATATGAATGCTGCAGCAAAACTTTTCAAAATGCCATTTACAGGATAGCAATCCTATTCCTTCCTATGGGGTTGGTTCACATCTATGTGCTATGGTTTGGTACAGAAGGTTATATGGGCCCATTCACATGAACACACATGGCTTATCATGCAGGACACTGAAGCCAACACCCGATTGTACAATTCCTAAGATCTACCAACTACTATGTGGTACATGTGCCTGCCTGATTGGCTACAAGTTCAATAGATAAGGGAGGCGCTTTTTTACGTAGTCTTGGTAAGACTAGAAAGCTTGTATGGTCAGATTGTAACGAGTATGGTGACCCAAAAGGAGGTCAGATGGTAAATCTGCTGCTAGAGAAAATGCCAAAGAGGCATGTCCCTCTGGCCAGCTCCCCCCCCCCACCCCCCCTCGCCATCCCTACGGCCAGCTCCCCCCCCCCCCCGATCACCAACCCACCTCTCGCCATCCTTATGGCCAGGCCAGCTCCCCCCCCCTCGCCCACCCGCCATCCCTATGGCCATGCCAGCTCCCGCCCCCCCTCACCACCTACCTCTTACCATCCCTATGGCCACACCAGCCCCCCCCCCCCCCCACCTCCCGCCATCCCTATGGCCAGGCCAGCTCCCCCTCACACCATCCCTATGGCCAGGCCAGCTCCCCCCTCACCCACCCACCTACCTCTCACCATCCTTATGGCCAGGCCAGCTCCCCCCTCACCCACCTACCTCTCACCATCCTTATGGCCAGGCCAGCTCCCCCCTCACCCACCCACCTACCTACCTCTCGCCATCCCTATGGCCAGGCCAGCTCCCCCACCTCTCGCCATCCCTATGGCCAGGCCAGCTCCCCCACCTCTCGCCATCCACCTCTCGCCATCCCTGCTCCCCCACCTCTCGCCATCCCTATGGCCAGGCCAGCTCCCACCTCACCCACCTCTTGCCATCCCTATGGCCAGGCCAGCTCCCACTTCTCACCATCCCCATTTTACCACCAACCCATACTAGGGGCACTTTAGACAGGAGCCAATTAACCTACCAGCATGTCTGGAGTGTGGGAAAGAAACCAGGAGTACCCGGGGGAAACCTATGGAAGGCACTCCATCTGTCGCAGGCTTGAGCATTGCCAAATCTCAATTGGTCATCAACAGGAGAGACATCCATTCCATAGGAACAAACAGACGGCCTCTTCACCACCACCCACACTGGTATAACAAATCTCCATTGGCAGGCTCACCAATAAAACCACCATGACAGGTGCACTTACCCAGCTAGGAGTGTCCAATGCATGTCACCAATCCTGCCCCTCCGCATATTACTGAAAAACTAGAAGGATACATTGATTTCCCCTCCACCCACCATATATATAGGAGATCAGATCCTCACCTGACACCAATTACCCTCTAATTCCCCTCCCCCCGCCTTCTCACCTCTCCCTGCAATGACTGTGATCACCCAGCGTGTGGCGCCGTTCTCCTGCCATGATGTACAGATCTGTCTCCAGCCCCCGTTCACACCACTGTGACTTGCCATGCCATTTGACAGTTCTAAATCGCATGACAAGTTGCACCCCCATTTCCGGCAATGGAACTCATGTCACAGCGATTAGGAAAAAGGTTCCTGCAGCACTTTTTCCAGATTTCACTTGCATAGACTTCTGATAAATGAACTCGCAAGCCGCAATGACATCGACCGTGCAAACCGCTTTGATCACATGCAGTCCAGTGCATTTTTTTTTTCTGCATCAAAAACGCATGAAAAGCAGGTTATATGGCTTCCAATGGCAAAGTTCACACCGGTGTGTTCCAGAAAAAATAGTAGAACACGCTGCATTTTTCCTGCACTGGAACGGTTTAAAAACACATAAAAAACGCATCGGAATGCACCAAAAAGGAACTGGAACACACATGTCCTTATTTAGGGCCAGTTCAGACCACATGCAGTCCTGTGTGTGTTTTTTTTTTTTTTCTGCATCAAAAACGCATCAAAAGTAGGTTATATGATTTTCAGTGGCATAGTTCACACCAGTGTGAGCAGTTCCAGGGGTTCCAGTTCCAGAAAAAAAAGTAGTACATGCTGCATATTTTCTGCACTGGACTGTATTGGAACACAGAAAAAAGAAAAACGCATCAAAAACGCACTGGAACACACATGTTCTTATTTAAGGTTAAGAAAAAGAGGGGGGGGGGGGGGGAATGCACTGGACTGCATCAAAAACACATTGCACAAGCGATTAAAACACAATTTAACACATTATTTAAAACACAAATAATAAATAAACACAAATAATAAATAAACACAAATAAATAAACACAAATAATAAATAAACACAAATAAATAAACACAAATAATAAATAAACACACATAATAAATAAACACAAATAACATAAATTAAAACACAAGCATTAAAAATGTGCATGCAATAAAGCGGCCGTCACTAAATGGCGGCCCGCACGATGCTTTCACCCGGACCGCGAGGCCGCCTCCTTTATTCATTCAATGGTTTGCTGGGACCGCGGGTGTCCCAGCAACCAGTGACGTACTGTGTGTGCGCTGCGGTTCCCGGCCGGTGTCCTGTCGGGCCGCGAGTAGGGGCGTGACGTCACGCGCACGACCCGCCCCCCGCTCCTGACTGCGGCTCCCATTCAGCCAGGCAGCGAGTTGGGGCGTGACATTATGTGCGCGCCCCGCCCCCCTGCTCGTGGCTTCTGGCTCGGCTCCTGGCTCCAGGTATGTGGAGCACAAGGGGAGAAAGGAATGTGGTCATAGCTGCACTTAAAGCTGATGGGAGGTTTTTAAAGTCTGCAGATTGATGGGCATATTTTGTAGTGCTCATTAGAGTGCCCCATAAAAAAAATGTGCCCATCAGAGTGCCCCCAACATAAAATGTGCCCATCAGCATGCCCCTCATGTTATGTTAAGGGACACTCTAATGGGCATATTTAATGTTAAGGGGCACTCTAATGGGCAGATTTAATGTTAAGGGGCACTCTAATGGGCAGATTTAATGTTAAGGGGCACTCTAATGGGCAGATTTAATGTTAAGGGGCACTCTAATGGGCAGATTTTATGTTAAGGGGCACTCTAATGGGCAGATTTTATGTTAAGGGGCACTCTAATGTGCAGATTTTATGTTAAGGGGCACTCTAATGGGCAGATTTTATGTTAAGCGCAACACTGATTTACACGGTTTTGCCCATCAGAGTGCCCCCTAACATAAAATGTGCCCATCAGAGTGCCCCCTAACATAAAATGTGCCCATCAGAGTGCCCCCTAACATAAAATGTGCCCAGAGTGCCCCTTATTTTATGTTACGGGTCACGCTGATGGGCCTATTTTATGCTAGGGGCACTCTGATGGGCACATTTTATGCTAGGGGCACTCTGATGGGCACATTTTATGCTAGGGGGCACTCTGATGGGCACATTTTATGCTAGGGGGCACTCTGATGGGCACATTTTATGCTACTCTGATGGGCACATTTTATGCTACTCTGATGGGCACATTTTATGCTACTCTGATGGGCACATTTTATGCTAGGGGGCACTCTGATGGGCACATTTTATGTTAGGGGGCACTCTGATGGGCACATTTTATGTTAGGGGGCACTCTGATGGGCACATTTTATGTTAGGGGGCACTCTGATGGGCACATTTTATGTTAGGGGGCACTCTGATGGGCACATTTTATGTTAGGGGGCACTCTGATGGGCACATTTTATGTTAGGGGGCACTCTGATGGGCAAATTTTATGTTAGGGGGCACTCTGATGGGCACATTTTATGTTAGGGGCACTCTGAAGGGCACATTTTATGTTAGGGGGCACTCTGATGGGCATATTTTATGCTACTCTGATGGGCATATTTTATGCTAAGGGGCACTCTGATGGCCATATTTTATGTTAAGAGCAATGCTGATTTACACGTTTTGTTTTGCCCATCAGAGTGCAACCTACCATAAAATGTGCCCATCAGAGTGCCCCCTAACATAAAATATGCCCATCAGATTGCCCCCTAACATAAAATGTGCACATCAGAGTGCCCCCTAACATAAAATATGCCCATCAGATTGCCCCCTAACATAAAATGTGCACATCAGAGTGCCCCCTAACATAAAATGTGTCCATCTGAGTGCCCCCCAACATAAAATGTGCACATCAGAGTGCCCCCTAACATAAAATGTGCCCATCAGCGTGTCCCTTATTTTATGTTAAGGGTCACGCTGATGAGCAAATTTTATGCTAAGGGCACATTTTATGTTAGGGGGCACTCTGATGGGCACATTTTATGTTAGGGGGCACTCTGATGGGCATATTTTATGTTAAGAGCAACGCTGATGGACACGTTTTTGTTTTGCCCATCTTTCTGAGTCATAGCAAAGACTTCAGATTCGGACCTCGGCCCAAAGAAAATTTTAGCAACCGGACCTCCTTGAATTTTAATTCATTACCCCTGCAATAAAGCATCTGAAATGCATTTGGACTGCGTTTCTATGGGGTGAACTGGCCCTCAAGAAGCGCAATTTTCAACGCTGCACCAGTATGAACCAGGACTTAGGGCTAGATGTTACCACAAAAACGCACTCCAGATCCGTTCCGGATGCGTTTCTGCATGTGTGCTTTTAACAGGCTTTTGGCGTGATCTGATGTGTTTTTTTATGCGCTCTGGATGATTTCTTTCTTCTTTTTTACTGTTTTTTTCCCCTGTACTGGGATCTAAGGCGTTTTGGATGCGTTCCAGTGCATTCCGGTGCATTTTTGATGCTCTCAGAATGCTTTTTTATTCTTTCCCCCCCCCCCCTGTACTGGGATCTAGGGCGTTTTGGATGCGTTCCAGTGCATTTTGTTGCGTTTTTGATGCGCTCTGGATGTTTTTTCATCTTTTTTCCTGTTTTTTCCTCCCCTGTACTGGGGTCTAGGGCGTTTTTGATGCGTTCCAGTGCATCCCGGTGTGTTTTTGATGCGCTCTGGGTGCTTTTTTCTTCTTTTTCCTGTTTCCCCCCCCCCCCCTACTGGGATCTAGGGCGTTTTGGATGCGCTCCAGTGCATTCCGGTGCGTTTTTGATGCGCCCTGGATGCTTTTTTCTTTTTTTCCCCCCTGTACTGGGGTCTAGGATGTTTTTGATGCGTTGTAGTGCATTCCGGTGCATTTTTTATGCGCTCTGGATGCTTTTTTATTCTTTTTTCCTGTCCCCCCCCCCCTGTACTGGGATCTAGGGCGTTTTGGATGCGCTCCAGTGCATTTTGGTGCATTTTTGATGCGCTCTGGATGTTTTTTCGTCTTTTTTCCTGGTTTCCCCCCGTACTGGGATCTAGGATGTTTTTGATGCGTTCCAGTGCATTCCGGTGCGTTTTTGATGCGCTTTGGATGCTTTGTTCTTCTTCTTTCCTGTCCCCCCCCCTGTACTGGGATCTAGGGCGTTTTGGATGCGCTCCAGTGCATTCCGGTGCGATTTTGATGCGCTTTGGATGCTTTGTTCTTCTTCTTTCCTGTTCCCCCCCCCCCCCTGTACTGGGATCTAGGGCGTTTTGGATGCGCTCCAGTGCATTCCGGTGCGATTTTGATGCGCTCTGGATGTTTTTTCGTCTTTTTTCCTGTTTTCCCCCCTGTACTGGGATCTAGGGCGTTTTGGATGCGTTCCAGTGCATTTTGTTGCTTTTTTGATGCTCTCAGAATGCTTTTTTATTCTTCCCCCCCCCCCCCCCCTGTACTGGGATCTAGGGTGTTTTTGATGCGTTCCAGTGCATTCCGGTGCGTTTTTGATGCGCTCTGGGTGCTTTTTTCTTCTTTTTCCTGTTCCCCCCCGGACTGGGATCTAGGGCGTTTTGGATGCGTTCCAGTGCATTTTGGTGCATTTTTGATGCGCTCTGGATGTTTTTTTCTTCTTTTTCCTGTTTTTTTTCCCCCCTGTACTGGGATCTAGGGCGTTTTTGATGCGTTCCAGTGCATTTTTAATGCGCTCTGGCTGTTTTTTTGTATTTTTTTCCTGTTTTTTTCCCCCCCCTGTACTGGGATCTAGGGCATTTTTGATGCGTTCCAGTGCATTCCGGTGCATTTTTGATGTGCTCTGGATGTTTTTATCATCTTTTTTTCCTGTTTTTTCCCCTCCTGTACTGGGGTCTGGGGCGCTTTTGATGCGTTCCAGTGCATTCCGGTGTGTTTTTGATGCGCTCTGGATGCTTTGTTCTTCCTTTTTCCTGTCCCCCCCCCCCGCCCCCCGTACTGGGATCTAGGGCATTTTTGATGCGTCCCAATGCATTCTGGTGTGTTTTTGATGCGCTCTGGGTGATTTTTTCTTCTTTTTCCTGTTTTTTCCCCCCTGTACTGGGATCTAGGGCGTTTTTTTATGCATCCCAGTGCATTCCGGTGCATTTTTGATGCGCTCTGGATGCTTTTTTTCATAATTTTACCTGTTCCCCCCCCCCCCCTGTACTGGGATCTAGGGCGTTTTTGATGCGTTCCTGTGCATTCCGGTGTGTTTTTGATGCGTTTTACAGCGATCCAGTACAGAAAAAATAAAGCATGTTCTACTTTTTTTCCCTGGAATTTGAAAGCCCTGGAACTGACCGCACTGGTGTGAAATATGCCATTGGAAACCATATAATCTACTTTCCATGCGTTTTTGATGCAGAAAAAAAAAACACTGTGAATCTGAGTCCCCGGTGCCTAGTGGGGGCGGGAGCGCGCCGGCGGTAGCGTGCGCTCTCCCCCTAGCACCAGGCGCGCGACCAACGTAGTCCTACTTCGGTTCGCACAGGAGGGGCTGCCTGTTGCAGTATAACTGCGGCGGGCGGACCGGAACTGGTTAATTTAGCGCTACATAACCTTATAATTTTCTAAATACGGACATGTGTGTTCCGGTGCGTTTAGGATCATTCTGGTGCGTTTTTGATGTCTGATCCTCAATGTCTAATTTTTTTTTTTATTCTTTTGTAAAAAAAAATTGCACCGCAACCACAACCCGCTGACCTCGATGGGCGAGAGCAACTGCCGGTGCTGCCTGCCAAACTCTGCAGGCGGAACTTCAGTCCACCCAGTATGTTGGCCCCGCCTCCTCCTTGGGTGCCACCAATAAGGGCTTTGCTGCACCAGTCTTTGCAGGACGCGTGCCCACCCCTTTTGCCTTCGGCAGGCAGTACCTTCCACCATACATTACCCATTCTACTGAATAGGGCTGAGCCACAACCGAATGTGGTCGGGCGGCTTAAAGCAGGTGTTGCGGGGGGTAATACGTATTCACTTGTTCTGAAAAGCGATCCACCACAGATCGCTCTTCGAAAGGGCCCTGCTGGTATAAATGAGCCGTAAAGCAACACTTTATTATACAGGATTTATATAGCGCCAACAGGTTAAGCTTTACAATATAAAGGGAGATAGTACAGTTACAATACAATAAAATACAAGAGGGTTAAGAGGGTCCCGCTCAGAAGAGCTTACAATCTAATAGGGTGGGGCAAGTGGTTGTAACTGTGCGGGATGAGCTGATGGAGGTGGTAAAAGATTAGTTGAAGGAGTGATAGGCGTCCCCCGAAGAGATGAGTTATCAGGGATCGGCAGCCAGAGTAAGAGATAGCCGGACAGGTTGGGGTAGGGAGTTCCAGAGGATGGGAGAGGCTCTGTGGAAGTCCTAGAGATGAGCATGGGAGGAGGAGAGAAGGAAGCTTGGGGGAAGGAGGTCTTGAAAGGAGCGGAGAGGAAGATTTGGGTGATATTTGGAGACAAGATTGGTGCTGTAGCTCGGGGGAGAGTTGTGGATGGCTTTGTATGTTGTTTGTTAGAATATTGAATGAAATTCTCTGGGCTGGGCCATTTTTATTGGGATGCTTTAGAAACATAAAGTTTTTTTTTTTTTTTAATTTTGGATATATGTAAAAAACTTTTTTCTTGTTCTATGTATGTACTAAATAAAGTTTTGATGTACTTTTTACTCATTTAAGTGTTCAGTCGCATTTATTGTCCCACCCATTGGGGGTTCCCTCTTTTTCCTTTTAATTTTGGATAGAGCAAGGGGGCAAAGGGAGGGTTACAACCCCTGAAATTATTGTTTTATGCTAATCAGTGTCCCCATTGGAGAGATTTCCTTTTACTTCCTGTCCAGCAGCAAAAACAGGAAGTGAGAGGAAAGCCATTCAAAGAGAGGAAATCTCTAGTTGTTACCAGAACTAGTGTGCCCATTAATAGGATTTCTCTTCTATTCCTGTTCTGGTGACAACCCAAAGCTTGGGACTTTGTTTTACTCTTAGTAACACAGTACACAGGAAAAATAAGGTGAATCTCCCTAACGGGGACACAGACTGCAATAACATTCAGACAGGGGTTCTAACCCTCTCCACTCCATCCAAAACTAAAACAAAACTATATTGCCTTTAGGGATTGGTTATATTGTTGGTAAACCTCTGAAAAGGGATCCACGTTATGTCGCTTCCTCACCACCTGTTTTATGCCCTGAAAGCCCACACTACCATGTCCCAACCGCGTGCATTGCTCACAGGTGCGGGGCGGCCCCATTCAGTTGAACACGATGGGGGGGGGGGGGGATATTTTTGCAGCTGGGGGGGAGGCAGTTGGGGGCAGTAAAAACACGGTTCAACTGCCTCTTTTCAATGGAAACAGAAAGGAAGTGAAAGAATTTCTTCAAATGAGACAAAATGTGAAGGATCTCTCCAACAGAGACAGACAGGAAGTAAAGGAATCTCTGCAAAAGATACAAAAATGAAGGACCTCTACAACGGAAACAAACAGGAAGTAAAGGAATCTCTACAACGGAGACAAAAATAAAGGACCTCTACAATGGAAACACACAGGAAGTAAAGGAATCTCTACAAAAGATATAAAAATGAAGGACCTCTACAACGGAAATAAACAGGAAGTAAAGGACCTCTCCAACGGAGACAGACAGGAAGTAAAGGATTCTCTACAACGGAGACAAAAATAAAAGACCTCTACAAAGGAAACAAGCAGAAAGTAAAGGAATCTCTGCAAAAGATACAAAAATGAAGGACCTCTCCAATGGAAACAAACAGGAAGTAAAGGAATCTCTGCAAAAGATACAAAAATGAAGGACCTCTACAATGGAAACACACAGGAAGTAAAGGAATCTCTGCAAAAGATACAAAAATGAAGGACCTCTACAACGGAAACAAACAGGAAGTAAAGGAATCTCTCCAACGGAGAAGGACAGGAAGTAAAGGATTCTCTACAACGGAGACAAAAATGAAGGACCTCTACAACAGAAACAAACAGGAAGTAAAGGAATCTCTACAAAAGATACAAAAAATGAAGGACCTCTAAAATGGAAACAAGCAGGAAGTAAAGGAATCTCTATTCTCTAATGAAAACAGGAAGGGAAGGCATCTCTCCAAAGGAGACAAAAAAGTGAAGGATCTCTTCAACAGACAGGAAGTGAAGGAATCCCTTTAACACAGGAAGTAAACATTTCTTTCAATAGGACAAAGACAGATAGTGAAGGAATCTCTCCAACGGAGAACAAAAATGAAGGAATCCCTCTACTGGAGAAGAAAAGTGAAGGAATCTCTCCAATAAAAACAGAAAGGGAAGGAATCTCTCCATCTGAGATAGTATCTCACCATGTGAGACATTAATTTAAAGAATCTCTCCATTAGAAAAAGGAAGTGAAAGAATCTCTCAATCAGAGACAGGAAGTGAAGGAATAGCATCATGGGAGACAGGAAGAGAAAGAATCTCTCCGTTGGAGACAGGAATCAAAATAATTTCTACATGGGAGACAGGAAGTAAAGGAATCTCTCCATGAGAGTTGGGAATTTAAGGAATCTCTCCATGGAAGACAGGATGTGAAATAATCTCTCTATGGGAGACAGGAATTAAAGGAATCTCTCCGTGAGAGATTATCTCTCCATAGGGGACAGGAATCTGTCCCCTATGGACAGATTATCTCTCCATAGGGGACAGGAATCAAATGAATCTCTCCATGGGAGATAGAAAGTGAAGGAATCTCTCCATTGGAGAAAGGAATTCAAGAAATATCTCCATGTGAGTCGGAATTGAAGGAATCTCTTCAACCGAAAGTAAAGGAAGACAAAAAGTGAAGGATCTCCCCAACAAAGACAGACAGGAAGAGAAGGAATATCTGCAGCAGAGTTAGGAACTGAAAATATCTCTCCAACAGACACAAATAAATAGTGAAGGAATCTCTCCTAACATAGGCAGACAGAAAGTGTAGGAACCTCTTCAATGGAGAGAAACAAAAATTGAAGGAATCTCTCCAGCGGAGACAGGAAGTGAAAATATCTCTTCAATGGTGACAGACAGAAAATAAAAGAATCTCTTCAATGAAAAAAGTGAAGCAATCTCTCTAATGAAAACAGGAAGGCATCTCTCTCCAACAGAGACAAAAAGTGAAGGATCTCTTTAACAGATAGGAAGTGAATGAATCCCTTTAATATGGGAAACAATATCTCTCCATAGGACAAAGACAGAAAGTGAAGGAATCTCACCAACAGAGAAAAAAGTGAAGGAAACCCTCTAATGGAGAAGATAAGCTAAGGAATCTCCCCCATGAGAAAAGAAAGGGAAGGAATCGCTCCAACTGAGATGGGTATCTCTGTATGTGAGACAGGAATTTAAGGAATCTCTCCATAGGAAAAGGCAAGTGAAAGAATGTCTCTATCAGAGACGGTAGGCGCAGGAAGTGAAAGAATCTCTCTATTAGAGACAGGAATCAAAGGAATCTCTACATTGGAGACAGGAAGTGAAAGAATTGCTCCACTGGAGACAGGAATCAAAGGAATCTCTCCATTGGAGACAGAAATCAAAGCAATCTCTTCATTGGAGACAGGAATTGACAGAATCTCTGCAGGGGAGACAGGATGTGAAAGAATCTCTCCACTGGAGACAGGAATCTCTAAAGGGAAGTCTGGAATTGAAGGAATTCCTCAATGGGAGACAGGGTGTGAAAGAATCTCTCTATTACAGACAGCAATCAAAGGAACCTATCCACGGAAGATAGGAAGTTAAGGAATCTCTCCATGGGAGACAGGATGTGAAAGAATCTGTCCATTGAAGACAGGAATCATCAGAATCTCTCCATGGACAGATAGGAAGTGAAGGAATCTCTCAGTTGGAGATAGGAATTTAAGGAATCTCTCCATGAGAGCTAGGAATTAAAGGAATATCTTCATTAGAGACAGAAAGTGAAAGAGTCTCTCCATGGAAGTCAAGAATTGAAGGGATCTTTCCATGGAGACAGGAAGTGGAATAATCTCTTCACTGGAGACAGGAATCAAAGGAATCTCTCCATGGGAAATAAGAAGTGAACGGATCTTCCCACTGGAGACAGGAATTTAAGGAATCTCTGTATGAGAGAAAGGAAATTAAGGAATATCTCCATGGGAGAAAAGAAGAGAATGAATCTATCCATTGGGTGCAAGAAGTGAAGGAATCTACCTACCCATTGGGGGGTAAGAAGTGAAGGAATCTCTCCATGGGAGAAAAGAATTGAAGTAATCTCTCCATGGGAGGCAAGAATTGAAGGAATCTCCTAGTGGGAGACAGGATGTGAAAAAATCTCTCCATGGGAGATAGGATGTGAAAGAATCTCTCCATTGGAGACAGAAATTGAAGAAATCTCTTAATGGAAGACAGAAAGTGAAGGAATCTCTCCACTGGAGACAGGAATTGAAGGAATCTCTCCATGGGAGTTGGAAATTGAAGGAATCTCTCCATGAGAGTTGGGAATTGAAAGAATCTTTCCATGGGAGACAGGATGTGAGAGAATCTGTCCATGGGAGACAGGATGTGAAAGATTCTCTCTATTGGAGAAAGTAATTGAAGGAATCTCTCCATGGGAGACAGGAAGTGAAGGAATATCGCCATTAGAGACAGGAATTGAAGGAATCTCTCCATGGGAGTTGGGAATAGAAGGAATCTCTCCATGTGAGTTGGGAATTAAAGGAATCTCTCCATGTGAGACAGGATGTGAAAGAATCTCACCATGGGAGTTAGGATGTGAAAGATTCTCTCAATTGGAGAAAGGAATTGAAGGAATCTCTCCATGGGAGACAGGAAGCAAAGAAATCTCACCATTGAAGACGGGAATTTAATTAATCTCTCCATGAGAGTTGGGAATTGAAGGAATCTCTCCATGAGAGTTGGGAACTGAAGGAATCTCTCCATGGGAAACAGGATGTGAAAGATTCTCTCCATTGGAGAAAGGAATTGAAGGAATCTCTCTGTAGGAGAAAAGAAATGAAAGAATCTATCTAATCTGACTGAGAGTTGGGGATTGAAGGAATTTCTCCATGGGAGACAAGAATTGAAGGGCTCGCTCTATGAGAGTTGGGGATTGAAGGAATCCCTAAATAGGAGACAAGAATTGAAGGGCTCTCTCTATGAGAGTTGGGGATTGAAGGGATCTCTCAATGGGAGACAAGAATAGAAGGAATCTCTCCATGGGAGACAAGAATAGAAGGAATCTCTCCATGGGAGACAAGAAAAGGAGGAATATCTCCATGGGAGACAAGAATAGAAGGAATCTCTCCATGGGAGACAAGAATAGAAGGAATCTCTCCATGGGAGACAAGAATAGAAGGAATCTCTCCATGGGAGACAAGGATAGAAGGAATCTCTCCATGAGAGTTGGGGATTGAAGGAATCCCTCAATAGGAGACAAGAATTGAAGGAATCTCTCCATGAGAGTTGGGGATTGAAGGGATCTCTCAATGGGAGACAAGAACAGAAGGAATCTCTCCATGGGAGACAAGAATAGAAGGAATCTCTCGATGGGAGAAAAGGAATCTCTCAATGGGAGACAAGAATAGAAGGAATCTCTCCATGGGAGACAAGAATAGAAGGAATCTCTCGATGGGAGACAAGAATAGAAGGAATCTCTCGATGGGAGACAAGGAATCTCTCCATGAGAGATGGGGATTGAAGGAATCTCTCAATGGGAGACAAGAATAGAAGGAATCTCTCCATGGGAGACAAGAATAGAAGGAATCTCTCAATGGGAGACAAGAATTTAAGGAATCCTTGCCCACTCTGTCCAAAACTAAACCAAAGTTGTGGCTTTAGATACACTTTAATTCACTGCCAGGACTTCATATTCTGTCAAAAAAAAAAGATAAAGTTCTCCTTCATTTATAACTTTATTTGACATAGATTACAAGAAAACCAAACACTAGTGACATGGCTCTGGGAGCTCACGTCTTGCCCATAGATAATATGGCGGCACTCTCTTCAATACACCACTGCCAGAACACCATTCATGCACTGACAACATAATATATACGTTATGTTCTCTGATATAAATTACAATATATTTAAATGAGATAATTTCCCGCCACGAACTGGAAGGTGGGCACTTCCTGCCCATAGATAAAATGGCCGAACTTGGCTTCACGGATGTCACTGCCAGCACTTGTTATAAACGTTCTTTAAAATTCATGAAAAAAAAAATCTCTCCGTTTTAATAATCTAGCAGAAACCGCTGACGGAATTATTTCATGTTTCTCAGAATCAGGAGGCCGTCGGTCGTACTGCGCATGCGCACTCCCCTCACACGGTCCTCGGCCTTACCTAAGGGATTTTCTTCCGCGAATAAAAACTAAGACACTTGGCTGCAGACGTGTATTGCTATGCAACCAGAAAACATAATATAAAGATGGGCAGCTGATTTGAAGAGCTTATAAAGCAGAAGAAGCATTCGTAGTGCATGCTGGGAGTTGTAGTTGAGAAGCAGTGCGTGCATGTGGAGTGAGTGCTGCGGTGCATGCTGGGAGTTCTCAGTTCTCTGCTATGGAAGGCACAGCTGTACAACGTCCTCTGTTTGGAGGAGCCTTCTCTGCTCTCCTCCCCCCATCAATACAAGATGTCAGGTGAGGAGGGGAATTGTAGATCTTCTATATAGAGTGACTGGGGGAGGGGCTCACATTGTATATTTTCTGTATCTGGGGTCCCCAAACTTTCTAAACAAAGAGCCAGTTTACGGTCCATTATTGGTGTCAGTGGGAGGAATAGTGCCCCATCATTGGTGTCAGTGGGAGGGAATAGTGTCCCATCATTGGTGTCAGTAGGAGGAATAGTGCGCCATCATTGGTGTCCGTGATTGTAAGCTCTTGTGCCTCACTCCTGTCATTTTCCCACCAGTGACCTGCGGGAGATCCCCGACAATCAGGAGGTGTTCGCCAATCAGCACACAGATCAGAGTATCATTGTGGAGCTTCTGGAGTATCAGGGCGGTATGACGGACCCCGACGCTGCACGGTAATACACTCGGATTTCATTCTAAGGCTGAGGCTGAGAGAGGCCGCTGCTTCTACACAGAGAGAGAGAGAGGCCGCTGCTTCTACACAGAGAGAGAGAGGCCGCTGCTTCTACACAGAGAGAGAGAGAGGCCGCTGCTTCTACACAGAGAGAGAGAGAGAGAGGCCGCTGCTTCTACACAGAGAGAGAGAGAGGCCGCTGCTTCTACACAGAGAGAGAGAGAGGCCGCTGCTTCTACACAGAGAGAGAGAGAGGCCGCTGCTTCTACACAGAGAGAGAGAGAGGCCGCTGCTTCTACACAGAGAGAGAGAGAGAGGCCGCTGCTTCTACACAGAGAGAGAGAGAGAGGCCGCTGCTTCTACACAGAGAGAGAGAGAGGCCGCTGCTTCTACACAGAGAGAGAGAGGCCGCTGCTTCTACACAGAGAGAGAGAGAGGCCGCTGCTTCTACACAGAGAGAGAGAGAGAGAGGCCGCTGCTTCTACACAGAGAGAGAGAGAGGCCGCTGCTTCTACACAGAGAGAGAGAGAGGCCGCTGCTTCTACACAGAGAGAGAGAGAGAGAGGCCGCTGCTTCTACACAGAGAGAGAGAGAGGCCGCTGCTTCTACACAGAGAGAGAGAGAGGCCGCTGCTTCTACACAGAGAGAGAGAGAGAGGCCGCTGCTTCTACACAGAGAGAGAGAGAGAGGCCGCTGCTTCTACACAGAGAGAGAGAGAGAGGCCGCTGCTTCTAGACAGAGAGAGAGAAAGAGAGAGGCCGCTGCTTCTACACAGAGA
The DNA here is from genome assembly GCF_965119305.1 of Pelophylax lessonae. NCBI lineage: Eukaryota > Metazoa > Chordata > Amphibia > Anura > Ranidae > Pelophylax > Pelophylax lessonae. Next base: position 634,190,072 of record NC_138771.1, on the reverse strand, counting down.
GAGAGAGAGAGAGGCCGCTGCTTCTACACAGAGAGAGAGAGAGGCCGCTGCTTCTACACAGAGAGAGAGAGGCCGCTGCTTCTAGACAGAGAGAGAGAAAGAGAGAGGCCGCTGCTTCTACACAGAGAGAGAGAGAGAGGCCGCTGCTTCTACACAGAGAGAGAGAGAGGCCGCTGCTTCTACACAGAGAGAGAGAGAGAGGCCGCTGCTTCTAGACAGAGAGAGAGAAAGAGAGAGGCCGCTGCTTCTACACAGAGAGAGAGAGAGAGGCCGCTGCTTCTACACAGAGAGAGAGAGGCCGCTGCTTCTACACAGAGAGAGAGAGAGGCCGCTGCTTCTACACAGAGAGAGAGAGAGAGAGGCCGCTGCTTCTACACAGAGAGAGAGAGAGGCCGCTGCTTCTACACAGAGAGAGAGAGAGGCCGCTGCTTCTACACAGAGAGAGAGAGAGAGGCCGCTGCTTCTACACAGAGAGAGAGAGAGAGGCCGCTGCTTCTACACAGAGAGAGAGAGAGAGGCCGCTGCTTCTACACAGAGAGAGAGAGAGGCCGCTGCTTCTACACAGAGAGAGAGAGAGAGGCCGCTGCTTCTAGACAGAGAGAGAGAAAGAGAGAGGCCGCTGCTTCTACACAGAGAGAGAGAGAGAGAGGCCGCTGCTTCTACACAGAGAGAGAGAGAGGCCGCTGCTTCTACACAGAGAGAGAGAGAGAGGCCGCTGCTTCTAGACAGAGAGAGAGAAAGAGAGAGGCCGCTGCTTCTACACAGAGAGAGAGAGAGAGAGGCCGCTGCTTCTACACAGAGAGAGAGAGAGGCCGCTGCTTCTACACAGAGAGAGAGAGGCCGCTGCTTCTAGACAGAGAGAGAGAAAGAGAGAGGCCGCTGCTTCTACACAGAGAGAGAGAGAGAGGCCGCTGCTTCTACACAGAGAGAGAGAGAGGCCGCTGCTTCTACACAGAGAGAGAGAGAGAGGCCGCTGCTTCTAGACAGAGAGAGAGAAAGAGAGAGGCCGCTGCTTCTACACAGAGAGAGAGAGAGAGGCCGCTGCTTCTACACAGAGAGAGAGAGGCCGCTGCTTCTACACAGAGAGAGAGAGAGGCCGCTGCTTCTACACAGAGAGAGAGAGAGAGAGGCCGCTGCTTCTACACAGAGAGAGAGAGAGGCCGCTGCTTCTACACAGAGAGAGAGAGAGGCCGCTGCTTCTACACAGAGAGAGAGAGAGAGGCCGCTGCTTCTACACAGAGAGAGAGAGAGAGGCCGCTGCTTCTACACAGAGAGAGAGAGAGAGGCCGCTGCTTCTACACAGAGAGAGAGAGAGAGGCCGCTGCTTCTACACAGAGAGAGAGAGAGGCCGCTGCTTCTACACAGAGAGAGAGAGAGAGGCCGCTGCTTCTAGACAGAGAGAGAGAAAGAGAGAGGCCGCTGCTTCTACACAGAGAGAGAGAGAGAGGCCGCTGCTTCTACACAGAGAGAGAGAGAGGCCGCTGCTTCTACACAGAGAGAGAGAGAGAGGCCGCTGCTTCTAGACAGAGAGAGAGAAAGAGAGAGGCCGCTGCTTCTACACAGAGAGAGAGAGAGAGGCCGCTGCTTCTACACAGAGAGAGAGAGAGGCCACTGCTTCTACACAGAGAGAGAGAGGCCGCTGCTTCTACACAGAGAGAGAGAGAGAGGCCGCTGCTTCTACACAGAGAGAGAGAGAGGCCGCTGCTTCTACACAGAGAGAGAGAGGCCGCTGCTTCTACACAGAGAGAGAGAGAGGCCGCTGCTTCTACACAGAGAGAGAGAGAGAGAGGCCGCTGCTTCTACACAGAGAGAGAGAGAGGCCGCTGCTTCTACACAGAGAGAGAGAGAGGCCGCTGCTTCTACACAGAGAGAGAGAGAGAGAGGCCGCTGCTTCTACACAGAGAGAGAGAGAGAGGCCGCTGCTTCTACACAGAGAGAGAGAGAGAGGCCGCTGCTTCTAGACAGAGAGAGAGAAAGAGAGAGGCCGCTGCTTCTACACAGAGAGAGAGAGAGAGGCCGCTGCTTCTACACAGAGAGAGAGAGAGGCCGCTGCTTCTACACAGAGAGAGAGAGAGAGGCCGCTGCTTCTAGACAGAGAGAGAGAAAGAGAGAGGCCGCTGCTTCTACACAGAGAGAGAGAGAGAGGCCGCTGCTTCTACACAGAGAGAGAGAGAGGCCGCTGCTTCTACACAGAGAGAGAGAGAGAGGCCGCTGCTTCTAGACAGAGAGAGAGAAAGAGAGAGGCCGCTGCTTCTAGACAGAGAGAGAGAGAGAGGCCGCTGCTTCTACACAGAGAGAGAGAGGCCGCTGCTTCTACACAGAGAGAGAGAGAGGCCGCTGCTTCTACACAGAGAGAGAGAGAGAGAGGCCGCTGCTTCTACACAGAGAGAGAGAGAGGCCGCTGCTTCTACACAGAGAGAGAGAGAGGCCGCTGCTTCTACACAGAGAGAGAGAGAGAGAGGCCGCTGCTTCTACACAGAGAGAGAGAGAGAGGCCGCTGCTTCTACACAGAGAGAGAGAGAGAGAGGCCGCTGCTTCTACACAGAGAGAGAGAGAGAGAGGCCGCTGCTTCTACAGAGAGAGAGAGAGAGGCCGCTGCTTCTACACAGAGAGAGAGAGGCCGCTGCTTCTACACAGAGAGAGAGAGAGGCCGCTGCTTCTACACAGAGAGAGAGAGAGAGAGGCCGCTGCTTCTACACAGAGAGAGAGAGAGGCCGCTGCTTCTACACAGAGAGAGAGAGAGAGGCCGCTGCTTCTACAGAGAGAGAGAGAGAGGCCGCTGCTTCTACAGAGAGAGAGAGAGAGGCCGCTGCTTCTACACAGAGAGAGAGAGGCCGCTGCTTCTACACAGAGAGAGAGAGAGGCCGCTGCTTCTACACAGAGAGAGAGAGAGAGAGGCCGCTGCTTCTACACAGAGAGAGAGAGAGGCCGCTGCTTCTACAGAGAGAGAGAGAGAGAGGCCGCTGCTTCTACACAGAGAGAGAGAGAGAGGCCGCTGCTTCTACACAGAGAGAGAGAGAGAGAGGCCGCTGCTTCTACACAGAGAGAGAGAGAGGCCGCTGCTTCTACACAGAGAGAGAGAGAGAGGCCGCTGCTTCTACACAGAGAGAGAGAGAGAGAGGCCGCTGCTTCTACAGAGAGAGAGAGAGAGGCCGCTGCTTCTACAGAGAGAGAGAGAGAGAGGCCGCTGCTTCTACACAGAGAGAGAGAGGCCGCTGCTTCTACACAGAGAGAGAGAGAGGCCGCTGCTTCTACACAGAGAGGGAGAGAGGGCGCTGCTTCTACACAGAGAGGGAGAGAGGCCGCTGCTTCTACACAGAGAGGGAGAGAGAGGCCGCTGCTTCTACAGAGAGAGAGAGAGAAAGAGAGAGGCCGCTGCTTCTACACAGAGAGAGAGAGAGAGGCCGCTGCTTCTGCACAGAGAGAGAGAGAGAAAGAGAGAGGCCGCTGCTTCTACAGAGAGAGAGAGAGAAAGAGAGAGGCCGCTGCTTCTAGACAGAGAGAGAAAGAGAGAGGCCGCTGCTTCTAGACAGAGAGAGAGAGAGGCCGCTGCTTCTACACACAGAGAGAGAGAGAGGCCGCTGCTTCTACACAGAGAGAGAGAGGGGCCGCTGCTTCTACACAGAGAGAGAGAGGCCGCTGCTTCTACACAGAGAGAGAGTGAGAGGCCGCTGCTTCTACAGAGAGAGAGAGAGAGAGGCCGCTGCTTCTACACAGAGAGAGAGAGGCCGCTGCTTCTACACAGAGAGAGAGAGAGAGAGGCCGCTGCTTCTACACAGAGAGAGAGATAGGCCGCTGCTTCTACAGAGAGAGAGAGAGAGAGGCCGCTGCTTCTACACACAGAGAGAGAGAGAGAGGCCGCTGCTTCTACAGAGAGAGAGAGAGGCCGCTGCTTCTACACAGAGAGAGAGATAGGCCGCTGCTTCTACACAGAGAGAGAGAGAGAGGCCGCTGCTTCTACACAGAGAGAGAGAGAGAGGCCGCTGCTTCTACAGAGAGAGAGAGAGAGGCCGCTGCTTCTACAGAGAGAGAGAGAGAGAGAGGCCGCTGCTTCTACAGAGAGAGAGAGAGAGGCCGCTGCTTCTACACAGAGAGAGAGAGGCCGCTGCTTCTACAGAGAGAGAGAGAGAGGCCGCTGCTTCTACACAGAGAGGGAGAGAGGCCGCTGCTTCTACACAGAGAGGGAGAGAGGCCGCTGCTTCTACACAGAGAGGGAGAGAGGCCGCTGCTTCTACACAGAGAGAGAGAGAGGCCGCTGCTTCTACACGGAGAGAGAGAGGCCGCTGCTTCTACACGGAGAGAGAGAGGCCGCTGCTTCTACACAGAGAGAGAGAGAGAGGCCTCTGCTTCTACAGAGAGAGAGATAGGCCGCTGCTTCTACACAGAGAGAGAGAGAGAGAGAGAGAGAGAGGCTGCTGCTTCTACACAGAGAGAGAGAGGCCGCTGCTTCTACATAGAGAGAGAGAGGCCGCTGCTTCTACACAGAGAGAGAGAGAGGCCGCTGCTTCTACACAGAGAGAGAGAGAGGCCGCTGCTTCTACACAGAGAGAGAGAGAGGCCGCTGCTTCTACAGAGAGAGAGAGAGAGAGGCCGCTGCTTCTACACAGAGAGAGAGAGGCCGCTGCTTCTACACAGAGAGAGTGAGAGGCCGCTGCTTCTACAGAGAGAGAGAGAGAGAGGCCGCTGCTTCTACACAGAGAGAGAGAGGCCGCTGCTTCTACACAGAGAGAGAGAGAGAGAGGCCGCTGCTTCTACACAGAGAGAGAGATAGGCCGCTGCTTCTACAGAGAGAGAGAGAGAGAGGCCGCTGCTTCTACAGAGAGAGAGAGAGAGAGGCCGCTGCTTCTACACAGAGAGAGAGATAGGCCGCTGCTTCTACACAGAGAGAGAGAGAGAGGCCGCTGCTTCTACACAGAGAGAGAGAGAGAGGCCGCTGCTTCTACAGAGAGAGAGAGAGAGGCCGCTGATTCTACAGAGAGAGAGAGAGAGAGAGAGGCCGCTGCTTCTACAGAGAGAGAGAGAGAGGCCGCTGCTTCTACACAGAGAGAGAGAGGCCGCTGCTTCTACAGAGAGAGAGAGAGAGGCCGCTGCTTCTACACAGAGAGGGAGAGAGGCCGCTGCTTCTACACAGAGAGGGAGAGAGGCCGCTGCTTCTACACAGAGAGGGAGAGAGGCCGCTGCTTCTACACAGAGAGAGAGAGAGGCCGCTGCTTCTACACGGAGAGAGAGAGGCCGCTGCTTCTACACGGAGAGAGAGAGGCCGCTGCTTCTACACGGAGAGAGAGAGGCCGCTGCTTCTACACAGAGAGAGAGAGAGAGAGGCCTCTGCTTCTACAGAGAGAGAGATAGGCCGCTGCTTCTACACAGAGAGAGAGAGAGAGAGAGAGAGAGAGAGAGAGGCCGCTGCTTCTACACAGAGAGAGAGAGGCCGCTGCTTCTACATAGAGAGAGAGAGAGGCCGCTGCTTCTACACAGAGAGAGGCCGCTGCTTCTACACAGAGAGAGAGAGGCCGCTGCTTCTACAGAGAGAGAGAGAGAGGCCGCTGCTTCTACACAGAGAGAGAGAGAGGCCGCTGCTTCTACACAGAGAGAGAGAGAGGCCGCTGCTTCTACACAGAGAGAGAGGGAGGCCGCTGCTTCTACACAGAGAGAGAGAGAGGCCGCTGCTTCTACACAGAGAGAGAGAGAGGCCGCTGCTTCTACACAGAGAGAGAGAGAGGCCGCTGCTTCTACATAGAGAGAGAGAGAGGCCGCTGCTTCTACACAGAGAGAGAGAGAGGCCGCTGCTTCTACACAGAGAGAGAGAGAGGCCGCTGCTTCTACACAGAGAGAGAGGGAGGCCGCTGCTTCTACACAGAGAGAGAGAGAGAGGCCGCTGCTTCTACACAGAGAGAGAGAGAGGCCGCTGCTTCTACACAGAGAGAGAGAGAGGCCGCTGCTTCTACACAGAGAGAGAGAGAGGCCGCTGCTTCTACACAGAGAGAGAGGGAGGCCGCTGCTTCTACACAGAGAGAGAGAGAGAGAGAGGCCGCTGCTTCTACACAGAGAGAGAGGGGCTGCTGCTTCTACACAGAGAGTCCTTGCACATCTTTTTGTTTTGATGCACCTGACAATTCAGTTGGACTTTTTTATTTTTAAGCACTCCACCTTACAACCTAGATCTGCACTCCTACACTGGTCTTGTCCCCGCCCCCTTCTGTAGTTTTACACTTGTAATAGGTGGAGCTGCTAAGCCCCTCCTACAGCATGTAGTGGGCAGAACTGCTGGGCCCCTCCCACAGCTCTGCTTTCTGCACAGGCTATGTACAGCACATTGATGATGTCACTGCTGCTTTTACAACGTAATATCTGGGTTTGTAACGTCTTTTGGCTCACGCAGAGTGAATGTTTGTCCTTTGTGGCTATTGAGGAATATATTTAACCACTTCAGGTCCGCCCCATAGCAGTTTTACTGCTACCGGCCAGCACCTGTGCATATGATCACGTATACACTATATTACCAAAAGTATTGGGACGCCTGCCTTTACACACACATGAACTTTGTTGGCATCCCTGTCTTAGTCCGTAGGGTTCAATATTGGGTTGGCCCACCCTTTACAGCTATAACAGCTTCAACTCTTCTGGGAAGGCTGTCCACAAGGTTTAGGAGTGTGTTTATGGGAATGTTTGACCATTCTTCCAGAAAAGCATTTGTAATGTCAGGCTCTGATGTTGCACGAGAAGGCCTGACTCGCAGACTCTGCTCTAATTCATCCCAGAGGTATTCTATATGTTTGAGGTCAGGACTCTGTGCAGGACAGTCAAGTTCCACCACCTCAATCTCGTTCATCCATGTCTTAATGGACCTTGCTTTGTGCACGGATTCAAATCATTTGGTGGAGGGGGGATTATGGTGTGGGGTTGTTTCTCAGGGGTTGGGTTTGGCCCCTTAGTTCCAGTGAAGGGAACTCCTAAGGCATCAGCATACCAAGACATTTTGGACAATTTCATTCTCCCAACTTTGTGGGAGGAGTTTGGGGATGGCCCCTTCCTGATCCAACATGACTCCGCACCACTGCACAAAGCAAGCTCCATAAAGACATGGATGAGTGAGTTTGGGGTGGAGGAACTTGGTTGGCCTGCATAGAGTCCTGACCTCAACCTGATAGAACACCTTTGGGGTGAATTAGAGCAGAGACTGCAAGCCAGGCCTTCTTCTGAAACAATAGTCAAACATTCCCATAGACACTCCTAAACCTTGTGGACAGCCTTCCTAGAAGAGTTGAAGCTGTTATAGCTGCAAAGGTGGGCCAACTCAATATTGAACCCTACGGACTAATGCCTCATACACACGCAACGATTATTGGCCGGGAATTTTCGGCCAACGTCCGATCGGCCGATTGTCGGCTTGTTAGTATGATGCTTCCGACAACCGACTGCGACTTTTCGTCCGAACAAAATCTGGTGTGCATGCTATAAAATTTTTGTTGGCCGTCACCACAACGGCCGATTTTCCGTCAGTCAGTACAGATTTCGGCAGACAAACATCAGATGAGCAAGACTGGGCATGCTCAGAGAAGAAAAAACACACGGAAAGTAAACCATCACATGACATCCCTTCTGAAGTTGGTTGTTGTTGGCTGAGAAAATTCGTGTGCAGTCTAGAGCACATTTCAACCAACACAACAACACTGGACAAAAGACGGCCGATCGGTCGGCCAACAATCGTTGCGTGTGTACGAGGCTTAAGACTGGGATGCCAATTCTTTTTGTAATATAGTGTATATACGTGACAAGGCTCTTCCGGGTAAGAGGTGCGCATGCGGGCCGCTGGGGGCTCGCTCCCGCTGTGATCACACAGCGGGAGTCACCAAGGACTCTCTGTCGACTGGCACCCATTGATGATCTAGCAGGGAGGCAGAACGGTGATCTGTCAGTAGAATAGGCATGGATCCTGTGTTTCTGCAAAGCAGGGACTAGGATCCATGTCTTCCCCTAATAAAAGCACCTCCCAGTGCACAAACACTGGCTAGGCACACAGTTAACTCTTTGATTGCCCATGATGTTGACCCCTTTCAAGCCAGTGTCATCAGTACAGTGACAGTGCATATTTTTTCTAGCACTCATGTTTGTATTGGTGTCACTGGTCCCCAAAAAGTGTCAGCTAGTGTCAGAATGTCTGCCGCAATATCGCAGTCCCACTATAAGTTGATGATTGCCGCCATTACTAGTAAATAAATAATAAAAAATATTCCATAGTTTGTAGACGCTATAACTTTTTGCATAAACCAATTAATATACGCTTATTGGGATTTTTTTTACAAAAAAGATGTAGCAGAATACATATTGGCCTGAATTTATGAAGACATTTTTTATTATTATTTGATATGCTTTATAGCAGAAAGTAAAAAAAATATATATACAGTATCTCACAAAAGTGAGTACACCCCTCACATTTATGTAAATATTTTATTCTATCTTTTCATGTGACAACACTGAAGAAATTACACTTTGCTACAATGTAAAGTAGTGAGTGTACAGCTTGTATAACAGTGTAAATTTGCTGTCCCCTCAAAATAACTCAACACAGCCATTAATGTCTAAACCGCTGGCAACAAAAGTGAGTACACCCCTAAGTGAAAATGTCCAAATTTGGACCAAATAGCCATTTTCCCTCTCCGGTGTCACGTGACTCGTTAGTGTTACAAGGTCTCAGGTGTGAATGGGGAGCAGGAGTGTTAAATTTGGTGTTATCGCTCTCACTCTCTCATACTGGTCACTGGAAGTTCAACATGGCACCTCATGGCAAAGCACTCTCTGAGGATCTGAAAAAAAGAATTATTGCTCTACGTAAAGATGGCCTAGGTTACAATAAGATTGCCAAGACCCTGAAACTGAGCTGCAGCACGATGGCCAAAGCCATACAGCGGTTTACCAGGACAGGTTCCACTCAGAACAGGCCTCGCCATGGTCGACCAAAGAAGTTGAGTGCACGTGCTCAGCGTCATATCCAGAGGTTGTCTTTAAGAAATAGATGTAGGAGTGCTGTCAGTATTGCTGCAGAGGTTGAAGGGGTGGGGGGGTCAGCCTGTCAGTGCTCAGACCATACGCCACACACTGCATCAAATTGGTCTGCATGGCTGTCGTCCCAGAAGGAAGCCTCTTCTAAAGATGATGCTCAAGAAAGCCCGCAAACAGTTTGCTGAAGACAAGCAGACTAAGGACATGGATTACTGGAACCATGTCCTGTGGTCTGATGAGACCAAGATAAACTTATTTGGTTCAGATGGTGTCAAGCGTGTGTGGCGGCAACCAGGTGAGGAGTACAAAGACAAGTGTGTCTTGCCTACAGTCAAGTATGATGGTGGGAGTGTCATGGTCTGGGGCTGCATGAGTGCTGCCGGCACTGGGGAGCTACAGATCATTGAGGGAACCATGAATGCCAAAATGTACTGTGACATACTGAAGCAGAGCATGATCCCCTCTCTTCAGAGACTGGGCCGCAGGGCAGTATTCTAACATGATAACGACCCCAAACACCTCCAAGACGATCACTGTCTTGCTAAAGAAGCTGAGGGTAAAGTTGATGGACTGGCCAAGCATGTCTCCAGACCTAAACCCTATTGAGCATCTGTGGGACATCCTCAAACGGAAGGTGGAGGAGCGCAAGGTCTCTAACATCCACCAGCTCCGTGATGACATCATGGAGGAGTGGAAGAAGACTCCAGTGGCAACCTGTGAAGCTCTGGTGAACTCCATACCCAAGAGGGTTAAGGCAGCGCTGGAAAATAATGGTGGCCACACAAAATATTGACACTTTGGGCCCAATTTGGAGATTTTCCTTAGAGGTGTACTCACTTTTGTTGCCAGCAGTTTAGACATTAATGGCTGTGTGTTGAGTTATTTTGAGGGGACAGCAAATTTACACTGTTATACAAGCTGTACACTCACTACTTTACATTGTAGCAAAGTGTCATTTCTTCAGTGTTGTCACATGAAAAGATATAATAAAATATTTACAAAAATGTGAGGGGTGTACTCACTTTTGTGAGATACTGTATATATTTTTTTTTTTTCAAAATGTCAGTTTTTCTTTTTGTTCATATAGCAAAAAATAAACGCAGAGGTAAATACCACCAAAATAAATCTCTATTTGTGGGAAAAAGGGACATAAATAAAAATATATGTACAGTGTTGCATGACCGCACAATTGTCAGTTAAAGTAATGCAGTGCCGTATCGCAAAAAATGGCATGGTCATGAAGGTGGGGGTTAAATCTTCTGGATGTCAAGTGGTTATATGTCATAGAGTACGGAGCGGCAGGTAATGATTCCCCTCTTGTCTCTGGGGTAGGTACCACTTTGAAGATGTTGCCACCAGCAATGACGCCCAGGGAAAGGCGGAGATTATCAGCGTTGAGCCCCTCCCACTGGCACAACTCTCCCTCAGCAGCTGCTCCAGTGCCTGGGCGCTCACCGGACAGCAGCTTGTATCCAAATTCAACGAACAGGTAATTCCAACCATTTCCATTCCTCCGGTTCCGGGTTACACATTATACAGCTGAGTGCAAGTTCTCCAGATTCCTATCTTCACAATATGAAGCCATGGCTTCTTATGCCTCTTGGGTGACTTTGGCAGTGGGATTTGGTAAAATAATTTTCCACAGTCATCTTCCAGGACGGCATTATTGAGAGATAGGCTCCTCCCACCCAGCACAGGAAACGCAATCCATATTCATTTAAATACAGGAGAGAGACAGAGACTCTCAGTATTTTGTGTTCCTCGTCCAGATAGGATCACTTCAAGAGAAAACTGGGCCATGGGCCATGCTAGGTGGCATGAGCCTCCCGACCCTGGCCTTTCCTAAACTGGGGCAGTGTCCCTGAGGAGTGTAGCTGGGGAACTCGGGGGGGGGGGGAGAGCCCAGCCCAGCCCAGTACTTCTGGTATGCGGAGGGGATGGAGGGACCCCTCTCACTCTTGACTTAATGCCCTTTAGGGGGATCTACAGTGTGGAGGCTTACCCAGTTCCTGGAGGGTTGCAGAGGTTGCAGTTCCAGTGCAGGTTCCTTACACTCTTTTTGGACGGACGCCAGGTCAATGTCAAGGGGTTAACTGTATTGGAGAGGGAGGGGTTAAGTGTGTCCTAGGGGCGTGTTTCTAACTGTGATGGGACAGGTCTACTATTGTAAAAACAAAGCTCAACGGTTCTACATAGTAGAACCGTCTGATCTCCATTTTTACACAGGGGAGAATGACAGGCGGCTTGTTTACATAAGCCGCCCGCCTTTCTCCCGCTCTACCGACGATCGTAGTGTGACCGGCGGACATCGGGTCTGCTGGTCACACGCCCGGACTCCTCTGTGAACGAGCCGAGGCGGGCGCGCCACTCAGCGGGCGCACGCTCGCCCGCTATTGGCTCAAAACCCGGTGACAGGCGAGCGGCGTAGATCTACGTCACTCTGCCTGGCCGGGGCTGACTGCCGCAGTAAATGTACTGTGCACAGTCGGCAACTGGTTAAAGCCATCCTGGAAATCAAGTTAACAGGTAATAGCTTAGTTTTTAGCTCCATTCATCTGCTGAGGACATTCCTGTGGCATGGTTTATATATTGCAGGAGAAGGAGCGAGAATCCAAAGTACACTGCTGTGCAAAGGTTTTAGACAGGTGTGAAAAAATTCTGTAAATGAAGAATGCTTTTAGAATTAGAAGTGTTTAATAGGTTTAATTAATTAATCAATCAATCAACAATCAATGAACAGAAGATAAATCCAAATCAATATTAGGTGTGACCACCCTTTGCCTTCAAAACAGTATCAATTCTTCTACTGACACTTACAGTTGTTGAAGGAACTCGGCAGGTAGGTTGTTCCAAACATGTTGGAGAACTAACTACACATCTTCTCTGGATGTCGGCTGCCTCAAATCCTTCTGTCTCTTCATGTAATCCCAGACAGACTCCATGATGGTGAGATCAGGGCTCTGTGGGGGCCAAACCATCACTTGCAGGTCTCCTTGTTCTTCTTTACACTGGAGATAGTTTCTAATGAAATTGGCTGTATGTTTTTGTCCTGCTGCAGAATACATTTGGGGCCAATCACACGCTGGTATGGCATGATTGATAAGTATCTGCCTGTATTTCTGAGCATTGATCATGACCAAATCTCCAACGCCATTTGCAGAAATGTAGCCCCAAACTTGCAAGGAACCTCCATCATGCTTCACAGTTTGCCTGCAGACTATAATTATTGTACCGCTCTCCAGCCCTCTACCAACAAACTGCCTCCTGCTACAGCCAAATATTTCACATTTTGGCTCATCAGTCCAGAGCACCTGCTGCCATTTTTATGCAACCCAGTTCCTATGGTGTCCTGCATAGTTTAGTCGCTTAGCCTTGTTGCCATGTCGGAGGTATGGTAGCTTTTCAGCTGCAATTTTTCCATGAAGACCACCACTGGCGAAACTTCTCCGGACGGTAGATAGGTGTATCTGGGTCCCACTGGTTTCTGCTAGTTCTGTGCTGGTGGCACTGCTGGACATCTTCCGATGTGGAAGGGAAGTAAGTATGATGTGGCCTTCATCTGCTGCATTGTTTCCCTGGCCGATCACTGCGTCTATGGCCCTCAGCCTTGCCCGTTTCTTTGTGCTTCTTCAAAAGAGCTTGAACAACACATCTTGAAATCCCAGTCTGCTGGGAAATCTTTCCTTGGAGAGACCTTGCTGATTTAGTATACTTCCCCTGTGTCTTGTTGCTGTACTTAGTATTGCCATGGTGTATGACCTGTGACATGAAACTCTTCCACAACCTCACCTTAGTAGCAGAGTTTGGCTGTTCCTCACCCAGTTTAAGCCTTCCACACAGCTGTTTCTGTTTCAGGTAATGACTGTGTTTCAACCTACATATGAAATTGATGATCATTAGCTCCTGCTTGGTATAACTGGTTAATCATACACCTGACCCTAATCCTACAAATTCCCCAAGTGTAAGAATTGATGCTGGTTTGAAGCCAAAGGGGGGTCACACCAAATATTGATTTTAGATTTTTCTTCTGTTCGCTTGCTTTGCATTTTGTAAATTGATACAAATTAACAATTAAAATCTATATATTTTTGAAAGCATTCTTTCTTTTACAGCATTTCGTCACTCGTGCCTAAAACATTTGCACAGTACTGTAGAACAACTATAGCTCAGGATTGGTGTTTCCACAGGAAGCCAGGTCAACTCAGCAGTGTGCATTTTCTGCTGGGGTTACGCTATATACCTATGACTCACCTGGGACCACTACAACTCCCAGCATGCCATGTTTGCTTCTATACATTCAGTATGTCATGTACTATATTGTCCTGCTTGATAAATATGTATTACTGTTTGTTCTCTCTTCTCAGGCTCAGAACACGGTCCTCATATACATGGCTTTGTTCAGAATGCCACAATATTCTACAGACCTCCTGGTGACATTCAATGATCCTGTAGCTATAGAGTAAGTGACAGAGACAGAAGGGGGCTATGAGTCTGTCCTCCTCCTGCAGGGTGATACAGAGAGAAGGGGGCTATGAGTCTGTACTCCTCCTGCAGGGTGATACAGACAGAAGGGGGCTATGAGTCTGTACTCCTCCTGCAGGGTGATACAGACAGAAGGGGGCTATGAGTCTGTACTCCTCCTGCAGGGTGATACAGACAGAAGGGGGCTATGAGTCTGTCCTCCTCCTGCAGGGTGATACAGACAGAAGGGGGCTATGAGTCTGTACTCCTCCTGCAGGGTGATACAGACAGAAGGGGGCTATGAGTCTGTCTTCCTCCTGCAGAGTGATACAGACAGAAGGGGGCTATGAGACTGTCCTCCTCCTGCAGGGTGATACAGACAGAAGGGGGCTATGAGTCTGTCCTCCTCCTGCAGGGTGATACAGACAGAAGGGGGCTATGAGTCTGTCCTCCTCCTGCAGGGTGATACAGACAGAAGGGAGCTATGAGTCTGTCCTCCCCCTGCAGGGTGATACAGACAGGAGGGAGCTATGAGTCTGTCCTCCTCCTGCAGGGTGATACAGACAGAATGGAGCTATGAGTCTGTCCTCCTCCTGCAGGGTGATACAGACAGAAGGGGGGTATGAGGCTGTCCTCCTCCTGCAGGGTGATACAGACAGAAGGAAGCTATGAGTCTGTCCTCCTCCTGCAGGGTGATACAGACAGAAGGGAGCTATGAGTCTGTCCTCCTCCTGCAGGGTGATACAGACAGAAGGGAGCTATGAGTCTGTCCTCCTCCTGCAGGGTGATACAGACAGAAGGGGGCTATGAGTCTGTCCTCCTCCTGCAGGGTGATACAGACAGAAGGGGGCTATGAGTCTGTACTCCTCCTGCAGGATGATACAGACAGAAGGGAGCTAGGAGCCTGTCCTCCTCCTGCAGGGTGATACAGACAGAAGGGGGCTATGAGTCTGTCCTCCTCCTGCAGGGCGATACAGACAGAAGAGGCTATGAGACTGTCCTCCTCCTGCAGGGTGATACAGACAGAATGGAGCTATGAGTCTGTTCTCCTCCTGCAGGGTGATACAGACAGAAGGGGGGTATGAGGCTGTCCTCCTCCTGCAGGGTGATACAGACAGAAGGGGGCTATGAGTCTGTCCTCCTCCTGCAGGGCGATACAGACAGAAGAGGCTATGAGACTGTCCTCCTCCTGCAGGGTGATACAGACAGAATGGAGCTATGAGTCTGTTCTCCTCCTGCAGGGTGATACAGACAGAAGGGGGGTATGAGGCTGTCCTCCTCCTGCATGGTGATACAGACAGAAGGAAGCTATGAGTCTGTCCTCCTCCTGCAGGGTGATACAGACAGAAGGGAGCTATGAGTCTGTCCTCCTCCTGCAGGGTGATACAGACAGAAGGGAGCTATGAGTCTGTCCTCCTCCTGCAGGGTGATACAGACAGAAGGGGGCTATGAGTCTGTCCTCCTCCTGCAGGGTGATACAGACAGAAGGGGGCTATGAGTCTGTCCTGCTCCTGCAGGGTGACACAGACAGAAGGAAGCTATGAGTCTGTCCTCCTCCTGCAGGGTGATACAGACAGAAGGGAGCTATGAGTCTGTCCTCCTCCTGCAGGGTGATACAGACAGAAGGGAGCTATGAGTCTGTCCTCCTCCTGCAGGGTGATACAGACAGAAGGGAGCTACGAGTCTGTCCTCCTCCTGCAGGGTGATACAGACAGAAGGGGGCTATGAGTCTGTCCTCCTCCTGCAGGGTGATACAGACAGAAGGGGGCTATGAGTCTGTACTCCTCCTGCAGGATGATACAGACAGAAGGGAGCTAGGAGTCTGTCCTCCTCCTGCAGGGTGATACAGACAGAAGGGGGCTATGGGTCTGTCCTCCTCCTGCATGGTGATACAGACAGAAGGGAGCTATGAGTCTGTCCTCCTCCTGCAGGGTGATACAGACAGAAGGGGGCTATGAGTCTGTCCTCCTCCTGCAGGGTGATACAGACAGAAGGGAGCTATGAGTCTGTCCTCCCCCTGCAGGGTGATACAGACAGAAGGGAGCTATGAGTCTGTCCTCCTCCTGCAGGGCGATACAGACAGAAGGGGCTAGGAGTCTGTCCTCCTCCTGCAGGGTGATACAGACAGGAGGGAGCTATCAGTCTGTCCTCCTCCTGCAGGGTGATACAGACAGAAGGGGGCTATGAGTCTGTCCTCCTCCTGCAGGCTGATACAGACAGAAGGGGGCTATGAGTCTGTCCTCCTCCTGCAGGGTGATACAGACAGAAGGGGGCTATGAGTCTGTCCTCCTCCTGCAGGGTGATACAGACAGAAGGGGGTATGAGTCTGTCCTCCTCCTGCAGGGTGATACAGACAGGAGGGAGCTATGAGTCTGTCCTCCTCCTGCAGGGCGATACAGACAGAAGAGGCTATGAGACTGTCCTCCTCCTGCAGGGTGATACAGACAGAATGGAGCTATGAGTCTGTTCTCCTCCTGCAGGGTGATACAGACAGAAGGGGGGTATGAGGCTGTCCTCCTCCTGCATGGTGATACAGACAGAAGGAAGCTATGAGTCTGTCCTCCTCCTGCAGAGTGATACAGACAGAAGGGGGCTATGAGTCTGTCCTCCTCCTGCAGAGTGATACAGACAGAAGGGGGCTATGAGTCTGTCCTCCTCCTGCAGGGTGATACAGACAGAAGGGGGCTATGAGTCTGTCCTCCTCCTGCAGGGTGATACAGACAGAAGGGGGCTATGAGTCTGTCGTCCTCCTGCAGGGTGATACAGACAGAAGGAAGCTATGAGTCTGTACTCCTCCTGCAGGGTGATACAGAGAGAAGGGGGCTATGAGTCTGTACTCCTCCTGCAGGGTGATACAGACAGAAGGGGGCTATGAGTCTGTACTCCTCCTGCAGGGTGATACAGACAGAAGGGGGCTATGAGTCTGTCCTCCCCCTGCAGGGTGATACAGACAGGAGGGAGCTATGAGTCTGTCCTCCTCCTGCAGGGTGATATAGACAGAAGGGGGCTATGAGTCTGTCCTCCTCCTGCAGGGTGATACAGACAGAAGGGGGCTATGAGTCTGTCCTTTTCCTGCAGGGTGATACAGACAGAAGGGGGCTATGAGTCTGTCCTCCTCCTGCAGAGTGATACAGACAGAAGGGGGCTATGAGTCTGTCCTCCTCCTGCAGGGTGATACAGACAGAAGGGGGCTATGAGTCTGTCGTCCTCCTGCAGGGTGATACAGACAGAAGGGAGCTATGAGTCTGTCCTCCTCCTGCAGGATGATACAGACAGAAGGGGGGTATGAGTCTATCCTCCTCCTGCAGGGTAATACAGACAGAAGGGAGCTATGAGTCTGTCCTCCTCCTGCAGGGGGATACAGACAGAAGGGAGCTATGAGTCTGTCCTCCTCCTGCAGGGTGATACAGACAGAAGGGAGCTATGAGTCTGTCCTCCTCCTGCAGGGGGATACAGACAGAAGGGGGCTATGAGTCTGTCCTCCTCCTGCAGGGGGATACAGACAGAAGGGAGCTATGAGTCTGTCCTCCTCCTGCAGGGGGATACAGACAGAAGGGAGCTATGAGTCTGTCCTCCTCCTGCAGGATGATACAGACAGAAGGGGGGTATGAGTCTGTCCTCCTCCTGCAGGGTGATACAGACAGAAGGGGGCTATGAGTCTGTCCTCCTCCTGCAGGGTGATACAGACAGAAGGGAGCTATGAGTCTGTCCTCCTCCTGCAGGGTGATACAGACAGAAGGGGGCTATGAGTCTGTCGTCCTCCTGCAGGGTGATACAGACAGAAGGAAGCTATGAGTCTGTACTCCTCCTGCAGGGTGATACAGACAGAAGGGGGCTATGAGTCTGTACTCCTCCTGCAGGGTGATACAGACAGAAGGGGGCTATGAGTCTGTACTCCTCCTGCAGGGTGATACAGACAGAAGGGGGCTATGAGTCTGTCCTCCTCCTGTAGGGTGATACAGACAGAAGGGGGCTATGAGTCTGTACTCCTCCTGCAGGGTGATACAGACAGAAGGGGGCTATGAGTCTGTCCTCCTCCTGCTGGGTGATACAGACAGAAGGGGGCTATGAGTCTGTCCTCCTGCAGGGTGATACAGACAGAAGGGGCTATGAGTCTGTCCTCCTCCTGCAGGGTGATATAGACAGAAGGGAGCTATGAGTCTGTCCTCCTCCTGCAGGGTGATGTAGACAGAAGGGGGCTATGAGTCTGTCCTCCTCCTGCAGGGTGATACAGACAGAAGGGAGCTATGAGTCTGTCCTCCTCCTGCAGGGTGATACAGACAGAAGGGAGCTATGGGTCTGTCCTCCTCCTGCAGGGTGATACAGACAGAAGGGGGCTATGAGTCTGTCCTCCTCCTGCAGGGTGATACAGACAGAAGGGAGCTAGGAGTCTGTCCTCCTCCTGCAGGGTGATACAGACAGAAGGGGGCTAGGAGTCTGTCCTCCTCCTGCAGGGTGATACAGACAGGAGGGAGCTATGAGTCTGTCCTCCTCCTGCAGGGTGATACAGACAGAAGGGGGCTATGAGTCTGTCCTCCTCCTGCAGGGTGATACAGATAGAAGGGAGCTATGAGTCTGTCCTCCTCCTGCAGGGTGATACAGACAGAAGGGAGCTATGAGTCTGTCCTCCTCCTGCAGGGTGATACAGACAGAAGGGGGCTATGAGTCTGTCCTCCTCCTGCAGGGCGATACAGACAGAAGGGGCTATGAGTCTGTCCTCTTCCTGCAGGGTGATACAGACAGAATGGAGCTATGAGTCTGTTCTCCTCCTGCAGGGTGATACAGACAGAAGGGGGGTATGAGGCTGTCCTCCTGCAGGGTAATACAGACAGAAGGAAGCTATGAGTCTGTCCTCCTCCTGCAGGGTGATACAGACAGAAGGGAGCTATGAGTCTGTCCTCCTCCTGCAGGGTGATACAGACAGAAGGGAGCTATGAGTCTGTCCTCCTCCTGCAGGGTGATACAGACAGAAGGGAGCTAGGAGTCTGTCTTCCTCCTGCAGGGCGATACAGACCATAGACAGTACAATGCAGTGTACAGGTGGTACTCTCATTATTTCTCTTCTCCATCTTGTCTCCTCTCAGTCCGGCCAGCAGTAGTGCCTCTTCCGGATCTTTGAACGGCTCCTCTAATCTTTGGACACAGGAAGATTTCAACCGTCTCCTGTGCAGTTTCCATCTACACGATCCCGGCATCTTCGGCTGACTTAAAGGAGCTTCCTCCGGTGATGCTTCTTCTCTCTTCCCTAGTTAGAATGTCCCACCATTACCTAGGACTTTATCTCCGGATAGTTCTTTTGGCACTGCTACCTGCAGAACCTGGAAGGATCCTTCTTCATACTATGGAGACTTGGTGGACTTTTCTGTCTGGATGAGGAAAGACTGATTTTTCTATGAATGATTTGCATTGTATATGTTTGTTTTGCATGTAGCAAAATAAGGAATTAAACAGCTTCTGGTTGAGAGTTTTGAAAATTAGGCAAGGATCAGTGTGAAAAGGACCAGTCACAGCTGGGCATACATAAGAATCTGAGTATCTGTGTTCTATCAGAAGTATGATGGTACCTATGGAAAGTTTTACATTTGCCTCGTTATTTCTCTTTTCTCTTAGTGTGCATACCGGAGTCAATACCAGAGCCCTGTACTGAAGATGAATATAAATAAATACATGGCTGTGTTACTTTATGCACACTTCAAAGCTCAGAGACAACATAACTGAGGGTGACTCCGGAGCTGAGAGGCATTTGGGGTCCTGAAGTCAACTGCTTGACCTCCTGGTGTCTCCTGAACTCCTTAGTGTGCATAACAGTATCAATTAACAGAGCCAGGACGTAATGTAAATATATACTGTATATAAATTAGTGTTCCTTCATACTGTCATGAACACTCCGAAGCTGGGAGACAGCCAATGTAAGGATAACTCTGCAGCTGAGAGGCCCTTGAGGTCCAAATGCCCGACCTCATGTTGTCTCTAAAGAGTTTGCATAGAATATAAAAAAAAATATGTTTGTTACTTAACCACTTTACCACCGAAGGATTTTCCTGCTTAACGTCCAGGCCACTTTTTGCAACTTGGCACTGCGCGACTTTAACTGACAATTGCGCGGTCATGCAACGCCGTACAAAAACAAAATTTTCGTCCTTTTTTTCCCACAAACAGAGCTTTCTTTTGGTGGTATTTGATCACCTCTGCGCTCTTCATTTTTTGCGATATTAATAAAAAAAGAGTGAAAATTTTGCGAACAAAATTGACATTTTCTACTTTGACAGTTAAAAAATATCCAATATATTCAATTTTTGTTATATATTTAGGCCAAAATGTATTTCGCTACATGTCTTTGACAAAAAAATTCTCAATGAGCGTATTTTTAACCGCTTTAAGACCGGAAGATTTTACCCCATTCCTGACCAGGCTATTTTTTGCGATTCGGCACTGCGTTACTTTAACGGACAATTGCGCTGTAGTGCGACGCTGTACCCAAATTAAATTTATTTCCTTTTTTCCCCCACAAATAGAGCTTTCTTTTGGTGGTATTTGATTACCTCTGTGATTTTTTAATTTTTGAAAAAAAGAGCGACAATTTTGAAAAAAAAAAAACAATATTTTTCACATTCTGCTATATAACATTCCCAAAAAAAATTATAAATACATTTTTTTTACATTTTAGGCCAATTTGTTTTCTGCTACGTATTTTTGGTAAAAAAAATCACAATAAGCGTATTTTAATTGGTTTGCACAAAAGTTATCACGTTTACTAACTACGGGAAAGATTTGTAATCTTTATTGTTTATTTTTTTTTTTTTACTAGTAATGGCGGCGATCTGCAATTTTTTTTTTTTTTTTGCTGGACTGCGACATTGCGGCGGACAGATCGGACCTCTAACTGACATTTTTGACACTTTTAGGGGTACCAGTGACATTACTACAGTAATCAATGTTATAAATATCCACTGTTACTGTAATAATGACACTGGCAGGGAAGGGGTTAACTTTATTGGTGATCAAGGTGTTAAATGTATGCCTCGTGCTTACTGACGTGTGTGGGGGGAGGGGATTGTGTGACACAGACACAGATCGCAGGTTCAGCTATGCTGAATCCTGTAATCTGTCAAAGAGGAGATCCGCCCGCTTTGTTTACACAAGCGGGCGGATCTCCTCACTCGATCCCCGACGATTGGGGAGGAGCGGCGGTGATCGCCGCCTCTCCTCCCCTGGCC
This sequence comes from Pelophylax lessonae, assembly GCF_965119305.1. Classification (NCBI taxonomy): domain Eukaryota; kingdom Metazoa; phylum Chordata; class Amphibia; order Anura; family Ranidae; genus Pelophylax; species Pelophylax lessonae. Next base: position 634,169,394 of record NC_138771.1, on the reverse strand, counting down.
CGACTCCCGCTGTGTCTGAATACAGCGGGAGCGGGCCTCCGGCGGCGCGCGCGCCGCCAAGAGAGGGGAGAGTCTGATGACGTAGGTCTACGTTGCCAGACCTTAACGAGCCACTTTGCCGCAGTAGCAGCACAGTGAGCAGTGGTAAAGTGGTTAAATGGTAACTTCAGTTTCATGGGGGGAAAAAAAAAAAATCAAATAAATAATAATATAGTGTATACAATTGCAACACAAATATTATGATTGAATGTTATTAAAAATTACCTTTCCTTCTTCAATCTGCAGCTGTTGTAATTTTCTGAAAATCCAATACAATATGGCCGCCTGGAGGTGTTCTGTACACTGAATGTATACTGACCACACCCCCAGAAACATCATTTCCTGCTTGTGTGATTGGCTCACCAATTTCCCCAGAAGTCTGCACTAAGATACAAGTTACGCTTTAATACTGTTGAAGAAAGTGAGCCAAAAGAGTTCATAAATTTATTTTAGTACCAACATCCATATTGGAAAAAGGATCAAATGGGAGAGATAGAAGTCCTGTTCCCCAAGCCATGATCTCCAAAAATGGGGAAATGAAAAGGGAACCATATATAAGGACTTTTTCGGTACCTCCAAATATAATAGATAGGTGTAGATCTGAAACAATTAATTTAAAATATACAAATTGTATTGGACATACAATAATAGTTGAAATCCAATGAAAGAAAAACATACAGAACATAAGTTGACAAGCATATGGGATATATATTAATACATAGCGGAGTAAGACCAACTATTAGTCACTTGAACTCACATTCTACATTTTTACACCCTTAGAATGTGTATACATTATAGTCCTCCTGAGGAAGCGGATTGGTACCACGAAACATGTAGAGGAATAGATATCCCAAAGGATTCAGCACATTCTTGTTCTAGTGTATAAGAATTGACCAATAGTTGGTCTTACTCCGCTATGTCCTGGGGGACATGACTTCTATCTCTCCCATTTGATGCTTTAATACTGTTAACACTCCAGAGCTGGGAGGCAACATGTCTGAGGATGACTCGAGCTAAGAGCCCCCCCCCCCCCCAAGGTCTTACAGCTGCCTCTGTGTCTACTCCTGAAGGGCCATACACACTTTAAGATTTTCTGAAGACTTTTTCCTTCAGATTTACCTTTTCTATGTAGTGCAAGGGCCTGCCAGATTGCATACAAATTGAAAGTGTTTAGGTTTGACCTCATATTATATGGTTTTGGTAAATCTAAAGGAAAAAGTCTTCATAAAATCTTATAGTGTGTATGGCCCATGAGTTTATTATTTAACAGAGCCCTGTACTGAACATGAATGTAAATACACTATATTACCAAAAGTATTGGGACGCCTGCCTTTACATGCGAATTTGAATGGCATCCCAGTCTTAGTCCGTAGGGTTCAATATTGAGTTGGCCCACCCTTTGCAGCTATAACAGCTTCAACTCTTCTGGGAAGGCTGTCCATAAGGTTTAGGAGTGTGTCTATGGGAATGTTTGACCATTCTTCCAGAAGCGCATTTGTGTGGTCAGGCACTGATGTTGGACGAGAAGGCCTGGCTTGCAGTCTGCACTCTAATTTATCCCAAAGGTGTTCTATCGGGTTGAGGTCAGGACTCTGTGCAGGCCAGTCAAGTTCCTCCACCCCAAAATCACTCATCCATGTCTTTATGGACCTTGATTTGTGCACTGGTGTGCAGTCATGTTGGAACAGGAAGGGGCCATCTCCAAACTGTTCCCACAAATCTGGGAGAATGAAATTGTCCCAAATGTATTGGTTTGTGGACACCTTAAGAGTTCCCATAATGGAACTAAGTGGTCAAGACCTACCCCTGAAAAACAACCCCCCACCATAATCCCCCCTCCACCAAATGATTTGGACCAGTGCACAAAGCAAGGTCCATAAAGACATGGATGAGCGAGTTTGGGGTGGAGGAACTTGACTGGCCTGCACAGAGTCCTAACCTCAACCCGATAGAACACCTTTGGGATGAATTAAAGCGGAAACTGTGAGCCAGGCCTTCTCTCCAACATCAGTGCCTGACCTCACAAATGCGCTTCTGGAAGAATGGTCAAACATTCCCATAGACACACTCCTAAACCTTGTGGACATCCTTCCCAGAAGAGTTGAAGCTGTTATAGCTGCAAATGGTGGGCCAACTCAATATTGAACCCTACGGACTAAGACTGGGATGCCATTAAAGTTCATGTGTGTGTAAAGGCAGGCGTCCCAATACTTTTGGTAATATAGTGTATATGTGTGGCTGTGTTACTTTATTTCAGGGTTCCTCCTGAAGTTGCTAGGGGTTCCTTCTTAGGTTGCTAGGGGTCCCTTCTTAGGTTGCTAGGGGTTCCTCCTGAGGTTGCTAGGGGTTCCTCCTTAGGTTGCTAGGTGTTCCTCCTTAGGTTGCTAGGGGTTCCTCTTGAGGTTGCTAGGGGTTCCTCCTGAGGTTGCTAGGTGTTCCTCCTTAGGTTGCTAGGGGTTCCTCTTGAGGTTGCTAGGGGTTCCTCCTGAGGTTGCTAGGTGTTCCTCCTTAGGTTGCTAGGGGTTCCTCTTGAGGTTGCTAGGGGTTCCTCCTGAGGTTGCTAGGTGTTCCTCCTTAGGTTGCTAGGGGTTCCTCTTGAGGTTGCTAGGGGTTTCTCCTGAGGTTGCTAGGAGTTCCTTCTTAGGTTGCTAGGGGTCCCCTCCTGAGGTTGCTAGGTGTTCCTCCTTAGGTTGCTAGGGGTTCCTCCTGAGGTTGCTAGGGGTTCCTTGAGCAATGGGCAATTTCTACCTCTCAGATAAGTTCCCAATGACACCATTGCTCCTTTTAGCTCTCTGTAAGGGGGCAATGATGAGAAGAGTAAGGAGCATTCTTCCCACTGACTGTCACACTGATGTGTCATGAGTTGTAGACTTTTAATTCTTAGCAGGGGTTCCCCGAGACCAAAAATTTATTTCAAGGGTTCCTCTGTGATGAAAAGGCTGCTTTATACTATTGTGCACACTCTGGAGCTGAAAGATAACATATCTGAGGATGACTCTGGTGCTCAGAGGCATCAGAGGTCCGACAGCTGCTGCTGTATCAACTGCCCAGCCTCATGCTGTCTCTGAGCTCCTGAGTGTGTATAACAGTATCATCCTGTTGCACCATGGACACACACACTAAAAGACCATAGATACTAATGCTGCACTGTTGTGTGTGTGTGTATATATATATATACAACAGGTATGGCTGTTTTGTGCTGGGGCATATTCATTTGGCACCGCCCCCCCCCCCCAGCTTTGTGACCAAGATTTTACCGACCGCTCGGTAAAATCGTTGGCAGGAGTTGGCAGGATGGACTCCCAATGTGTCAGCCAATCGATGTGAGGTGCCCGCCTCCAGAGTAACAAATCCCTTAACCACTTCCCAACCACCCGTCACCTTTTTACTGCGGCAGGGTGGCTCTCCTTCGCAAACCGATGTAGATCTACGTCGGTCGCACGTGGGAAGCTAGGGGGCGAGTTATACGGCAGAATGTGAAAAACTTTTTTTTTTTTTTTTTCAGAATTGTCGCTCTTTTTTTGTTTATAGCATGAAATCACTGTCCTCCTTTTTCCACCTGTAGCTGCAGGAGGAAGATGGAGGAGATTGGTTCCTCTGTATGATGCCCCCGCCACTCCTCCTATCCAGTTCACTTGTGTTCTGCTCTCTCTGGGCCCCAGTGTGCCCCGTGGTCCCCCCACCGCCACCGTGCTCCCTCCCCTCTCCTGGTGGCTGCTGCAGGGGATGTGTCACAATAGAGAACCAGGAAGGGGTCGGTAAATATGTAATTTAACAGCTCCTTCCTTTTCTGAATGGACAGAGTCATAGTCAGTGACATTGTAAAAAAATAAATTAAAATGATAAAAAATAATGCAATTAAAATACCAAAAAATAAAAACTACTGACACCAGTGGGAGAACTTCCAGGATCACAAAGGTCACACTTGCGACCGGGCCCTGGCATTCCACCACCGTGGGGAGGCCCCAAGATGGCAGGAAGGGGGCCCACTGCACAACTTGTGAAAGGGTCCAGCTGCGGGACAGTAATAAAGGTCCCTGCAACAAGAGTAAAGGGCCCCAGGATCAGTGGGAAGAGCCCCAGGCTTGAAGGGAAGGGCCCCAGGCTTGAAGGGAAGGTCCAGGGGCCCCTTCATGGTTTCTTGCACCGGGGCCCTGAAGGTTCTAGTTACGCCTCTGATATAAAGGTATGGGAGAATTTGCCTTCTGTATGAGGAGAGGAGAACTACACTTCCCAGATTTTATGGCTGTGTTATGTGGTGGTGCTGTGCACACTCTGGAGCTGGGAGACACTAGGGTTGATTTACTAAAACTGGAGAGTGTAAAATCTGGTGTAGCTCTGCAAAGAAACCAATCAGCTTCTAGCTTTTATTGTCAAAGCTTAATTGAGCAAGCTGAAGTTAGAAGCTGATTGGCTGCCATGCACAGCTGCAGCAGATTCTGTGCTCTCCAGTTTTAGTAAATTGCGTATTATCTGCATTAGCTCCAGGAGCTGACAGAGGAACAAACATCAGAAGGAATTGGGCTTCTCTTCCTGACCTTTCATTAGAGCAACAGAGAAAGAATGCAAATCTGTTATAAATCTGCAGAATTTTAGTCATTTTAAGTGAATGTCACCTGAATGTTTCTCAGGACGTAACCGTGCTGAGGAGCGGAACCTTGTGGGCGCATCCATGGATCTGATCCCCACAATACTGGGGACTGTTCCTATTCTGTATGTATGGACTCTGCACAGTACCACTTCCCTCGTCCTGTATGCCAGGTATAATTCTCAGTATCTGTTCCTATTCTGTATGTATGGACCCTGCACAGTACCACTTCTCTTGTCCTGTATGCCAGGTATAATTCTCAGTATCTGTTCCTATTCTGTATGTATGGACCCTGCACAGTACCACTTCTCTTGTCCTGTATGCCAGGTATAATTCTCAGTATCTGTTCCTATTCTGTATGTATGGACTCTGCTCAGTAGCACTCCTTTTATTTATGGGGCATTTGTGACACCTAGTGGCAGGCAGCATGTATGACAATAAGTATAACAAGGGGCAGACAAATGATACATAAAATGTAATGAGGTTTTCACTCTACAGAATAATGGAGGATGTGAGAACTGATCATTGGATTTTGGCACACAGGTGGCAGTGCCAGCACAGAGAAGTCCTCTACATAAGAACAGTAGGAGTGCCCTTCCTCCTGAACTGTGACTTCCTCTCTGCTAACTTCATCACCTCTCACATTCAGACATCCAGGACAGGTTTGAATCCGATTGTTGTCTGTGAAAAATCCTAGTACTGGCAATTTTTTACAAACATTTTTTGGTAAATGGGGAAGCAAGGAGAGTGTCCAGCACCTCTGGCAGGTGTGTTTTAACGTTAGATGTGCTCCGGGTTCACTGGCAGGTGTGCTCCAGCAACAGGTATGGTCCAGTATCAAGTGTGCTCCGGGGTCACTGGCAGGTGTGCTCAAGTATCAGTTGTGCTCCGGGGTCACTGGCAGCTGTGCTCAAGTATCAGTTGTGCTCCGGGGTCACTGGCAGCTGTGCTCCAGTATCAGGTGTGCCACAGAGTCACTGGCAGGTGTGCTCCAGTATCAGGTGTGCCCCAGAGTCACTGGTAGGTGTGTTCCGGAGTCACTAGCCGGTGTACTCCAGAATAACTGGCAGGTGTGCTCCAGAGTCACTAGCAGATGTTCTCCAGAGTCACTGGCAGGTGTTTTCCAGTATCAGGTGGGCTCCAGAGTTACTGGCAGGTGTGCTCCAGTATCAGGTGTGCCCCAGAGTCACTGGTAGGTGTGCTCCAGAGTAACTGGCAGGTGTGCTCCAGTATCAGGTGTGCTCCAGTATTAGGTGTGCTCCAGAGTCACTGGCAGGTGTGCTCCAGTATCAGGTGTGCTGCAGTATCAGATGTCCTCCAGAGTCACTAGCAAGTGTGCTGCTCAAGTATCAGTTGTGCTCCAGAGGAACTGGCAGGTGTGCTACAGTAAAAGGTTTGCTTCAGTATCAGTTGTGCTCTGGTGTCACTCGCAGGTGTATTCTGTTATCATGTGTGCTTCAGTATCAGATGTGCTCTGGCGCCACTGCCAGGTCTGCTCCAGTATCAGGTGTGCTCTAGAGTCACTGGCAGATGTGCTCCAGTATCAGGTGTGCTCCAGAGTCACTGGTAGTTGTGTTCCAGAGTCACTAGCAGGTGTACTCCAGAATAACTGGCAGGTGTGCTCCAGAGTCACTGGTAGGTGTGCTACAGAGTCACTAGCAGATGTGCTCCAGAGTCACTGGCAGGTGTTTTCCAGTATCAGGTGGGCTTCAGAGTAACTGGCAGGTGTGCTCCAGTATCATTTGTTCTCTGGTGTCACTGGCAAGTGTGCTCCAGTATCAGGTGTGCTCTGGCTTTACTGGCAGGTGTGCTACAGTATCAGGTGTGCTCCAGTATCAGGTGTGCTCCAGTATCAGGTGTGCTCTAGCATCATGTCTGCTCTAGTCAGTCACTGGAAGGTATGTTCCAGCATTAGATGTGCTTCACCATCACTAGCGGATGTACTCCACAGCAAGGTGTGCTCCATCATCCCTGTCAGGTGTGTTGCAGTATCAGGTGTGCTGCAGGGTCACTGGAAGGTGTGTTCCAACATTAGTTCTGCTCTGTCACTCCTTTTGGTCTGAAGTAAACCTTTTTTTTAAACCTCTATATTACTGCATTTGATATTTTGAACAGCCAATATTGAGGTCAAAAAGGGCACTTTGTGGTTTAGCCAATTCATTTCTGCATATTAGGCCTCTGTGGGTCATGTAACCGGGGCTGTGGCAGGGATGCGTCCTTTGCCTACATACTGTGTGCAAAAAGTTGCCCCCACCCCCTTCATTATTTTAGAAAGTTAGGAGGTATTCCCAGTTGGCACCAAAAGTGCATTACATTACGACTCATTTCAGCTGACAGTTACCCCATATATAGGCGGAACATACCATGAGGGCTGAATTAGGAGGCAGGTATCAGGTGTTGATAAAGTCTTTTATGGTAGTGGGTTGACGTAAATGTAGTGCCAGGTCTGGAGCAATAAAGGTAAGAAGAAGCAGAAAGTGGAAGATGGAGCGTGAGAGATCAAGACCAAAGTAAGGTCAGGTTAGGGCAGGTGACCAGTTGGGTTAGGCGCCCCACTGGACTGGTAGTTATGCACATCATGCTCTGAGGAAGAGGGTTCCCCCTGGAAACACGTCAGCCTAGCTCAGTGATGGTGAACCTTGGCACCCCAGATGTTTTGGAACTACATTTCCCATGATGCTCAACTACTCTGCAGAGTGCATGAGCATCATGGGAAATGTAGTTCCAAAACATCTGGAGTGCCAAGGTTCGCCATCACTTGGGCCCTAGCCATTATGGATTCCATATGGTCTCCCTGCAGCATTGGAGTAGTCTAACTGTCTTTTTGTCATTTGTGAGTAGTATGTACGATTTTTTTAACTTTCAATAAATGTTTCAATGGAATTGCACGAGGTCGGTGCGCCCTTCTCTTGTTTTAGTTGTTTTGTAGCTATGCTCATCAACCATGATCTCCCCATAGGAATGTCCCTACTGCTGAAGTTCATAGCAGTAATAAGGGCTGCCCAAACACTCCGAGCATCTGCCACAACCTTTCCCAACCTTGGAGGAATCCGTGAATTAATTTTCCAGTCTCAAGGAACACCTGCTAATAATTGCTATGCCTGTAACGTCAGTGGGGACAATGCCCTTTGGTCACTGGAAAAAATATCTCTTCAGGGCTTGTTTACACTTGCTTCAAAGTTTGGCATTGGACGCGCTTTTTTAAAGCACTCTGCATGCCAATCAGAGTGCCTGTTACTAAATAAAATGGTTACTTGACAGTCCTGTTTACATTTTGTGTTTGCCTTGCTTGAAAAATTATTTTCTTGCTTTCTTGATACTTCAAAGCCTCCATAGAAGTCTGAGACAACGCTCGCTAACAGCACCTGCAGCTTTTGAGAGGCTTTTATTTAGCTTTAGCTTCACTTTGTTTTGGAGGTATTGCTGCTATGAGATATCCCAGGATGCACCGGGAAAACCAACAAGGTAACTGGAAACATGTATACAGTCGATTCTGGAAGTGTTTGGGGCAGACGTCACATTTAGTGTGCAGCAAGGAGCAGCAGGAAAGTGACCGGGGTCCAGATTGGAGTAGAGCAACTTACAGACAGCACACATGGTGCGAAACATAGGAATGCTATTGCGGAAGGTGAGCGGGGGCTGGAGATAGAGGACTGAGCGGTGGAAGATCAGCAGAGCTGGGAGACCAGAGCAGGAGAAGTTAGCAATGTCACACATGGTGCACAGCATGAGGTGAGCGGGGACCAGAGGGAGAGGAGAATCAGCCAACCAGAGGATCAGCAGAGCTGGGGGTTACTACTGAGTAATGGAAATGCAAAGCTGGTGGTTGCTACTGAGTGGGGATCTGCTGAACAAGGGAATAAATGAGCTGGGGATCTGCTGAGCAGGGGTACTAATGAGCTGGGGATCTGCTGAACAGAGGTACTAATGAGCTGGGGATCTCTTGCTTTGGGGTTCTTCTGAGCTGGGGGTTCTACTGGGCCCTTTTAACACAAATCGAAAATCAACACACACACAAGGCATTTGCCAAGCTTCAAAAAAGCATATTAAAACATTAGGCACTGTAATGGGTGTTGAAGTCCAAGCAAGTATAAAGGTGCCCTTACAGAGAAATGATTGCTGTCAGTGATTACTTAGCTGAGAGGCAGAAATTGCTTGTTGCTCAGGGAACCTAAGAAGCCTAAGCACAGGGGTGCTCAACCTGTGGCCCTTCAGCTGTTGCGGAACTACAAGTTCCATGGGGCATTGCAAGACTGACAGTTACAAGCATGACTCCCAAAGCCAGAGGCATGATGGGACTTGTAGTTCTGCAACAGCTGGAGGGCCCCGGGTTGAGCACTCATACCCCTAGCACCTCTGGGGGATCCCTGACTGAGAACGCCTGATCTTTCATGAATCTGAGCCACAAGTTCCTCCAGGAGCATCCATTGGTTAACTAACCTCTGCTGCCCAACCCCTTGCTGCCTGGGAATTAGCGCCCTACCTTTGCGACTTAAAAATTGAAAGATTGGGAAAATCAGTGCGTGATCCTGGTAATATACATGTAGCACTACAGTACTCATTTGGGAGCTGCTTGAAGCGGATTCCCCTGGGTTACCCATAGCAATGACTTATAGATCTTTTGTACTTTAAAGGTTTGGCTCAGCCAGAAAACAGTCCAGGGGATTTGGTTTTTTGTATTTTTTTTTGTAGAACTTTGGATAGGAGAAGGGATGAGTGGGATACTCCAACTGAATGAACTATGCACAACTTAAAGACTTCTAGCTATGTTGAGTGCGGCAAGGCCGCTGCTTCACCTTGCCACTGAAATGAAGGATTTGAAAGGCAAACTATGTAGTAGAATACTTTTCAGGGCCCCACTTGGCACCCCCTATACTCTTACTCTTCAGGGTTCTAGTTGGCACCCCCTTTACTCTTGCTAACTGTGTGAGCTGACCTTCTATCCTCTGACTTCTCTGGAGTGGTCCCCCTTCCTGGGCAGACCATTTGGCAAGCCCCCTGGTACTCAGGGACACTGTTTTTCCCATTTGACTCTGCCTGCAGCTCCACCGTCAGCTTTCCAGGACCCTCAAGGTTCAGCTCCACACCTGGCTCACCAGAACGACTGCCTGTGACCACCTTCCTCAGACTGCAGGAGGAGAGACAGCCGTCACCCTCCTCCTGGGATTCTGCTTCCCGCCAAAGACGCCCTGTCACATGTGCCCTTGGCTTTTATGGTCAATCTCAGGATGCACTGCAGTGGTGCCTTCCCACTGGGACTGCCACAAAAGCTTGTTTGCCACTGGCCAGGTTTCCTCCACTGTCCAACAGGCTCCCTTATTAGATACAGTGGGGACACTCCCTCATACCAAATGAATCACACATGCAACAGGCATACAAACAGATCAGGCTCCCCTGATAAGAAGATGGAGCATAACAATGCTTTTAACCTATCTAGGAGGGTGCTACACAGTGGCGGCCTGTGCATAGGGGGCACCAGGGCGCCGCCCCCCCTAAAAAAAAGAAAAATAAATTTACAAAAAGAGCAAAAAAAAAATTGCGTTCGCCGGCCTATGTGGAGGCTGTGGGGGGGGGGGGGGGGGGGGTGGTGTTTACGACCCAGAAGAGGCGCCGATTGGCTGCCTTCTGGGGGCGTAACCTGGGCGCAGGGCACAGCGCTAGGACACCCCCACTTTCGTGATATCCTGGCTGTGATTGGTCCAGTCTCCAGCCTGGACCAATTCATCATCCAGGACATCCCGCTGACGTCGCAATGGGGGCGGTGCCGGTGCGTGCATCAGTCACTCACCGTCACCGCCGCTCAGCTTCCCGCCGGTTCCCGCCGCAGAGAAGAGGAGAGGCCGAGACGAGGGAGAAGCCGCTCACCTTCCCGCCGCCGCAGAAGAGGACGAGGTATCGAGGAGGGGAGAAGCCACCGCCGGGAGCCGAGCCGCCGCCAGGTAAGTGCATTGGATTGAAGGGAGCACGCACGCTGGTCTCTGCATTGATTGGGGGACAATGCTGTGGGCACTCTGCAATCATTGGGGTACAATGCTGTGGGCACTCTGCAATCATTGGGGTACAATGCCGTGGGCACTATGCAATCATTGGGGTACAATGCTGTGGCACTCTGCAATCATTGGGGGACAATGCTGTGGCACTCTGCAATCATTGGGGTACAATGCTGTGGCACTCTGCAATCATTGGGGGACAATGCTGTGGCACTCTGCAATCATTGGGGTACAATGCTGTGGGCACTCTGCAATCATTGGGGGACAATGCTGTGGCGCTCTGCAGTGATTGGGGCAATGCTGTGGGCACTCTGCAATCATTGGGGACAATGCTGTGGCACTCTGCAATCATTGGGGGACAATGCTGTGGCACTCTGCAATCATTGGGGGACAATGCTGTGGGCACTCTGCAATCATTGGGGTACAATGCTGTGGCACTCTGCAATCATTGGGGGACAATGCTGTGGGCACTCTGCAATCATTGGGGGGCAATGCTGTGGGCACTCTGCAATCACTGGGGACAATACTGTGGCACTCTGCAATCATTGGGGTACAATGCTGTGGCACTCTGCAACCATTGGGGTACAATGCTGTGGGCACTCTGCAATCATTGGGGTACAATGCTGTGGCACTCTGCAACCATTGGGGTACAATGCTGTGGGCACTCTGCAATCATTGGGGTACAATGCTGTGGCACTCTGCAATCATTGGGGGACAATGCTGTGGTACTCTGCAATCATTGGGGGACAATGCTGTGGGCACTCTGCCATCATTGGGGACAATGCTGTGGCACTCTGCAATCATTGGGGGACAATGCTGTGGGCACTCTGCAATCATTGGGAACAATGCTGTGGCACTCTGCAATCATTGGGAACAATGCTGTGGCACTCTGCAATCATTGGGGGACAATGCTGTGGCACTCTGCAATCATTGGGGATAATGCTGTGGCGCTCTGCAATCATTGGGGACAATGCTGTGGCGCTCTGCAGTGATTGGGGACAATGCTGTGGCGCTCTGCAGTGATTGGGGACAATGCTGTGGCGCTCTGCAGTGATTGGGGACAATGCTGTGGCGCTCTGCATTGAAAGGGGCTCGCACGCTGAACTCTGCATTGATGGGGGCACGGAACAGTGTTCATTGCATTGAAGGGGGCACTCACGCTGAACTCTGCATTGTGGGGGCACAGCACAGTGTTCATTGCATTGAAGGGGGCACAGCACAGTGTTTATTGCATTGAAGGGGGCACAGCACATTGTTCATTGCATTGAAGGGGGCACAGCACAGTTGCATTGAAGGGGGCATGCACACTGAACTCTGCATTGTGGGGGCACAGCACAGTGTTCATTGCATTGAAGGGGGCACAGCACAGTGTTTATTGCATTGAAGGGGGCACAGCACAGTGTTTATTGCATTGAAGGGGGCACAGCACAGTGTTCATTGCATTGAAGGGGGCACAGCACAATATTCATTGCATTGAAGGGGGCACGCACGCTGCTCTCTGCATTAAAGGGGGCATGTACGCTGGTCTCTGCATTGAAAGGGGGCATATACCATCTCCTGTACCATGACCTGTGACATGCCTATACCATATCTGTGCCATGCCTATACCATATCTGTGCCATGCCTATACCATCTCCTGTACCATCACCTGTGCCATGCCTGTACCATCACCTATGCCATGCCTATACCATCACCTGTGCCATGCCTGTACCATGACTTCAAAGTCACGCAATTTTTTACTGCGTTTTTTGACGCAAAGCAATACCTATTACATTTTTCTTTTTGCGCCCCCCCCAAAAATTTTGAGCACCAGCCGCCACTTGTGCTACATACATAATAGAGGAGCTTGAGGTGAAGTTCGTAAGGGGGTCCCTGTCAAGGTTACCATGAGGACTAACTTTATGTCAGGACCACCAGATGTGCAGCATGGTACCCCCAGGCTCCCCACATCGCCAGCACTGATCAGGGATCAAGAAGAAGACCGTATGGATTGGCACCTGGGATGGTCCTGGAGATCTTCGCATGTTCCAGCCCTGTGTGGTTAAAGGACAAATCCACTTTAATGCACATAAAACACCGCATCCTCCAGAGGCCGAGAAATCTCAAGCAAACCCATTCGTTTTCTTGAGATTTCTCAGTGCGTTGTTTAAGATGCAAAGGTGTGAGAGAGGCCTGGGATTGGTTGGGTGACATCACACATGGTATGGCTTCACTCACTCTGACAGCTAGGACTGAACTCTGATTTCCCCCTTCCCGTTATCTGCAAGTCACTATTCTGGAGGGTCTGCACTTCATCAACCTGGGGGGTCCTAATGCTGAACCTAAAGTGCCCCCCCACCCCTCTGCCCTGATCCTCACCACCCCACCCCTCTTCCCTGATCCTCACCACCCCACCCCACCCCACGCTCTCTCTGTATGTTCAAAGTGAACCTGTCCATATCAGCTAAGCTTTGGAGGAACATATGAGAGGGTCCCGTGTTTGGAAGACTGCGTTGCCCCGCATGCAAAAATGCAACAGAAGCAGCACTAAAGCAATGTCTCCTACTGAGTTCTGTGCCCTGCCACACAATCTTGGTGACGCGTCTGATTTTTGGGGCGTTTCATTTTCAACGGGACGCCTTAAAAAGTAGAACTGAAGGCAAAAGTTTTTTCGTTTTGGGTAGAGTAAAGGAGGGTTATACCTTCTCTCAGTTTTCGGCATCTGTGTCCCATTGGGGAGATTTCCCCCTCACTTCCTGTCCCATTGCCAAACAGGAAGTAAGAGGAAATCCCTCCAAAGTGGTCACCAGAACTAGTGTCCCCATTGGAAGATTTCCCCCTCTATTCCTTTTCTGTTGGGATTTTCCTTCAGTGATAACAGTAAACAGGAGAAATAGAGAGGGTGAATCTCCCCAACAGGGGCACAGGCAGCAAGAAAAACCCGTCAGGGGGTCTAATCCATCCTCACTTTTTAACCCCTTCATGCCGACAGAATGCAAATAGGCGGCCTTGGCTTCAGGGGGTTGTACCGGAGTGATGCCTGCAGCTGCGGGCATTGCCAGGACAAGGTCATTTAGAGCCCAGGGCAAACATGCCAAACTGCACCCCCCCCCCAGATATGTGATCATTATGTGTCATAACCCCCCCCCCCCCACAAAAACACTGAGCACTAATCTGCATGCTTACCCCCTAAGCATAACCCCCCCCCCCCAATCCCACTACAAATCCCTCCCTGCTGAAATACCCCCTCTCAGCACAAATCTTTGCCTCCCTATCCTCCAAATCCCCCTAGCTCAAATACCCCCCCCCCCTCAAAAAAATTCCCCCTCTCCTAACACAAGCCCTCTACCCCTAAAATGTCCCCTCCTAGTACACTTCCCCCCCCCCTCACATTTTAAATCCCCTCTCCTAGCACAAAATTCCCCACTTCTTCACAAATTTTCTCCCCCCCATCCCCCCTTCCAACACAAATTCTCCTAAATCACAACTCTTAGCACTCCCTCCCCCAAATTTCCCCTTCTAGAATAATACTTACCCTTTGCCACCCCAAATTACCCCTTCCAACACAAATCTCCTCCCCCCCAATCTCCTTGTGGCGCCCCCCCCCCCCACCACCACACATGATACCACAGTGCCCAGGACAGCCGGCCCTCCTTCCCACTCCTTGTCCCGGCCCTGGCTGCCGGCACCACTTCCGTACCGCAGTTTAGAGCCGACGGTTGGCTTTCTTGTAATGACAGCCGATGTAGCTAATCAGCCGCTTAGCTGTTATTTACAAGCCGTCTTCTGCGGCTCGCCTGGGTCTCCTGTCCCACCGGGAGACTCGAGCCACCAGGCACGTCTGCCGGCTGACCGAAGACCCGAACAAAGCCGGATTTGGCTCTGATCGGTTCTCTGATGTAAAAACCTGGAAGCGATGTCACTTCCGGGTACTGGAGCCTTAAAGGCGCCAGATTTATAAAAAAAATGATAGTATTCAAAACAGCCAAACTTGACATTTGAATACATTGAAGTGCAGTGGAGAGACTTGTGGTCTTTTAGACCCCCGATCCCTCCATAAAGAGTACCTGTCACTGCCGATTACTGTCACATGGGATATTTACATTCCTTGTGACAGCAATAAAAGAAAATTTTTTTAAAAAAAAAAAAAGGGACAGTGTAAAAATAAAATAAAATAAATAAGAAAAAAAATTTAAAGTGTCCCATCCCTCCGTGCTTGCGCCCAGAAGCGAACGCATACGTAAGTCACGCCTGCATATGTAAACAGTGTTCTGATAGCTGCCATAACCCCGGTATTTTTTTTACATGGCGGGGGCGGTCCTCTTTCATATAAAAGTGGTTCCAGCGGCGGATTATGTTTTTGTTTCCGGAGTTCAGCTGGAATTCAGTTGTGGCCGTAGGGGCACCCGCCCGCCTCACCAGTTGGAGAATTGTCTATGATAAGCCTGATTTTATTCCTACTTTTGTGAGTTTAACACTGTTATGTGATTTTTTATAATAAATGGTTATTTATGGTAATGCGCTGCGCGTTGGCGCCCCCTTGTGTACATTTTTGGCAGTGTTTGGAGTTCAGTTGTGTGCAATATGCAGCACCTTAAGCTGGATACACACTATACAATTCTCTTTAGATTTTTTTCCTTTAGATTTTCCAAAACCTTATAATATGAGGTCAGACCTAAACACTTTCTGCTTGTATGCAATCAGGCCGGCCCTTGCACTACATAGTTAAAAGTAAATCTAAAGGAAATTGAACAACAAAAGTTGTATAGTGTGTATCCAGCTTTAGAAAATGTAGTGTTGTCTGGCCGCCTGCCGACCACCTTACATAGGAGTACAGCAGCAGAGCGGCAGTCCTTCGCAGGATCATGTGTCTAATATGTGTCCAGGATCTTCAGAGTAGGGAGCGCGGGGACGCACATCGCCCGCCAGCCCTGGCTGTGCTGTGACCAATCAGTGGGTGTCGGCCAATAATTGCCCAATGTGATCGGCTGATTGGCGAAGAGGATGACAGGACAGAGCTCTGAGTGTAACCGACACAAAGCTCAGCTCTGACAGCGGGGATGCAAAGCAAGGAAAAAAAGCCGGCACATCATTCAGGGCCAGTTCACACCACATGCAGTCCTGTGCGTTTTTTTTCCTGCATTAAAAACGCATGGAAAGTAGGTTATATGGTTTTCAATGGCATAGTTCACACCAGTGATTGCAGTTCCAAAAACAAAAAGTAGAACATGCTGCATTTTTTTGCACTGTACTGTACTGGAAAGTAGTAAAACGCATCAAAAACGCACTGGAACACATCGAACGCACAAAAAACGCACTGGAACACAAATGTCCTTGTTTAAGGTGAAGAAAAAAAAAAAAGGGGGGAAAAAAAAAAGTAGAACATGCTGCATTTTTTTTGCACTGGACTGTACTGAAAAGTAGTAAAACGCATCAAAAACGCACTGGAACACATCTAACGCACCAAAATCGCACTGGAACACATCTAACGCACCAAAAATGCACTGGAACACATCTAACGCACCAAAAAACGCGCTGGAACACATCTAACACACCAAAAATGCACTGGAACGCACATGTCCTTGTTTAAGGTGAAGAAAAAAAAAGGGGGGGGGGAAATGCACTGGAACGCATCAAAAATGCCCTGGAGTGCATCAAAAATGTGTCACAAACACGCATGCAAAAAATCATCCGGAACTCACCAGGACTGCGTTTCTATAGTGTAAACTGGCCCTTATGGTGAATAAAAAAAGAGGGGGAAAAGAATGCACGGAACACATCAAAAATGCACCAGAATGCATCAAAAACGCAGCGGAACGTGTCAAAAATGCACCTGCAAAAAAGCATCCGGAACGCATCCGGACTGTGTTTCTATGGTGTAAATTGGCCCTTAACCACTTAACGACCGCCCGTTGGTGTTTTACTGCGGCAGGGCGACCCTCCTGCACAAACAGACGTAGCTCTACGTTGGTCGCCCACCTGAAGCTAGGGGGCAAGCGCATGTCGCCTCCACTCGTCAGCGGTGACTCGGATGTATGGGGCAGGTGGCTCCAATTGCCGCGTGACACCCACGATCGTTCTCCGCTGAGAGAGAAGGACGGTCAGCTGTTGTAAACACATCCAACCGTTCTTCTCCCTGCAATGATCACAGAGCGCCTGTGATCCTTCTATATAGGATCACAAGTCTCTATGGTCATTTCGCAAGCCACCCCCCCCCCCCCCACAGTTAGAATCACTCCCCTAGGCTCACATCTAACCCCTTGATCACCCACAGTGTTAACCCCTTCCCTGCCAGTGTCATCATTACAGTAACAGCGCATATTTCTAGCACTGATTACTGTAGTAATGTCACTGGTACCCCCAAAAGTGTAAAAAATGTCAGTAAGGGGTCCGATCTGTCCGCCGCAATGTCGCAGTCCCGCTAAAAATCCCAGATCGCCGCCATTACTAGTAAAATAAATAAATAAATAAAAATGACAGAAATCTTTCCCCTAGTCTGTTGCGCGAACCAATCAAAATACGATTACTTGGATTTTTTTTTTTTTTACCAAAAATATGTAGCAGAATACAAATTGGCCTAAAATGATTTAAAAATTAGATTTTTAATTTTTTTTTTTTTCTTATTGGGAATGTTATATAGAAGAAAGTAAAAAATATTGTTTTTTTTCTTGTTTTTGTTTTTTCAGAATTGTCGCTTTTTTTTTGTTTAGAGTGCAAAAAAAATAAAAATGGCAGAGGTGATCAAATACCACCAAAAGAAAGCTCTATTTGTGGGGAAAAGAGGACATTAATTTATTTTTTTGGGTACAGCGTCGCACGACCGCACAATTGTCCGTTAAAGTAACACAGTGCCGAATCACAAAAAATGGCCTGGTTATGAAGGGAGCGGAAGAGGTTAAAGCTTTGGTTTTTTTTTTGGGGGTTTCGTTTTGTTTTAAATAACAAACATTAGAAACATGTTATACCTTATCAGCAGATTGAACAATATAATAGGCACACATACACAAAAAAAGTTGCTTTCAAATCTTGCAAGGCTACTTAACCACTTAAGCCCCGGAGGATTTGGCTGCTAAAAGACCAGGGGGTATTTTGCGATTCGGCACTGCGGGACTTTAACGGACAATTGCGCGGTCGTGCGATGCTGTACCTAAACGAATTTGACGTTCTTTTTTTCCCACAAACAGAGATTTCTTTTGGTGGTATTTGATCACCTGTGCGATTTTTTGACCATGCGCTATAAACAAAAAAAGAGCGACAATTTTGCAAAAATAACAATATTTTTCACATTTTTTTATATGAAATTCCCCCCCAAAAAAATGTAAAAGTCTAATTTTTTTAACATTTTCGGCCAATTTGTTTTCTGCTACCTATGTTTGGTAAAAAAAATCACAAAAAGCGTATTTTGATTGGTTTGCGCAAAAGTTATCGCGTTTACTAACAAGGGAAAGATTTTTGTAATTTTTGTTGTTTTTTTCTTTAACGCGTAATGGCGGCGATCTGCGATTTTTTTTGCGGTACTGCGACATTGTGGCGGACAGATCGGAGCCTTGACTGACATTTTTTACACTTTTGGGGTTACCAGTGACATTACTACAGTAATCAGTGCTATACATATGCACTGTTACTGTAAAAAGACACTGGCAGTGAAGGGGTTAACTTTATTTGAGAGGGAGGGGCTGTGTGTGTCCCTAAGGGCGTATTTCTAACTGTGATTGGCTGTCTGTTGAGCTGTAGGAACAATGATCAACGGTCCTACATAGTAGAACCGTGTGATCACAGTTTCTACACAGGGGAGAATGACAGGCGGCTTTGTTTACATCAGCTGCCTGCCTTTCTCCCTCTCCCCCGGCGATCGCGAGTGACCGGCGGACATCGGGTCCGCCGGTCACACGCGCGGGGGGGTCCGTGACCACGCGGGAGCGCGCCGCCAGCGGCGCTCGCTCGCTCCCCAGAGCCTCACAGGCTAGTGATGTACCCCTACGTCACTCTGCCTGTGAGGGGCTGACTGCCGCAGTATATCTACTTGTCGGTCGGCAAGTGGTTAAAAACACCTGCTCTTGAGTAAATATGGGGATTGAAGGCTGGTTCACATTTGTGCGATATCAGAGATCGCATGTAATTCGGAGCGCACTGCTCCTAAAGTTACATGCGATGTCTGTGCGGAGCAAAATCAGCCATACAGTTTGTATGGCTGAATTCGCACCGCATCCGCACCCAACTCGCACAGGACCCTTTTTTTGGTCGGTAGCAGAATCGGATCGCATAGTAGTTCACACTTGTGCCATCCGATTCTGTGCGAACTTGCAGATCGCACTGGGATATGCGATTGCAATTGGGGGTGTCGTTAACTTTTAATTGACACCCCCTGCGTATCGCATATGGCGGTGTGAACTGCCAGGGGTGCAGATGCAATGCGGGAACACGCTGTATATTCGCAGCGTTCCCGCATCGCACAAATGTGAACCGGGACTGAGTCACACCATATGGCCATATTGTGCTTAAGTCCCCCCCCCCCCCCCCCACACACACACACACTTTTGATACTTATCAGCAGCTCTGAGTGTCGGTTCACACTACCGCGGCACAACTTCGGGGGCGACCTGTGAAGTCACGTGCACCGCGACTTGCACGGACTTCACATAATGGAAGTCTATGCAAGTCGCTCCGACTTGTGTCAAAAGTAGTACAGGACCCTTTTTCTAAATTGGAGCGACTTGAGTCACTCCTATTAGAACGGTTCCTGTAGCACAGAATGGACTGCGACTTGTCAGGCTGGCCAGTCGCCTGACAAGTCGCAGTAGTGTGAACCAGGACTGATCTTTGTCTTCTCAAGTCCCCTGCTGGTTCTCCTGGCTCCTCCCCCTTGAACAGTGCACCCAAGGAAAGCCGCTCACCCAGGGGGCACCACTGCATGCTCGCTCCCGAGCCACTGCTCTATGCGTCCATAAGAGACATAGAACCGCGGCTAGTCCAACTCGCTTTCTCCTCATTGGCTCACTGACTGCCAAAAGAAAGCTCTATTTGTGGGGGGGGGGGACATCAATTGTATTTGGGTACAGCGTCGCACAACCGCACAATTGTCAGTTAAATTATTGCAGTGCCAAATCGCAAAGAATGGCCTGGTCATTAAGGGGGGGTAAAACCTGTGCGGGGCTGAAGTGGTTTAAAGAAACAAAAAAAAAATGGCCTGGTCATGAAGGGGGGTAAAATCTCCTGGAGCTGAAGTGGCTATATAGGGTTCGGATCTGCCGGTGTATTTCAAGGTTGCTCTAGGAAACCAGAACCCCCACTCTGTGTGTGAGGTCCATTGTAGAACGCCAATGCTGCGACTCTAAGGTGCATTATCCATTGATGATCCTGTATTATATTAGCGGACTGATCCCATTGGCTGATGGATTTCACAATGGATGTCAGAATGATACATTGTATTACCTTGTGTAGGCAAAGCAAACCTCCAAAGCTTTATCTGTCAGTAAATGAAATTGATGGAACCCTCCATGATCCTACTGATGACTAACACAGGACCCTAATCTCTCACTCTGATCAGTGTTGGAGGATGCCATGTCAGACTTGTGGACCAGAGAGCTGACACTCTGTAGGCAGGTCAGTCTGGGGGGTGTATATTGGGGGATGTGGAGTCCTGACATTCCTGAGACATCACACAGAGAATTAAGGGGAGTGAAGTAGCTGCATTCCTAGATAAGAGGAAGGGGGGAGGTGAGGGACCAAAGGAGGAGAGGAGAAGGGTTCCATTAGAAAGGAAAGACTCCAGAGAGAAGGCATAGAGGTCCATGGTCAGCCTGGCAGCCATGGGTGAAGATACGCCAACCCTGCCACCGCCTTACACCCCGGCGCCCCCCACCCCCAGGGAACCCCTGGATTGTTGGGCTTGTGCCGTACTCATCACTGGCCACAACTTGCTGGTGGGTGCTGCCAATCTGGGCATCTTCATCGTGATGTGCGGAGGAGCCCTTCTACCATCTGCGGTCATGCTGCTCTATGGATTCTTGTGCCATCCAAAGGTCAGTGCCCTATGTTGCTCCTGGGTCTATAGTCAGTGGAAATGGGGGGGGGGGGCGCAGGAGGGTTAATCAAATTGGTATAAAGAGGGGGTTGAAAAGTTGGTACCAAGGCTCCTTGACCAGCCAGTTGTTGGCTTTGGTTAGTGCCAATCCCACAGTCAATGAGGAGGTTGAGAACATTGGTGCCAAGACTTACTGACCAGCAAGGTGCTAGCATTGGTTGGTACCAGTTCCATAGTCAGCAAAAGGGAAGGGTGAGGGTTATAAATTTGATGCCAGTACCTATTGACCGGCAAGGTGTTGGCATTGGTTGGTGCCAGTTCCATAGTCAGTGAAAGGGAAGGGTGAGGGTTACAAATTTGATGCCAGTACCTATTGACCGGCAAGGTGTTGGCATTGGTTGGTGCCAGTTCCATAGTCAGTGAAAGGGAAGGGTGAGGGTTACAAATTTGATGCCAGTACCTATTGACCGGCAAGGTTTTGGCATTGGTTGGTGCCAGTTCCATAGTCAGTGAAAGGGAAGGGTGAGGGTTACAAATTTGATGCCAGTACCTATTGACCAGCAAGGTGTTGGCATTGGTTGGTGCCAGTTCCATAGTCAGTGAAAGGGAAGGGTGAGGGTTACAAATTTGATGCCAGTACCTATTGACCGGCAAGGTTTTGGCATTGGTTGGTGCCAGTTCCATAGTCAGTGAAAGGGAAGGGTGAGGGTTACAAATTTGATGCCAGTACCTATTGACCAGCAAGGTGTTGGCATTGGTTGGTGCCAGTTCCATAGTCAGTGAAAAAGAAGGGTGGAGGTGAAATTTGATAAATTGATGCCAATACTTACTGATTGGCCAGGTGTTGGCATTAATTGGTACCAGTCCCACAGTCAGTAAAAAGAAAGGAATGGGGGGTTAGAAAATTGGTACCCAGGCCTGTTGACCAGCAATTGTTACCATTGGTTGGTGCCGATCCCATAGTCAGTGGAATGGGGGATGAGCAAACTGCTGCATGCAAAGGCTTTATTGACCTGGCAGGTGTTGGCTTTGGTCGGTGCCAGTTCATAAGGACCCCCCCAAGTAGTAAAGAGCACTGGTCCTCTTATGTAACAGCAAGCCTACCAATAATAATTATTGGAATATTTCATATAAAGAAGGTTACCGATCCAATCACAGCATGATGGACTAAATGTGAATGGTAAACATACTTCTTACTGTTTAGAACTAAAGGAGCTTACACTCTAATGTCCCACCACAGTTTTGTAATTCTTTCCTGAACCTAACATCCCAGTGACTATACCGGGTATCACTCTTCCCTTGCAGCACCGAGTCCTGGCTTCACTGTCTGTAGGGAATCTATACAATGTCCAGCTTTTTCCATATAGGAGTGTGGAGGGGAACGGTCATCTCCTCCGGAGTACAGAGACTGATAATAATCACACCGGGAACCATACGGAGTGCTGGAAATAAATCATCTCCACCATGAACTTCCCTGCTGTCCCTTGCTACCCCCCGCTATCCCCTACTGTCCCCTTCTGTCCCCCACTATCCCCGCTGTCTCTGCTGTTCTCCTGCTTCCCCCCTGCTGCCCCCGCTGTCTAGGCTGTCAACGCTGCCCCCGCTGTCCCCTGCTGCCCCCGCTATCCCCCTGTCCCCTGCTATCCCCACTATCTCTCGCTACCCCCGCTGTCCCCGCTTTCCCCCTGCTGCCCCCACTATCCCCCCCTGTCCCCTGCTATCCTCACTGTCCCCCCATCCCTCGCTGCCCCCCTGCTGCCCATGATCCACCCCCCCCCCCCATGTCCCCCTGCTGCTGCCGCTGTCTCAGCTGTCACCGATATCCCCCTGTCCCCCCGCTGCCCCCGCTGTCTCGGCTGTCAACGCTGCCCCCCGCTATCCCCACTATCTCTCGCTACCCCCGCTGTCTCGGCTGTCCCTGCTTTCCCCCTGCTGCACCCACTGTCCCCCGCTATCCCCCCCATCCCTCGCTGCCCCTGATCCCCCCATGTCCCCCTGCTGCCCCCACTGTCCCCCGCTATCCACCCTGTCCCCTGCTATCCCCCCCATCCCTCGCTGCCCCCGCTCCCCCCCCATGTCCCCCTGCTACCCCCGCTTTCTCGGCTGTCCCCGCTTTCCCCCTGTCCCCTGCTATCCCCGCTATCTCTCGCTACCCGTGCTTCCCCACTGCTGCCCCCACTGTCCCCCCGTTATCCCCCCTGTCCTCTGCTATTCCCACTGTCCCCCCCATCCCTCGCCACCCCCCCCCCCCCCCCCGCTGCCCCCACTCCTCCCCCCATGTCCCCCCGCTGCCCCTGCTTTCCCCCACTGTCCACATTATAAAGGGTTTTCTTTTTTTTTTGCACATTTGTAGATTTCCCATCCGCTGCATATCAGGGATCTCCGATAACAGCCAATCACGCGCACATTACTGGATACCTCATCCCGGGAGATCACACAGCGGAGCTCCTCTACCTTCATTCAGTGGGGGAACCCTTCATAAAGAGCCAAAATCCCATCCCCCCCTCCCCAGTACAAAATGAGTCCTCCCATCATATCAGAATCCCCCCTTCACATCAGAGTCTCCATCACATCAGAGTCCCTCTTCACATCAGAGTCCTCCCATCAAATCAGAATCCCCCCCCTTCACATCAGAGCCCCCCTTCACATCAGAATCCTCCCATCATATCAGAGTCCTCTCCATCACATCAGAGTCCCCTGTCACATCAGAGACCCCCCATCACATCAGACTTCTCCCATCATGTCAGAGGTTCACCATCACATCAGAGTCCTCCACAATCACATCAGAGTCACCCCCAATCACATCAGGAGCCCCCCTTCACATCAGAGTGCTCCCATCATGTTAGAGGTTCCCCCTTCATATCGCCCCCCGTGACATTAGAGACCCTCTCCCCTTTACATCATAGTCCTCCCCTTTCACATTAGGAGTCCCCCCTTTACATCAGAGTGCTCCCATCATATCAGAGGTCCCCTCCCATCACATCAGAGGTCCCCCCATCACATCAGAGTCCTCCACAATCACATCAGAGTCCCCCCATTACATCAGAGTCCACCTCAATCACATCAGGAGTCCCCCCTTTACATCAGAGTGCTCCCATCATGTCAGAGGTTCCTCCTCAACATCAGTGTCCCCCCTCTCCCATCACATCAGAGCCCCCCTCCTTCATGTCTTCTGGTCTGTCTCTCATCCTCATGGCACTCCAGGGGAACCCCAATGGCATCTTTGAGAAACACTAAAATACATTCTACTAAAAGTGACATTGGTGCAATGTGGTGATAGAACTTCATTCATCCAGAGAACCCAGGAATTCCTCCCTTGTGACTCAGGCATGGTCATGAGTTGCCAAAAAACCATTGTTTGAGATGCAGGTTTACCACCCAATAGCCACCCCCCTTAAGCTGCAAGGGCAAGAGGTCGGGGCTGTGCACATGCTGCAGCCACAATGCCGGGCTTCCCCGCCACAGCAAAAATAATCCCCCCACCAAGTGAAGGGAGCCGCGATGTGCTGCAGCTGTAAGTAATGCATCCAGGTGCCATGTGACCTTTTGGGGTTAAAACAGACGCCGAGAAGGCAACAAATTTCCTCCCAGCAATCATTCGATCGACTTCTCATAAACCAGAATGGCCGTAGAAGGATTGACATTCGTCCGATCCCTGCTGAACAAACCATCTACAGCCAGCCAGACACTGACCCTAAAGTCATTGGAACCTCTTTTTTACATTTCCTGGCTCCAACCCCATGCTGAGTACTCCGCCTGCTATGGAGGCACTTGTGCATGCTCGCTCCTGAGCTCCCCTCTGTATGTCCATTTGACACACAGAGCGGGGCTCGGCCCCACCCCCTTATCACTGGCTGTGATGGACAGCAGCTGCGTCTGAGCCAATGAGGAGCGAGAGAGCCAATCTGCGCACATCACTCGACCGAGATTGGGCTCAGGTATGTATTGAAGAGGGGCTGCAGGCAGGAGAAGCGCTGTATACTGTATACTGTATAGCATGCACAAAGGTACAAAAACTTTCTGCCTTTACAACCAATTATTGCTAACACAGAAACAAGCTCTGAACCTAACACTGGCACCAACACTAGCACTGACACCAACACTGACACCAACACTGACCCTAACGCTAACACTGACACCAACACTGACCCTAACGCTAACACTGACACCAACACTGACCCTAACGCTAACACTGACACCAACACTGACCCTAATCCTAACACTGAAACCAACACTGACCCTAACGCTAACACTGACACCAACACTGACCCTAACACTAACACCAACATTGATACTGACCCTAACACTAGTACTGACACCAACACTGACCCTAACACTGACACCAACCCTAATCCTAAAACTGACACCAACACTGACCCTAATCCTAACACTGACACCAACACTGACCCTAACACCAAGACTGATACTGACCCTAACACTAGTACTGACACCAACACTGACCCTAACACTGACACCAACACTGACCCTTACACCAACAGTGACCCTAACACTAATACTGACACCAACACCAACATCAACACTGACCCTAACACCAACAGTGACACCAACACTGACCCTAACACTGACACCAACACTGACCCTACCACTGACCAAAATCCTACCACTGACACCAACACTGACCTTAATGCTATTACTGACCCTACCACTTAGCATAATCCTAACACTGACACCAACACTGACCCTAACACTAACACTGTCCCTAACGCTAACACTGACACCAACACTGACCCTAACACTAACACTGACACCAACACTGACCCTAACACTAACCCTGAAACCAACACTGACACTAACAATGACACCAACATTATCCCTAACACTGACAGCAACACTGACCCTAATACTAACACTGACAACAACACTGATCCTAACACTAACACTGACACCTACACTGACCCTAACACTAACACCAACACTGGCCCTAACACTAACACTGACCCTAACACTGATTCTAACACTAACACTGACACCAACACTAACACTGAAACCAACACTGACACTAAAAATGACACCAACACTATCCCTAACACTAACACTGACAGCAACACTGACCCTAATACTAACACTGACAGCAACACTGACCCTAACACTGACACCAACACTGACCCCCAACACTAACACTGACACCAACACTGACCCTAACACTAATTCTAACACTAACACTGACCCTAACACTAACACCAACACTGTCCATAATGCTAACACTGACACCAACACGGACCCTAATGCTATTACTGACCCTACCACTTAGTATAATCCTAACACTGACACCAACACTAACACTGTCCCTAATGCTAACACTGACCCCAGCTCTATGGCAGGCCATACATTCACCAGTTTTCTTCCCCTCATTCACAGGTTGAAGGAATGTAAATTGCTGGAATTCCCCCCCAGTACAGTCAGTGTTGATAAGGGAATCCCTCCTGCTGTGATATAGCACTGTGATAGTGGGAGGTCTCCCAATCCTCAGAACACAATGATCAGTGCTGGCAGCTATAACCGCCGGCAGTCATCACATGAAACAATCCAACAGGTTGTTTGCACTGCAGTTGATCCATGGATGGATTTCATACAACCACCCTGCCCATACATGGATTAGCTGAAGCAGCTAAAGTTCCACCCGTCTCTGACCAGCCTAACACTAAATGTCCATACACACGATACGAAAATTGGAAGTATAATTTCGTCCGACGAGCAATCTGCTGATTTTCGGATTGTTAGTATAGTGCTTTCCACAGCCGATTACAAATTTTCGGATGACAAAAACTGGATGTGCAGGCTATAAAATTTTTATCGTACGTCTTCACAACGTCCGATTTTCATTTAATCAGTACAGTTTTCATCCGAAAAAATCATAAGAGCAAGACTGGGCATGCTCAGAGACGAAAGAACACATAGAAATCAATCCAACACATGACATCACTTCTGAAGATGAATTCTGTCCTTTGAGAATTGTCGAATCGTATGAAAGTAACCTCTTCACTTTCCATATGAGACCAGCATGCAACAAAAATCTAAAGAAAATCTGTGCAATAATCTGATCGTGTGTACGAGGCTTCTCACTAACCTAATACTAACCTACATCAAATCCCTTATCTACTTTTTTTTTTTTAACTTCACATAATTTTTTTTTTTCCACTTACATAGATGTCAAAGAGGCAAAAAAGATACAAATATACACTATATTGTCAAAAGTATTGGGACACACATGAAATTTAATGGCATCCCAGTCTTAGTCCGTAGGGTTCAATATTGAGTTGGCCCACCCTTTACAGCTATAACAGCTTCAACTCTTCTGGGAAGGCTGTCCACAAGGTTTAGGAGTGTCTATGGGAATGTTTGACTATTCCTCCAGAAGAGCATTTGTGAGGTCAGGAACTGATGTTGGATGAGAAGGCCTGGCTCGCAGTCTCAGTCTTTATCCCAAAGGTGTTCTATCAGGTTGAGGTCAGGACTCTGTGCAGGACAGTCAAGTTCCTCCACCCCAAACTCGCTCATCCATGTCTTTATGGACCTTGCTTTGTGCACGGGTCCAAATCATTTGGTGAAGGGGGGATTATGGTGTGGGGTTGTTTTTCAGGTGTTGGGCTTGGCCCCTTAGTTCCAGTGAAGGGAACTCTTAAGGTGTCAGCATACCAAGACATTTTGGACAATTTCATGCTCCCAACTTTGTGGGAACAGTTTGGGGATGGCCCCTTCCTGTTCCAACATTACTGCTCACCAGTGCACAAAGCAAGGTCCATAAAGACATGGATGAGCGAGTTTGGGGTGGAGGAACTTGACTGGCCTGCACAGAGTCCGGACCTCAACCTGATAGAACACCTTTGGGATGAATTAGAGCGGAGACTGCAAGCCAGGCCTTCTCATCCACATCAGTACCTGACCTCACAAATGCTCTTCTGGAAGAAAGGTCAAACATTCCCATAGACACTCCTAAACCTTGTGCACAGCCTTCCCAGAAGAGTTGAAGCTGTTATAGCTGCAAAGGATGGGCCAACTCAATATTGAACCCTACAGACTAAGACCGGGATGCCACTAAAGTACATGTGTGTGTAAAGGCAGGCGTCCCAATACTTTTGGTAATATAGTGTATATGTGATCCGCCATTGTCAGGATACCCCTGTTTGATGGCACCCCTGACAAACCCAGACAGCAACCCGGTGGAGGAAGGCTGCTCTAACAGGTGTAATATTTACAAACAAACCAAGCAAGTTTACAAACATAATCCCATTTCCCCCTTCCTCCTACTGTCCCTGGAGATTAGTACTGCGATCTGAATTTTCCAATATTTGCATTGCTTGAACATAACAAGGAGCGAGGTGGGGTGCCTCTTTAAGTGTTGTAGCGTGCTTTAGGAGTTTGTATAGAGAGCAGCCTCCCTGATGCAATGTATGTAGACGTGTGTGCCTCCCTCACACATTCCAGGGTCTGGTACCACATGGAGCCCTCCCTCCCCCTCCCCCAATCATCCAGCTATAAACACCTATAACATAAACTGCACAATCATATCTGTGCAACAAATAACTGCTTTCTGCTTTGCATAGAAAATCCTCAGTGGAAGGAAAAGTGTCCCATCATTGGTGTCAGTGGGAGGAATAGTGCCCCATCATTGGTGTCAGTGGGAGGAATAGTGCCCCATCATTGGTATCATTGGGAGGAATAGTGCCCCATCATTGGTGTCCGTGGGAGGAATAGTGCCCATCATTGGTGTCCGTGGGAGGAATAGTGCCCCATTGTTGGTGTCAGTGGGAGAAATAGTGCCCCATTGGTGTCAGTGGGAGGAATAGTGCCCCATTGGTAATGCCAGTGGGAGGAATAGTGCCCCATCATTGGTGTCAGTGGGAGGAATAGTGCCCCATCGTTGGTGTCAGTGGGAGGAAGAGTGCTCCATTGTTGGTGTCAGTGGGAGGAATAGTGCCTCATTATTGGTGTCAGTGGGGGGAATAATGCCCCATCATTGGTGTCCGTGGGAGGAATAGTGCCCCATCATTGGTGTCAGTGGGAGGAATAGTGCTCCATCATTGGTGTCCGTGGGAGGAATAGTGCCCCATCATTGGTGTTATTGGGAGGAATAGTGCCCCATCATTGGTGTCAGTGGGAGGAATAGTGCCCCATTGTTGGTGTCAGTGGGAGAAATAGTGCCCCATTGGTGTCAGTGGGAGGAATAGTGCCCCATCATTGGTGTCCGTGGGAGGAATAGTGCCCCATCATTGGTGTCCGTGGGAGGAATAGTGCCCCATCATTGGTGTCAGTGGGAGGAATAGTGCCCAATCATTGGTATCAGTGGGAGGAATAATGCTCCATCATTGGTGTCAGTGGGAGGAATAGTGCCCCATCATTGGTGTCAGTGGGAGGAATAGTGCCCAATCATTGGTATCAGTGGGAGGAATAATGCTCCATCATTGGTGTCAGTGGGAGGAATAGTGCCCCATCATTGGTGTCAGTGGGAGGAATAGTGCCCAATCATTGGTATCAGTGGGAGGAATAGTGCCCAATCATTGGTATCAGTGGGAGGAATAATGCTCCATCATTGGTGTCAGTGGGAGGAATAGTGCCCCATCGTTGGTGTCAGTGGGAGGAATAGTGCCCAATCATTGGTATCAGTGGGAGGAATAATGCTCCATCATTGGTGTCAGTGGGAGGAATAGTGTCCCATCATTGGTGTCAGTGGGAGGAATAGTGCCCAATCATTGGTATCAGTGGGAGGAATAATGCTCCATCATTGGTGTCAGTGGGAGGAATAGTGCCCCATCATTGGTGTCAGTGGGAGGAATAGTGCCCCATCATTGGTGTCAGTGGGAGGAATAGTGCCCCATCGTTGGTGTCAGTGGGAAGAATAGTGCCCCATCATTGGTGTCAGTGGGAGGAATAGTGCCCCATCATTGGTGTCAGTGGGAGGAATAGTGCCCCATCATTGGTGTCAGTGGGAGGAATAGTGCCCCATCATTGGTGTCAGTGGGAGGAATAGTGCCCCATCGTTGGTGTCAGTGGGAAGAATAGTGCCTGGGTCCTAAAAAAAGGTTTTAAGTCACTTGGCAGTCTTCTGCTTGGGTGCTCTGTTGGTTCATGGGCCTGCATACCTGCTGGAAGGGAGATTTCTCTTTTGGAGTATCAGGCTCCACCTAGAAGCCAAAGATCACTTTTGGGTGGACTGACCCATGAACTATTTTTTATTTAGTTCAATACTCATCAATTCAATAATGGAATAACTATGCATCTATGTCCGCTGCTTCTGGCATGTTTTGCTCTAACCCTTTCCATTTATCTCTCCTCCCCAGTTCCGTCAACCGAAGGAGACCTTCTGCCCCGCCATCTTGACCCCGGCAGCCTGTGTGACACTGCTGGTCTTTGGATTGGCCTTGCTCCTGCCCTTCCTGATCCTCGGCCTGGCTGGCTACGCACGCATTGTCCGCGGCTTCCACCTTGGCTCCTGCTTCCTTCCCTACAGCCGGGCCATGTACCAAGGAGGCGGCGTTCAGAGAACTCCGGCCAAGGAAAGCCCCAAACAGAGCAAGGCCTGGGTGTAAAAAGGGGACATCTGGTCACCCTACTGACTGTGTGATGCCACCATGACGGCACTGCTTTCTAAAGCTACGCCAATCTTGGACCTGCTTCTTTAATTCTGATGTCACTACTGAAAGCGCTATGCTGCATCATGCCTGAAGAACTATCCAAAATGTACAAAGGACCGAGACCTTACAATGTATCCATACTGTTACCAAAGAGCGCAATGACTTTGTGTTAATTCTCAGCTGCTTTTGAAGTACAACACCCAGCATTTACAGGACTCAAAACATGCTACTGGCTATGTAACCAGATCTTCCCATGACCCCTAGAACGAAGCTGTCTTTATAACCTGATCTTCCCATGACCCATAGCACGGAACTGTCCATATAACCAGATCTTCCCATGACCCATAGCACGGAACTGTTCATATAACCAGATCTTCTCATGACCCATAGAATGGAACTGTCCATATAACCAGATCTTCCCATGACCCATAGCACGAAACTGTTCATATAACCAGATCTTCCCATGACCCATAGAATGGAACTGTTCATATAACCAGATCTTCCCATGACCCATAGCACGGAACTGTCCATATAACCAGATCTTCCCATTACCCATAGAATGGATCCTGTCCATATAACCAGATCTTCCCATGACCCATAGCACGGAACTGTCCATATAACCAGATCTTCCCATGACCCATAGCACGGAACTGTCCATATAACCAGATCTTCCCATGACCCATAGCACGGAACTGTCCATATAACCAGATCTTCCCATGACCCATAGCACGCAACTGTTCATATAACCAGATCTTCCCATTACCCATAGAATGGAACTGTTCATATAACCAGATCTTCCCATGACCCATAGCATGGAACTGTCCATATAACCAGATCTTCCCATGACCCATAGCACGGAACTGTCCATATAACCAGATCTTCCCATTACCCATAGAATGGATCCTGTCCATATAACCAGATCTTCCCATGACCCATAGCACGGAACTGTCCATATAACCAGATCTTCCCATGACCCATAGCACGGAACTGTCCATATAACCAGATCTTCCCATGACCCATAGCACGGAACTGTCCATATAACCAGATCTTCCCATGACCCATAGCACGCAACTGTTCATATAACCAGATCTTCCCATTACCCATAGAATGGAACTGTTCATATAACCAGATCTTCCCATGACCCATAGCACGGAACTGTCCATATAACCAGATCTTCCCATGACCCATAGCACAGAACTGTC
The DNA here is from genome assembly GCF_965119305.1 of Pelophylax lessonae. Taxonomy (NCBI): domain Eukaryota; kingdom Metazoa; phylum Chordata; class Amphibia; order Anura; family Ranidae; genus Pelophylax; species Pelophylax lessonae. The sequence continues at coordinate 634,137,979 of NC_138771.1, read as the reverse complement.
CATATAACCAGATCTTCCCATGACCCATAGCACGGAACTGTCCATATAACCAGATCTTCCCATGACCCATAGCACACAACTGTTCATATAATCAGATCTTCCCATGACCCCTAATACGGAACTGTCCATATAACAAGATATCCCCATGACCCATAGCATGGAACTGTCCATGTAATCAGATCTTGCCATGACAATTGACAAATAACATGGAACTGTCCATGGAACCAAATCTTTCTACAACCCATAGCACGAAACTGTCCATATAACCAGAACTTCCAGTCATATGGGTCATAGCACGGAACTGTGCATATAACCAGATCTTCTCATGACCCATAGAACAGAACTCTCTATATACCCAGATCTTCCCATGACCCAAAATACAGAACTGTCCATATAACCAGATCTTCCCATGACCCATAGCACGGAACTGTCCATATAACCAGATCTTCCCATGACCCATAGCACGGAACTGTCTATATAACCAGATCTTCCCATGACCCATAGCACGGAACTGTCTATATAACCAGATCTTCCCATGACCCATAACATGGAATTGTGTATATAACCAGATCTTCCCATGATCCATAGCACAGAACTGTTCATATACAGTAATCAGATCTTCACTTGACTCATAACATGGAACTGTCTATATAACCAAGGATCAAGGGGGGGGGGGGGGGGGGGAGTGCCATCTGCTGGGGGAATTGGAGGATCAGGTAAATAAAAGTACTTTTAGCATCCCATAGTCTAAATGACCAATAACTCTTACACTGCAGGCACAGCCCTACAGCCAGGGAGCATTTTTAGATTTCCTATAGCTCAGCCAGATGAAATTAAACTTGTACATTTGCAGAGAAAAATGGAGTAGTAAAACACAGTCATTGTGTAGAACTACTAAACAGGAAGCGGAGGATGTAGAGCATATGTAATGATCAAACACAGATGCTTCAATTCCCATATACAATTACAAACTATAATTTGATAGAACGTCATTTCTCTAATTGTAAACTCCATTGCATTTAGATATACAGTAAACCCCCCTCCATTGCGGGGGTTACGTTCCGGACCCAGCCGCGAAAAGTGAAATTCCGCGAAATAGAAAAACCCTATTAAAATGCATTGTAGGCATGTTTTTCTTTCTGTCACTGTACGTGTAAAAGCATTTTAAGGTCTTTAAACACACTTTTAAAACAATAGAAACTCATTTAAACACATAAAAGATACTAAGAGACATAGCAAGAGCTATGGAAAACACAAAAATATTTCATTTTTAATGATTTATATAGTAAAATAACATTACAAAAAAAAAACCGAATTACCGGGACCGCAAAAACTGAACCGCGATGGAGCGGGGGATTACTGTACATTCAAAACATTGTAAGCAGACTGGGGCTCATTCACAGCAGGAGTGCCAAGCTGTGTTGATGAGCTCATTACCAGGACGCTGAGAAAACAATTGTTCTCTTTGTGCCATGTGCACACCACACAAGTGCGCTGGCAGCGTGCTGCATAAAAGTGTAGCATGCATCCAGAGTCGTACGCCCGTACACGTGCGGCTGTTTACACAAGTAGCCACGTATGCAGGGGCGTAACTACAGGGGTTGCAAGGGTAGCAGTTGGAACCAGGCCCCATGCTCCAGGGGGCCTGTGTGGCTCCCCTGTACACCTGGATAGGAGGGGCGGGGGGCAGCATATAGAGAAATCACTGTCCTCATTTTTCCTCCTGTAGCTGCAGGAGGAAAATGGAGGAGATTGGTTCCTCTGTATACTGCCCCCGCCACTCCTCCTATCCAGTTCACTTGTGTTCTGCTGTCTCTGGGCCCCTGTGTGCTCCCCCGGTCCCCCCACCCCACTGTGCTCCCTTCCCTCTCCTGCCAGCTGCTGCAGAACCAGGAAGGGGTCAGTAAATATGTAATTTACCAGCTCCTTCCTTTTCTTAATGGACAGAGTCATAGTCAGTGACATTGTAAAAAAATTAAATAAAATGATAAAAAATAATACAATTAAAATTTAAAATACCAAAAAAAATTAAAACTACTGACACCAGTGGGAGAACTTCCAGGATCGCAAAGGTCACACTTGCGACTGGGCCCTGGCATTCTACCACTGTGGGGAGGCCCCAAGAGGGCAGGAAGGAGGCCCACTGCAGAACTTGTGAAAGGGTCCCGCTGCGGGACTGTAATAAAGGGCCCCACAATCAAAGTAAAGGGCCCCAGGATCAGTTAGAAGAGCCCCATGCTTGAAGGGAAGGGCCCCCAGCCAGGGGTCCGGGGGGGGGCCCTTCATGGTTTCTTGCACCGGGGGCCCTGAAGGATCTAGTTACGCCTCTGGGCGTACCGCTATAGGCCACTGTTTTCAGAACTTGTGGACACTGGCACGCGTTTTTGTGAGTTGCGTTGCATAAAAATGCAGCATGTCTGTAACACACTTGTAGGGTGTGAACAGGTCACACAGAGAACGTTCAACCTGTGTCGATCGATAAATCGGGTGTGCACTGTATCCGTCCACTCTTCTTCCTCTAACCGACACCTGATCCCAAGGAAGGAGTAAATGGAGAGCCCTGGCTCTGTATACAGCCTGCCTGCGGCCCAGCTTTATATGTCACCTTTGCTTGAATAAATAAATGCCTTTTTTTTGTACTGTAATTGTGACTTTTTATTGTACTGTAATTGTGACTTTTTATTGTACTGTAATTGTGACTTTTTATTGTACTGTAATTGTGGCTTTTTTCTGTACCGTAATTGTAATTTTTATAGGTTATTGCATGTAGGGTTGATACACAGCCTACATAAACCCATATGTTTATTATTTTAGATTTGCATATGTTGGAAGAACTCCTGTCTTATTAAAAATCAGATATTGTTCTAAACCCTTGGGGTGCAGGAAATTACTCAATGTCAGTAGTTAAAGCCAAATTCAGCAGTCTTAAAGTGGGGTAGACACTAGTAGAAAATCTGCCGAAAATTCTCGTCCGAGGTAAAATCGCACGATTTTCGCCTAGTGTGTACACAACTTTCAGCAGCCGATGCCGACATTTTCAAACGAAAAAAATGGCGGGACAAACCCCAAAATTTTTATCGTCCGTCCACAGACGACCACTTTTCGTTTAATGTGTATGCAGTACGTCCGCGAAAAATCGGATACGAAAGACCACGCATGATCTGAAGTTGCTGACAACCCGGAAGTCTGGGAACAAATGTCCCAAAAAAAAAATCGGACGAGAAATTTCGTGAACATATATGCACTGTCAACGGTTATGAACGCTGAGCAAGTCAGAGAAAAATCGGAGGATATTTCGTCCGATTTCCGTCAAGTGTGTAGTTAGTAAATGGTAAGCCAGGTCACCCTCTGTAGTGGTGAACCGAAAGGGGGAGGGGGCAAGCCTGAGTGTGGCTAACTTTAATGTAGCCCTGCATATTCTTACCTTCTGTTTATCTTCCACTCCATTGGTAAGCTATGAGGGCTGCAGAATTCACTTGTGACAACACTGTCACATTGAGCGAGTCACATGGTCCTTCCATGCTTGAAAGCAGTGGTGGTCCACTCTCTTCAGCCTCAAGTGCAGCCCCCCGATGTCACCAAGGGGGCACACGTAAAATTAGGTGAAAATGCAGTCTCAGAGCTTGTTCATGTTTGCTTTTGCCTCTGAAGATTGATCTGCGTTAGGATCAGAGATTGTGGACATGATGCAGGAGATGATCAGAGACAGCAGGGATGCTACTAGAGATGGTCAGAGACTGCAGACCTAATACAAGAGATGGTCAGAGACTGCAGACATGATACAGGAGAGGGTCAGAGACTGCATACATGATACAGGAGATGGTCAGAGACTGCAGACATGATACAAGAGATGGTCAGAGACTGCAGACCTAATACAAGAGATGGTCAGAGACTGCAGGCATGATACAAGAGATGGTCAGAGACTGCAGACCTGATACAAGAGATGGTCAGAGATTGTGGACATTATGCAGGAGATGGTCAGAGACTCCAGACCTGACAAGAGATGGTAAGAGACTGCAGACATGATACAGGAGATGGTCAGAGACTGCAGGCATGCTACAAGAGATGGTCAGAGACTGCAGACATGATGCAGAAGATGGTCAGAGACTCCAGACCTGACAAGAGATGGTAAGAGACTGCAGACATGATACAGAAGATGGTCAGAGACTCCAGACCTGACAAGAGATGGTAAGAGACTGCAGACATGATACAGGAGATGGTTAGAGACTGCAGACCTGATACAGGAGATGGTCAGAGACTGCAGACCTGATACAAGAGATGGTCAGAGATTGTAGACATGATGCAGGAGATGATCAGAGACTGCAGGGATGCTACAAGAGATGGTCAGAGACTGCAGACATGATACAGGCCATGGTCAGAGATTGTGGATGTGATGCAGAAGATGGTCAGAGACTGCAGACATGATACAAGAGATGATCAGAGACTGCAGACATGATACAAGAGATGGTCAGAGACTGCAGACATGATACAGAAGATGGTCAGAGACTCCAGACCTGATACAAGAGATGGTCAGAGATTGTAGACATGATGCAGGAGATGATCAAAGACTGCAGGGATGCTACAAGAGATGGTCAGAGACTGCAGACATGATACAGGCCATGGTCAGAGATTGTGGATGTGATGCAGAAGATGGTCAGAGACTACAGACATGATACAAGAGATGGTCAGAGACCGCAGACATGATACAAGAGATGGTCAGAGAACGCAGACATGATACAGGAGATGGTCAGAGACTGCAGACATGATACAAGAGATGATCAGAGACTGCAGACATGATACAAGAGATGGTCAGAGACTGAGGACATGATACAGGAGATGGTCAGAGACTGCAGACATGATACAAGAGATGGTCAGAGACTGCAGACATGATACAAGAGATGGTCAGAGATTGTAGACATGATGCAGGAGATGATCAGAGACTGCAGGGATGCTACAAGAGATGGTCAGAGACTGCAGACATGATACAGGCCATGGTCAGAGATTGTGGATGTGATGCAGAAGATGGTCAGAGACTACAGACATGATACAAGAGATGGTCAGAGACCGCAGACATGATACAAGAGATGGTCAGAGACCGCAGACATGATACAGGAGATGGTCAGAGACTGCAGACATGATACAAGAGATGATCAGAGACTGCAGACATGATACAAGAGATGGTCAGAGACTGCAGACATGATACAAGAGATGGTCAGAGACTGAGGACATGATACAGGAGATGGTCAGAGACTGCAGACATGATACAGGAGATGGTCAGAGACTGCAGACATGATACAAGAGATGGTCAGAGACTGCAGACATGATACAAGAGATGGTCAGAGACTGAGGACATGATACAGGAGATGGTCAGAGACTGCAGACATGATACAAGAGATGGTCAGAGACTGCAGACATGATACAGGAGATAGTCAGAGACTGCAGACATGATACAGGAGATAGTCAGAGACTGCAGACATGATACAGGAGATAGTCAGAGACTGCAGACATGATACAGGAGAGGGTCAGAGACTGCATACATAGTTACATAGTTACATAGTAGGTGAGGTTGAATAAAGACAATAGTCCATCCAGTTCAACCTGTGTAGGTGTGTGTGTAGGTGACATGATACAGGAGATGGTCAGAGACTGCAGACATGATACAAGAGATGGTCAGAGACTGCAGACCTGATACAAGAGATGGTCAGAGACTGCAGACATGATACAGAAGATGGTCAGAGACTCCAGACCTGACAAGAGATGGTCAGAGACTGCAGACATGATACAGGAGATGGTCAGAGACTGCAGACCTGATAAAGGAGATGGTAAGAGACTGCAGACCTGATACAAGAGTTGGTCAGAGACTGCAGACATGATACAAGAGATGGTCAGAGATTGTAGACATGATGCAGGAGATGATCAGAGACTGCAGGGATGCTACAAGAGATGGTCAGAGACTGCAGGGATGCTACAAGAGATGGTCAGAGACTGCAGACATGATACAGGCCATGGTCAGAGATTGTGGATGTGATGCAGAAGATGGTCAGAGACTACAGACATGATACAAGAGATGGTCAGAGACCGCAGACATGATACAAGAGATGGTCAGAGACCGCAGACATGATACAGGAGATGGTCAGAGACTGCAGACATGATACAAGAAATAATCAGAGACTGCAGACATGATACAAGAGATAATCAGAGACTGAGGACATGATACAGGAGATGGTCAGAGACTGCAGACATGATACAGGAGATGGTCAGAGACTGCAGACATGATACAAGAGATGGTCAAAGACTGCAGAAATGATACAAGAGATGGTCAGAGACTGCAGACATGATACAAGAGATGGTCAGAGACTGCAGACATGATACAGAAGATGGTCAGAGACTGCAGACCTCATACAGGAGATGGTCAGAGATTGTAGACATAATGCAGGAGATGATCAGAGACTGCAGGGATGCTACAAGAGATGGTCAGAGACTGCAGACATGATACAGGAGAGGGTCAGAGACTGCAGACATGATACAGGAGATAGTCAGAGACTGCAGACATGATACAGGAGAGGGTCAGAGACTGCAGACATGATACAGGAGAGGGTCAGAGACTGCAGACATGATACAGGAGAGGGTCAGAGACTGCAGACATGATACAAGAGATGGTCAGAGACTGCAGGCATGATACAAGGGATGCTACAAGAGATGGTCAGAGACTGCATACATGATACAGGAGATGGTCAGAGACTGCAGACATGATACAAGAGACGGTCAGAGACTGCAGACATGATACAAGAGATGGTCAGAGACTGCAGACATGATACAAGAGATGGTCAGAGACTGCAGAAATGATACAAGAGATGGTCAGAGACTGCAGAAATGATACAGGAAATGGTCAGAGACTGCAGACATCATACAAGAGATGATCAGAGACTGCAGACATCATACAAGAGATGATCAGAGACTGCAGACATCATACAAGAGATGGTCAGAGACTGCAGACATGATACAAGAGATGGTCAGAGACTGCAGAAATTATACAAGAGATGGTCAGAGACTGCAGAAATGATACAGGAAATGGTCAGAGACTGCAGACATGATACAAGAGATGATCAGAGACTGCAGACATCATACAAGAGATGATCAGAGACTGCAGACAAGCTTCAGGAGACTGTCAGGGCTGTGAACCTGATATACAGTAGGAGTTATTGTAGATGGAGTTTCATGACCAAAAGACAGTAATAGACTGGAAAGACATTACATGAGACTGCTAGAGATCACTTCTATACCAGAGCAATAAGGAAACCCAGATCAGTGTCTGTATGGGGCCCCCAAGGGCTGCGCAAAGTCTGCTGTGTGCAGGTAATTCTTTCTCTTGTGAGCCCAGGTGGCTTGATGACTGATAGTATTTGGGGTAGGGCTGGAGCATAAAGGGGGCGAGCAACGCCAAAATGTTTTTTTTGTTTTTGATTCAGAATGGGGACCCAATGAAAATTAAACAGGCTGGACACGGGCTTTATGAAGGTGGAATAATAGTTTTTTTACACACTACAGTCTCTAGAATTTACAGATATTGGTGCAATAAATTCCTTAATAGAAGATGTCAGCATACTTGTTACCACCATGGCAGGTTCCCTTTAAGTATGGGAAATTTTGTACAACTCTATGCAAGTCAGAACAAAAATAGAAACTCTGCTGCACTGTTCACTCCAACACTGCAACTACAGCACCATCTAGTGGCAGCTTTGAGGAACTGCAGCAGCCTTGGACCATCCCCACTTGTTCTTTATTCAACCAGAATTTTCATCCATTGGCAGTGCATGTGTAAACCTTCATCCACAGGAAAATTAAATCCCACTCTGAAGACTAAACATTCATTCACAAGGGCCCTGTACATGCCAAGCCGAATGATTCAGGGGGTATAAAAAAAAAAAAAAAAAAATTGTAGTGCGAACGTCTCAGCATTTGCGCAAAAGTCACTAATAATGCCTGTAATGTGTGCGAAACATCAGTTTCTATGTTTTGCTTTTCCCAGGACAAATGCAACTTTTTCTAACATTTTATTCTAAGAGAAAATTAATTTTAAATTCAATACCGGTGTTCTAAATGAAAAACATTTGAACTGGAGAGAAAATAGACCAATCACATTCATTTTTGCTCCAATTTAAAAAAAAAAAATGCATATAAATGAAGATTCGCAGGATGAATAGCTCTGCCATTTTTTTTTTCCACTTCTGGACGGGAAGGATTTGCCCCCTTAATGACCAGGCCATTTTTTGCGATTCGGCACTGCGTTACTTTAACTGACAATTGCGCGGTCGTGCGACGCTGTACATAAATAAAATTAATGCCCTTTTTCCCCCTTTTTTCCCCACAAATAGAGCTCTTTTGGTGGTATTTGATCACCTGTGCGTTTGTTTGATTATGCGCTATAAACAAAAAAAAAAAAACAGCGACAATTTTGAAAAAAACAATATTTTGCACATTTTGCTATATAACATTCCCAATAAAAAAAAAATAAAAAAATAAAATGTTTTCATCATTTTTTACCTATTTGTATTTTGCCACATATTTTTGGTAATAAAAAATCCCAATAAGTGTATATTGATTGGTTTGCGCAAAAGTTATCGCTTCTACAAACTAGGGGAAAGATTTATGTCATTTTTATTTATTTATTCTTTCTAGTAATGGCGGTGATCCGAGATTTTTAGTGGGACTGCGACATTGCGGCAGACAGATCGGACCCCTAGCTGACATTTTTGACACTTTTGGGGGGACCAGTGACATTGCTACAGTAATCAGTGCTAAAAATATGCACTGTTACTGGAATAATGACACTGGCAGGGAAGGGGTTAACACCAGGGGCGATCAAAGTGTTAAGTGTGAGCCTAGGGGGTGTTTTTTAACTGTGTGGGGGATGTGTTTATGGAATGAACACAGGGCCTGATCAGTGGTGTATTTAGGTTTTGTGCTGCCCTAGGCCTGACTAAACTTGTGCACCCCCTCATTTAAATATGACCACCCCTTCCTGTAAAGGCCACACCCCTTCCTGTTTATGACCCGCCCTCTCATCTGTAAACCACAACCACAGTCTATCAGTGCCGCCTTATCAGTTCCCATAAGTTCAGCCTCATCAGTGCCCATCAGAGCAGCCTCATTAGTGCCCATCAGAGCAGTTTATCAGTACCCACCATTGCTGCCTCATCATTTGCCATCAGAGCAGCATATTAGTGCCCATCAGTGCAGCCTATTAGTGCCCATCAGAAGGCTGCTTTTTTTTGTGCAGCGTGCAGATTTTTTGCTGCCCCCCCTGCAAAGGGCCGCCCTAGGCCTGGGCCTTGTTGGCCTAGGCCAAGATACAGCACTGGGCCTGATAGCTCAATCACTGTGCTGGAGGTTGAATGAAGTTCAGCATTCCTGAACCCAGAAGACAAAGGGAAGATGATGAATGTGGTGTTGGGGGCCACAGATGGTCCCAATCGCGGCCGGTTCAGCAGGAACTGGCTGAGATTTGATTTACTATGGGTAGGATGATTGTTTTTAAGTCGATCCATTGATCAACTTGGATACAACCAGCATGCCAGATTTCTAGCATGCAATTATTGCCAGTGGCTGTAGTCGCTAGCAATAATCATTGTGCTTCCAGGCAGGAACGGCTCTCTCCCACCCGAAGTACACAATAGCTCTGCAGGAGGCAGTCCGTGTTGATGGGGGGGAAAAAAAATCCAGCAATTTTCTTTCTTGCTGCCAAAACACATAATCTATGACCTGCCCAACAGTGTCTTTATGCCTGGGAAGGACTTGCCCATCACATACCCACTGGGATTGGCCATCACAGTGGTCACATGATCAAGAGCTGGTCCTGCCAGCTCCCAATTAGTACAGACCGACAGCTCGGTCACTGTGCTGGGAGCTGTGTGAAGTCCA